>NC_133504.1:152225000-152527500 GCF_049354715.1 Callithrix jacchus | reverse complement strand
TTTATCCAATTTGCCAGTCTGTGTCTTTTGATTGGTGCATTTAGTCCATTTACATTTAGGGTTAATATTGTTATGTGTGAATTTGATACTGCCATTTTGATTCTAAGTGGCTGTTTTGCCTGTTAGTTGTTGTAGATTCTTCATTATGTTGAAGCTCTTTAGCATTCAGTGTGATTTTGGAATGGCTGGTACTGATTGATCCTTTCTATGTGTAGTGCCTCTTTTAGGAGCTCTTGTAAAGCAGGCCTGGTGGTGACAAAATCTCTGAGTACTTGCTTGTTCGCAAAGGATTTTATTCTTCCTTCACTTCTGAAGCTCAGTTTGGCTGGATATGAAATTCTGGGTTGAAAGTTCTTTTCTTTAAGAATGTTGAATATTGGCCCCCACTCTCTTCTGGCTTGTAGTGTTTCTGCCGAGAGATCTGCTGTGAGTCTGATGGGCTTCCCTTTGTGGGTGACCCGACCTTTCTCTCTGGCTGCCCTTAGTATTCTCTCCTTTATTTCAACCCTGTTGAATCTGACGATTATGTGCCTTGGGGTTGCTCTTCTTGCGGAATATCTTTGTGGTGTTCTCTGTATTTCCTGCAGTTGAGTGTTGGCTTGTCTTGCTAGGTGGGGGAAATTTTCCTGGATGATGTCCTGAAGAGTATTTTCCAGCTGGGATTCATTCTCTTCGTCCCCTTCTGGTACACCTATCAAACGTAGGTTAGGTCTTTTCACATAGTCCCACATTTCTTGGAGACTTTGTTCATTCCTTTTTGCGCTTTTTTCTCTGATCTTGGTTTCTCGTTTTATTTCATTGAGTTGGTCTTCGACTTCAGATATTCTTTCTTCTGCTTGGTCAATTCGGCTATTGAAACTTGCATTTGCTTCGCGAAGTTCTCGTGTTGTGTTTTTCAGCTCCTTTAATTCATTCATATTCCTCTCTAAGGTATCCATTCTTGTTATCATTTCCTCGAATCTTTTTTCAAATCTTTTTTCAAGGTTCTTAGTTTCTTTGCATTGATTTAATACATGATCTTTTAGCTCACAAAAGTTTCTCATTATCCATCTTCTGAAGTCTAATTCCGTCATTTCGTCACAGTCATTCTCCGTCCAGCTTTGTTCCCTTGCTGGTGAGGAGTCTTGGTCCTTTCTAGGAGGCAATGTGTTCTGGTTTCGGGTGTTTTCCTCCTTTTTGCGCTGGTTTCTTCCCATCTTTGTGGATTTGTCTGCTGGTCATCTGCGTAGTTGCTGACTTTTCGTTTGGGTCTCTGAGTGGACACCCAGAATGTTGATGATGAAGTATTTCTGTTGCTTGGTTTTCCTTCTACCAGTCTAGCCCCTTCGCTGTACGACTGTTGAGGTCCGCTCCAGACCCTGCTTGTCTGGGGTGCACCTCTAGTAGCCGTGGCACAGCGAGGGATGCTACCAGTTTCTTTTTCTGCTATCTTTGTCCCAGGATGATGCCTGCCTAATGACAGTCTTTTGGATATAGAGGGGTCAGGGAGCTGCTTGAGGAGACAGTTTGTACTTTATAGGGGTTTAATTGCTGAGCTGTGCACTCTGTTGTTCATTCAGGGCTGTTAGGCTGCTATGTTTGATTCTGCTGCAACACAGCTCATTAAACAACCCTTTTTTTTTTCTCAAATGCTCTGTGTTGAGGGGTTTGGGCTTTATTTTTGGATGTCCGATCAGGTGTCCTGCCCAGCTCAAAGGCAGACTAGCCACTGTTTGGCTGCCGAGGCTCCGCCCAGCTGTTGTGTGATTCGCGCTGTTCCTGCCGGCTAGGCTGTGGTCTCCGCCACGCCCTGCGGCGGAGTCTCTTCGTTGTAGCGTGTTGCCTCAGCAACGGCAGGCTGCGTCAGCAGTGGGCGTGTATCTCAGTAGGGACGGGTTGCCTCGGCAACGGCTGGCTGCGTCAGCAGTGGGCGTGTATCTCAGTTGGGGCGGGTTGCCTCGGCAACGGCTGGCTGCCTCAGCAGTGGGCGTGTATATCAGTTGGGGCAGGTTGCCTCCGTAGTGGTGGACGCCCCTCCCCCACAGAGCGTCTCGGACCGTCTGCCCGGGATAGTTTGATATCGCGGTTTTGTTCGTCCCACTGGGTATCCCAAACGATCTGTCCCTGCAATCCCCTGGGTTGGGCTACTGTGCAAGTCTCGTTCAGTCTCAAGTCCAGCCCTCTCAAGTCTCAGGTTGCCGGTTCAACAAGGCACCCGGACAAGCGCGCCCTGTGGGGATTGCTGGGTAGGGCCGGCCGCCGCCGCCCCGGCTGCCGGCTTCGCCAGGCAGACCTACTGCCTGGCGTCCCGTGTCTTTTTATACTTGGGAGTTTCCCCGTTCTGTGGGCAACAAAGATCAGTCTGGAAATGCAGCACTGACTCACCGTTTGCGAATTCAACGCGGGCTCCAATCCTGGGTTGTTCTCACAGCGCCATCTTGAGTCCCCCCCCAACAATTCAGTTTCTTAACTCATTATTGGTCTGTTAAGGGTTTCAATTTCTTCCTGGTTCAATCTTGAGAGGTTATGTGTATCCACGAATTTATCCATTTCCTTTAGATTATCTAGTTTGTGCACATAGAGGTGTTTATAGTAGTCTCAGAGGATCTTTTGTATTTCTGTGGGATCAGTTGTAATGTCATCTTTGTCATTTCTGATTGCGCTTATTTGGATTTTCTTACTTTTTCTAATGTAGCCAGCAGCCTATCAATTTTGTTCATCCTTTCAAGAAACCAACTTTTTATTTTGTTGATTTAAAAAATTCTTTTTGTCTCAATTTTGTTTAGTTCTGCTCTGTTTTAGTTATTTTCTTTCTTCTGCTAACTTTCGGTTTAATTTATTCTCATTTTTCTAGTTCTTTTATGCTTTTTGAATGTATTGTAATAATAGAGAAAGCCAATCTATAATGAAAGCCAATAGAGTCAAAACAAAGAGCGCCCAAAGGGGATTGCTCTCTGGGTTTAGAGCCCTGGTTCCAGTTGTTCATTAGACTCAATGGCATCTCTGCTTGGTTTGCTTGTTTTAGAACTCCTTGGGTTTCTATCACTTGAAATCAAACAAATACAACATCAAGAGCAGTTTATGGCTGTCTCCAGGTAAAAGTTCTTTATCTGGAACTGACTTGAATGATTTGTACGTCTATTTTCTATTTGGTTGCCAGAAACACTGTTAGCTGAGTAGCCTTCTTCATTAGAATTTTCTGGAGGAGATAAAAATGGGAGAAATAAGTTCAATCAAGATTTTTTTTCCTTAATAGAGAAAGATGCTATTACTGACACACAATAGAATGATTATACTTGTTCTTATTATTATTAAAGCTGTCAAGTGAAGCAGTGGGATTGGAGAAAAAATGAAAAAATCTGTAACTGGTGGTGATCAATTAGTTGTAAACACTACTACATGGGACCAGCCTAGAATTCTTTTTGAATTAGTTTTCTGACAATGATGATTAGCATTAATGTCATTCCAATTTTTAAAAGGCTCATATTGAACACCTATTGTATGCTGGGCATGAAGCACATAGAGATAAAAGGCCTAATTCTCTACAGAAGTTCATGGTCTAGGTCAATTGTGCTCAAATTGTCTCTTCAAGTTGGCAGCCACTGCATCACCTGGGAACTTGTGAGAAATGCAGATGACTCAGAAACCCAGCAATCTGTGTTTTGTCAGGTGATGCTGACACAGCTAAAGTGTGAGAACTGATCTAGGGACTTATTTATGTTTCTCTGCTTGCCCATCGCTCTTCTCACTAATGGCACAATTTGTAAACTGTAATACAAACCCAACCCCCAATTTAAATGACTGAAAATTAAATCAGTTTGAGCTTTCTGAACAATACAATCCAACTGTAGACATCCTGGGAAAATCACTCATGTTCTTGCCCCAGGACCAACAATAAAGGTAGGTGTGTGCTCCTGGCCTTTCTAAAGTGGCTCCAGTTTATCACAGCAGATAAGACAACACATGGAAATAACTCACAACAGTTGGCCCCTGAAGGCCTAGATTCCTCTTGGCACCACCTCACTCAAACCTGGTCTGTGAGCTGGGAGCCTGTGCCAGGGCCTCTGCAGGGAGGTGTCTGAGAAAAGTCAGCCATATCAGCCCTCAAGCCACATCAGAGCTCTTGCCCTTTCCTTCCACTATTAAAACCTACCGCTTGGTGCAAAGAGAGAGATAAACTGAGAACAAACTAAAATCAGTGTGTTCAGAGAAGGTAAGAATTCTTCAACCGTGAGAAGAATTCTTAATTTTTATATTTCCCATCACTCAGTCTAACTGAGCAAATATTCAGCAAGTCCCTAACAGGCAAGCCAAGCATAATACGATGAGGAAGACTTAGTGCCCACTCTCAAGAAGCCCAGAGTTGGTGATATTTCACAGTCAGTCAACCACCACTTGATGGCTGAAGTGCATGCCAAGCATTGCACTTGGTTCTGGGGGTTAAAAATGAATACAACACCACCCTGGCACTGAAAGAACATGTAGCTTGTGGGAGAGATAGGTACAAACAAATCATGCTAAGGACTGTCATGGAGGTAAGAAGGCATTAAAAAAAGGCAGAGGTGAGATTGAGTGAATCTACCTGAAGGAGCTGAGGAAGGCTAGAAGGAGAATCTGTCCTTGGAGTTGGGTTGGCCCTGTGAAGGGTGGTGGACAGAGGGATTCCTGTAACAACGTAGCGTGTCCAGAGGAAAGGGAGGAGCTCACGCTGGCTAGAGGGCATCTCTCATGGTTGACGATTAGGTTGAAAAAGTAGGTTGGGGCTAGGCTGTGAAGGATTTCATATGCCACACAGCAGGCTTCGGAGTTGAGATCTGACTTTCTAAAGAGTAGATGCTGATCAGGGTTTTATCAATCAGGGAAGAGATAAGGTCAGATCCAGGCCTCAGGAAGCAGTGCAGAGGACAGATTTAAGGGGATAAAAGCAAGAAGTGAGTGTTTTAGTTATCAGTCACTGTGTAACAAATGATCCCAAACTTAGTGACTGAAAATGATCATCTGTTATTGCTCAAAATTTTGTGAGTTAGTTGAATGGCTCTTCTGCTGTTCTCATCTAGGCTCACTCACATGGCGCCATTCAACTAGTGTATCTGAGGAGACTCAGCTGGGACACTGCAAAGGCTGGGCTTCTTTCTCCTTGTGGTCTCCAGGCCAACATTGCTCCATGGTCGCTCATCCTTCAGTATCTAGGCCGTGTTTTCTCACATATTGGTGAGAGTGTAAAGAAGGCTAACGCTGAAGTTACAAATCTTCTCAAGGCCTGTCCTTGGAGGTTGCACAATATCACTTCTGCTGCAGTGATAGCCACATAGGAGAAGGAGGCAACACAAAGATGTGAAGACAAGTTGGTTTATTGGAGACCACATGATTAGGAGTTTATTTTCAGAATGTAGGCAATTGCCAGTGAGAGGCTGAGGCTAAGAAGTCATGTGAGTGGCAAGGAGCAGATATTTAGAAAATGTAAGAATTCACCATGCAATAGGGCATCATATTAAAGCTCAGATAAGAGTTATAGGCATGTGCTATTGAAGGTCAGGTTGCAGGTGTAGTGGTTGCTGTTGGTGCTTCCTCCCCCATCCCCATTAGCTGCCAATCCTCCATCTCCCAGCTGCTGTGAGTGCTGGGTAACAACAAATCACAACTGTTCCTTTCTCTGGAAAATTGCCCTCAACCGAACAGAAGCTGTCTACCAGGAGGGAGATACACTCCACCTCTTATTGATTGGCATAGGCCATAAAAGCCTGCCCTCTTGCCTGTCTGTGAGATTGACTCAGTGGTACAATCCATGCTTCAGAGCATCCCTGTGGGATCAGGCGGAAGCTGGTCTCTAGCAGGTGAGTCCACATCCTTGTTCAGCCGCTTCTCAGGGTCTATGCTGCTTCCTTCACTTCCCTTCTCCGGAGAGCAAGCCCTGGCTCTAAGAAACCCAGCCTAAGAAGTGGAGAGAGAAAACATTCAGTTAGGTGGTGGAATTTCTTCTTATATTGTTTTTCTTCCCCAAAGGTACCTAGGCGCTGGAATTTCTTAATTTCTTTTTTTGTTTTCTTTTTCTTTCTTTTCTTTTTTTTTTAATTTTTATTTATTTATTTTTTAATTTTTTTAATTTTTTTTAAATTTTTTATTGGATTTTAGGTTTTGGGGTACATGAGCAGAGCATGCAAGACAGTTGCGTAGAAACACACATGGCAGTGTGCTTTTCTTTCCTTCTCCCCTTCACCCACATTTGGCATTTCTCCCCAGGCTATCCCTCCCCACCTCCCCCTCCCACTGGCCCTCCCCTTTTCCCCCCAATAGACCCCAGTGTTTAGTACTCCCCTTTCTGTGTCCATGTGTTCTCATTTTTCATCACCCGCCTATGAGTGAGAATATGCGGTGTTTCATTTTCTGTTCTTGTGTCAGTTTGCTGAGGATGACGTTCTCCAGATTCATCCATGTCCCTACAAATGACACGAACTCATCATTTCTGATTGCTGCATAATATTCCATGGTGTATATGTGCCACATTTTTCCAATCCAGTCTATTATCAATGGACATTTGGGTTGATTCCAGGTCTTTGCTATTGTAAACAGTGCTGCAATGAACATTCGTGTACATGTGTCCTTATAGTAGAACGATTTATAGTCTTTTGGATATATACCCAGTAATGGGATTGCTGGGTCAAATGGAATTTCTATTTCTAAGGCCTTGAGGAATCGCCACACTGTCTTCCACAATGGTTGAACTAATTTACACTCCCACCAACAGTGTAAAAGTGTTCCTTTTTCTCCACATCCTCTCCAGCATCTGTTGTCTCCAGATTTTTTAATGATCGCCATTCTAACTGGCGTGAGATGGTATCTCAATGTGGTTTTGATTTGCATCTCTCTGATGACCAGTGATGATGAGCATTTTTTCATATGATTGTTGGCCTCATATATGTCTTCTTTCGTAAAGTGTCTGTTCATATCCTTTGCCCACTTTTGAATGGGCTTGTTTTTTTCCTGTAAATCCGTTTGAGTTCTTTGTAAATTCTGGATATCAGCCCTTTGTCAGATGGGTAAAGTGCAAAAATTTTTTCCTATTCTGTTGGTTGCCGATCCACTCTAGTGACTGTTTCTTTTGCTGTGCAGAAGCTGTGGAGTTTCATTAGGTCCCATTTGTCTATTTTGGCTTTTTTTGCCAATGCTTTTGGTGTTTTGTTCATGAAGTCCTTGCCTACTCCTATGTCCTGGATAGTTTTGCCTAGATTTCCTTCTAGGGTTTTTATGGTGCCAGGTCTTATGTTTAAGTCTTTAATCCATCTGGAGTTAATTTTAGTGTAAGGTGTCAGGAAGGGGTCCAGTTTCTGCTTTCTGCACATGGCTAGCCAGTTTTCCCAACACCATTTGTTAAACAGGGAATCCTTTCCCCCTTGCTTGTTTTTGTCAGGTTTATCAAAGATTGTATAGTTGTAGATATGTTGTGTTGCCTCCGGTGCCTCTGTTTTGTTCCATTGGTCTATATTTCTGTTTTGGTACCAGTACCATGCTGTTTTGATTACTGTAGCCTTGTAGTATAGTTTGAAATCCAGTAGTGTGATGCCCCCCGCTGTGTTCTTTTTGCTTAGAATTGACTTGGCTATGCAGGCTCTCTTTTGGTTCCATATGAAGTTCATGGTGGTTTTTTCCAGTTCTGTGAAGAAAGTCAATGGTAGCTTGATGGGGATAGCGTTGATTCTGTAAATTACTTTGGGCAGTATAGCCATTTTCACGATGTTAATTCTTCCTAACCATGAACATGGAATGTTTCTCCATCTGTTTGTGTCCTCTCTGATTTCGTTGAGCAGTGGTTTGTAGTTCTCCTTGAAGAGGTCCCTTACGTTCCTTGTGAGTTGTATTCCAAGGTATTTTATTCTTTTTCTTTTCTTCTTTTTTAAAGAGTCTCTCTGTCACCCAGGCTGAGTGCAGTGGGATGATCTCAGCTCACTGCAACCTCCACCTCCCAGGTTCAAGCTAGTAATTCTGCCTCAGCCTCCTGAGTAGCTAGAATTACAGGTGTGCACCATCATGCCTGGCTACTTTTTCTTTTTGGTATTTTTGTAGAGATGAGGTTTCACCATGTTGGCCAGGCTGGTCTGTAGCTCTTAATCTCAAGTGTCTACCCACCTCAGTTTCCCAGAGTGCTGGGATTACCAGTGTGAGCCACCGTGCCCGGCCCCTAGGTGCTGGAGTTTCTAATGGGTTAGCTCCTCTATGCTTTCTCACTTATGCTATTTTCTCCCTCGATTTTTCAGTTCATGTTTCTCTCCCTACTTTTTGTGTCTCTCCTATAAATTAGTTTCTCTTCTTAAAGATTTTTCTGCACAACTGGGCAGATTTATTTAAGAATGCTTAGATGATTCCTTCTGCTAGATCAATCTGCAAAATATAAAGCTTTACAGAACGGAAGCCAACAAGATAGGATTAACTCCAAAACACAAGCTCAAGCTTATAACATAATAGTCATCCTATGGACAAAGAACACAGACCATGAAGACCCCATACAGTAGACATCTGTTACATGTTTCTTTGGCATCTGTGTTAGTCCACTGTTTGTCACAAATACCTGAGGCTGGGTAATTTATAAAGAAAAAAGGTTCATTTGTTTCATGGTTCTGCAAGTTGTACAGGAACCATAGTGCTAGAATCTGCTTCTGGTGAAGGCCTCAGGAAGCTTTCAATCATAGCAGAAGGCCAAGAGGGAGCAGGCAAATGACATGGCAAAAAGGAGCAATAAAGTCGGGGGGGTCTCAGACCCCTTTAAACAACCAGATCTTGCACAAGCAAGAACTCACTCATCACAAAGAGGATTGTGCTAAACCATTTGTGTTAGTTCTCACACTGCTGTAAAAATACTACCCGAGACTGGGTCATTTATAAACAAAAGAAGTTTAATTGACTTATAGTTCCAAATGGCTGGGGAGGCCTCAGGAGACTTACAATCATGGCAGAAGGGGGAGTAGGCATGTCTTACGTGGCAGCAAGTGAGAGAGAAAGTGTGTGTAGGAGGAAATGTCAGACACTTATAAAACCATCAAATCTTGTGAGAGCTCACTCACTATCATGAGAACGGCTCGGGGGAACTGTTCCCATGATCTAATCGCCTCCCATCAGGTCTCTCCCTAGACTGGTGGGGATTATGGTGATTACAATTCAAGTTGAGATTTAAGTAAGGAAACAGCCAAACCGTGTCACCATTCATGAGGGATCTGCCTTCATGATCCAATCACCTCCTACCAGGCCCCACCTCCAACACTGAGAATCACATTTCAACATGAGATTTAGAGGGAACAAACTTCCAAACCATATCAGCATCCTTTTACCCTGTGACATAGCCTGATTCCACCCCTAAGGACCTATCCTCTTTTCCACCCTTAACCCATGTTCTTCAGGTGGATCCTCATTTCTGATTCAGAGGAGGGCATGCGATCTAGATATGAACTAATCAGAACATGCTACTCCCCAGAGACTAGTTTCATAGATACAGAGCACAGGTCAGGCCAATCAGAGACAATCGAACTCAATTCAAAACTTTGCTTAAGTTCCCAGAGAAGGAGGTTCCTACTTTTCTTCCTTTTGGTGTGAATCAGGAAGTATGTAACCCCAGGAGTTGCCAGTAGCTATTGTTTGCTGGTGTGAGGAGGCTCCAAGCAGGAGGAAGTCAGCAAAGAGGAAACAGAGCTAAGAAATAGATGAAACTGCATCCTGATGTCATAATATGAACTCTTGTATAAAGCTGTGCCTGTTATTCCTAGATTCTGCAGTTATATGAGCCAGTGTATGTCTTCCCCCACCCTTTTCCCCCTTAAGCTGGTTCCAGTTGGGTCCCGCCACTTGCAACCAAAAGAGACCCAACTAGAACACATGAAATTTTTATTTAAATAAAGCACTTGCTTTATTATACCTAGATACTTGCTTTCTGTTGCTCAAACATATGCAGTGGATATGAAATGCTTACATGTACATTTTAATCAGGTCTGCACCTTCTTAATTAGAAAACTAAATCAAAAGGAAACAGTGTTAGCCAAAATAAAGATTGGCATGTAGGGGAGTAGGACACTTGAACTCTTACCTAGTTTCTGGTCCAGTGTCCTCTTCATTTTGTCACATTCCCACTAAATTCCAAAGCTCTTCTATACAGATGCCCTACTTGATATCTTGTTTCTATTGAGTCTTTGGATATTTTTCTTTCTTTCCATTCCCTTTTTATCTCTATTCAAGGGACCTACCTACAAATTTGAGGCATCCCTGTAAAAAAAAATTAAAGACCTTTGTGAGTATAAAATCCTTGACTTCCAAATCCTTGGCCTTGTTTTAGCTATTTAATGTCAAAATGCTTCCCCAATCCTTACTATGATACCACCATGCACAGACTATTCACCAGTAATTTCTGAATGTTTACGCAAGGGATCATCAACTCACATCTATTAATATTCTCAATTCTCCCAGGAATCTTGCAAGGTAGATATTTCTATATCCATCTTATAGATGAGAATATTTAAGCTCAGAGTAAGTAATTTTGCCAGAGTCTAAAAGCTGGTAGGTGGGAGGCTGAAGGGTAGATCACTTGAGTTTGGGAGTTTGAGACCAGCCTGGCCAACATAGTGAAACCCATTTTTACTAAAAATACAAAAATTAGCTGGGTTTGGTGGCACACACCTGTAATCCAGATACTTGGGAAGCTGAGGCAGGAGAATTGCTTGACCACAGGAGGCAGAGGTTGCAGTGAGCCAAGATCACGCCACTGCACTCCAGCCTGGGCCATAGGCAAGACTCTGTCTCAAAAATGAAATAAAATTAAAGCTGGTAGGCAAGAGTCAGGATTCAAAGAACATGGCTGCCTCCATATGCCATGTTCTTTCCATTGCCCATCAGGCAAATACTAGGCTTTCTACAACTACTTTGGGGAAGGCAGGTACTCTTGCACCTCTCCCCAACCCCTGCTCTGACATTGAAACCGCCTTGGAGGTCCTCCATGTGATTAAAGCTGCACATTAATTAATTAAAAAAAATTACTGAGCACCTACTGGGTGCCTAGCATAGTTCTAAATGGTGAGAAGGTAACAGCAAGCAAGACAATGTTCCCAGTCCTCAAAGAGAGCTCACATCCCAGGGGAGATAGATAAACATACAGACAGATACTATGCCATGTCAGGTGGTAACAAGTTCTAGGAAGAAAAACAAAGCAAGGTGAGGGGTAATATGGTTTGGATGTTTGTCGCCTCCAAACCTCAGGTTGAAATGTGATCCCTAATGTTAGAGGTGGGGCCTGGTGGGAGGTATTTGGATCATGGGGGTGGGTCCTTGTTCTGCTGCATCTCTATTAACTGCAACAGGGATGGCACCAGGTTCAAGGGGCCAAAGAAGAGACCTGGAGCCAGCAGACAAGACATAGGGTTTTATTAGCATGAAACTTACACACATGCTGGACAGAAGAACCACAACCACTTGCAAAAACCCTGAAGTTTATAGAGCATTTTCACTTAGCACCCTTTCCCTAACAGTCTCCACCTGGAAAACCCCATTTAACTCAAAACAAAGGGACTTGATCCCTGTATGGCCCCTGTTTCATGAGATGGGCTGGGGGTTAAGATGTTCCTCACAAATATGAAATTAATCTCGGGGTTGGCCACTCCCAGATTTCTTAGCTCGAAACTCCAAACACATATTCAGGTGCATCTGCTATACAGGGTCATTCTCAGGGTATGCTTAAGTTATTGCTGCCAGGTGCATCTGCCATACAATCCCTCATGAATGGCTTCATGCTGTCCCCATGGCAATTAGTAAATTCTTGCTCTATTAGTTATTCAGAGATCTGGTTGTTAAAAAGAATCTGGCACCTCCTTCCCCTCTCTTGCACCCTGTCTTAACCAGTGACACACATGCTCCCTTTTCACCTTCTGCCATGATTATAAGCTTTCTGAATCCCTCACCAGAAGTAGATGTTGCTGCCATGATTCTTGAAGGTTCTGCATGTTGGCACCTGCAGAATCAAGAACCAAATAAACCTATTTTTAAAATATCCAGTCTTGGCCATGCACAGTGGCTCATGACTGTAATCCCAGCACTTTGGGAGGCCAAGGTGGGTAGATCACGAGGTCAGGAGATTGAGACCATCCTGGCCAGCATAGTGAAACCCTGTCTCTACTGAAAATACAAAAATTAGCTGGGGGCGGTGGTGTGCGTCTGTAGTCCCAGCTACTCAGGAGGCTAAGGCAGGAGAATCCATTGAACTCAGGAGGTGGAGGATGCAGTGATCCCTTGAACCCACCAGGTGGAGATCGCGCCACTGCACTCCAGCGTGGTGACAGAGCGAGACTCTGTCTTAAAAAAAAAAATCCAGTCTCAGGCATTCTTTTATAGCAGTGCAAAACAGACTAATACAGGGGGTTAGAGAGTGATGGGGTGCTATCTTAGGTGGAGTGGTCAAGGAAGACCTCTTTGAGGAAGAACATTTGAACAGAGACCAAAATGGAAATAAAAAGCGAGGGATGCAGTTTTCTGGGGGAGGAGTGTTCTATGCAGACACTGCCTCCTTACTGTATTAGTCCTTTCTCATGCTGCTAATAAAGACATAGACTAGGTAATTTATAAAGGAAAGAGGTTTAATTAACTCACACTTCTGCATGTAGGGGAGGCCTCAGGAAACTTACAATCATAGTGGAAGGAGAAGCAAACATGGTGTTCTTCACATGAAGACAGGAAGTGAAGTGAGTGCTGAGCGAAGGGGGAAGCCCCTTAAAAAACCATCACATCTCTTGAGAACTCACTCACTATCACAAGAACAGCATGGCAGAAACCACCTCCATGATTCAATTTCTCCACCTGCTCCCTCCCACAACACGTGGAGATTATGGGAACTACAAGATGAGATTTGGGTGGGGATACAACCAAACCAAATAACTCACCATGGAGCATCATAAGCTGTGACTTATCCACCCCATCATGCCTCCACTAGATAGACTCCCTGTAAACAGGGAAGCCTTGCAGAGAAAGAGCAGAAACTTTTATAATGATGGTGGTCGGGTGGTGGAGCACGGCTGGGAGTGAAGAGAGAAAAGAAGATGCTGGGTGCAGATAGGAACTTGCATTTTTATTTTTTGAGATGGAGTTTTGCTCTTGTTGCCCAGGCTGCAGTGCAATGGTGCAATCTCTGCTCACTGCAACCTCTGCCTCCCAGGTTCAAGCAATTCTCCTGCCTCAGCCTCCCAAGTAGCTGGGGTTATGGGCATGTGCCACCACGCCTGGTTAATTTTGTATTTTTAGTAGAGATGGGGGTTTCACTGTGTTGGTCAGGCTGGTCTTGAACTCCTGACCTCAGGTGATCCGCCCAACTTGTCCTCCACAAAGTGCTGGGATTACAGGCATGAGCTACCACACCTGGCTGGAATCTGCTTTCTTAAAAATGTTCACCACCTAAAAACTATGTGGTAATACAAATTGGACCCTGGAATACAGAAAGGACATGAATGGAATAATTGGTGACATCTGAACAAAGTCTGTTGTGTGGTGCCTAAAGCAGCTCCTTCTTGGATGCTAATCCATCACTTTGACTTCTGATTAACCCGGATCTAGGGAAGCCTCTAAGATTTCCAGTTAATCTGTTGTTCCTGTGTAAGAGTAAGTACTTAACATAAATCCTGCCCTTAGGTTATAGAAACCTTTATGCTATCATATTTCAGTTGTCTTACACATCCCTTCTGAGTGATCTTTCCCTATGGTATATAAGCTCTTGGTCTGGTGGGTAATGGCACAGGGATCCACCATCTTTTCTTGCTGCTGTTCGAGACACAGACATGGTTTCTATTCATAAGTCCCTATTAAATACTCTTTCTTAGGAACTGAATACGTTAGCCTCTTTTTTGGCCTTTCAGCTTCCCTGGACATTGCAGAACAGTAGTTAAGGGTAATATTTACCAATGTTAATTTTCTTAGTTTTGATAAACATACCATGGTTATAAATGATGTTCAAATTAGGTAAGGCTGAGTAATGGCACAGGAATGGCACAAAAGCTGAGTAATAGGAACTCTGTGTTATTTTTGTAACTCTCCTGTATATCTAAAATTATTTCAAAATAAAAAGTTAAAAACAAAAAAGCCAGGCATAGAGGCTCATGCCTGTAATTCCAGTACTTTTGGAGGCCAAGGCAGGAGGATTGCTTGAGTCCAGGACTTTGAGACCAGACTGAGCAATATAGTGAGACGCTATCTCTACAAAAAATACAAAAATTAGCTGGGTGTGGTGGTGTATTTCTGTAGTCCCAGCTACTTGAGAGGCTGAGGTGGGAGGATCACTTGAGTCCAGGAGTTTGAGATTACAGTGAACTATGATTACACTGATACAGAATGGCTGGGCTCCCAGCTAAACCCCACCTATAAGCCTGGAATTGTGACCCTACGTGAAAACAGCTGACCCCATTTTTCCAACCAAATGTTGCCTTTTTGACCTGCCACACCCCTATCCTGTGCTCATAAAAAGACACCAGTTGGCAGAGCAACACAGGCAGTAGAGCAGCCAGGATACAAGTGGCTGATCATCAGAGACTACAGATAAATATGGCTAACTTCAGACTGTCAAAAAACCAAAAGAAAAAGTAATGAGGAAAAGATCACCTTCTTCCTGCACCATCCGCTTTTCAACTCCTATCCTGCTGAGAGCCACTTCCATTGCCCAATAAAACTCTCCATATACACTACCTGTCAGTCCATTTGTGTGATCTGATTCTTCCTCGATGCCAGACAAGGACCCAAGTGCTGAGAGGGCAGGGGCTTGAACGCTGCTGCAGGGCTCACATAGAGACTGCTCCTTACACAGAGACCAGTTCCAACATTTGTTCCCTCTGGTTCCCGCACTCACTTGCTTGAACACTCCCTCTCGGGAGAAGCGGCCAGCAGTGGGTTGAGTGAAAGGAGCCACTGCAGTTCCCACCCACAAAGAGGGTCAAGCCCAACGGAAAAATCCTATATTAGCACCACTGCACTGCAGTCTGTGTAACAAAGCAAGACTGTCTCAAAAAAAAAAAAGACAAAAAATGCTATCCACTTTATACTAGCATAAATATTATGGAAACTACAAAATATTGCTGAAACAAATTAATCAAAAACTCTCAATAAACTAGGTACTGATGGAACATATCTCAAAACAATAAGAGCTATTTATGACAAACCCACAGCCAATATCATACTGAATGGGCAAAAGCTGGAAGCATTCCCTTTGAAAACCAGCACAAGACAAGGATGCCCTCTTTCACCACTCCTATTCAACATAGTATTGGAAGTTCTGGCCATGGAAATCAGGCAAGAAAAAGAAATAAAGGATATTCAAGTCGGAAGAGAGGAAGTCAAATTGTCTCTCTTTGTAGATGACATAATTTTATATTTAGAAAACCCCATCATCTCAGCCCCAAAACTCATTAAACTGATAAGTAACTTCAGCAGAGTGTCAGGATACAAAATCAATGTGCAAAAATCACATTCATTTACACCAACAATAGACAAGCAGAGAGCCAAATCATGAGTGAAGTCCCATTCATAATCACTATAAAGAGAATAAAATACCTAGGAATACAGCTAACAAGGGATGTGAAGGACCTTTTCAAGGAGAACTATAAACCACTGCTCAAGGAAATAAGAGAAGGCACAAATGGAAAAAGCATTCCATTCTCATGAATTGAAAGGATCAATATGGTGAAAATGTCCATACTACCGAAAGTAATTTATAGATTCAATGCTATTCCCATTAAACTACCATTGACATTCTTTATCTTTATAGAATTAGAAAAAACTACTTTAAATTTCATACGGAATCAAAGAAGACCCCATATAGCCAAGATAATCCAAAGCAAAAAGAACAAAACTGGAGGCATCATGCTACCTGACTTCAGACTATACTACAAGGCTACAGTAACCAAAAGAGCATGGTACTGAAACCTAAACAGATATACAAACAAATGGAAAAGAACAGAAGCCTCAGAAATAGCACCATACCTCTACAACCATCTGATCTTCAACAAAATTGACAAAAACAAGCAATGGGGAAAGAATCTTCTATTCAGTAAATGGTGCTGGGAAAACTGGCTAGCCATATGCAGAAAACTGAAACTGGACCCCTTCCTTATACCTTATACAAAAATTAACTCAAGATGGCTTAAAAACTTAAATGTAAAAACCCTAGAAGAAAACCCAGGCAATACCATTCAGGACATAGGCATGGGCAAAGACTTCATGACAAAAATGCCAAAAGCAGTTTCAACAAAAGCCAAAATTGACAAATGAGATCTAAATAAACTAAAGAGCTTCTGCACAGCAAAAGAAACTATCATCAGAGTGAACAGGCAACCTACAGAATGTAAAAGAATTTTTTCAATCTACCCATCTGACAAAGGTCTAATATCCAGAATTTACAAGGAACATAAACAAATTTACAAGAAAAAAAAAACATAAAAAAATGGGCAAAGGATATGAACAGAAGACATTTAGGCTACGTGCAGTGGCTCATGCCTGTAATCCCAGCACTTTGGGAGGCTGAGGCAGGTGGATAACTTGAGGTCAGGAGTTTGAGACCAGCCTGGCCAACATGGTGAAACCCTGTCTCTACTAAAAATACAAATGTTGGCTGGGCACAGTGGTTCACGCCTGTAATCCCAGCACTTTGGGAAGCCGAGGCAGGTGGATTATGAGGTCAACTGATAGAGACCATCCAGGCCAACATGGTGAAACCCCGTCTCTACTAAAAAATGCAAAAAATTAGCTGGGTGTGGTGGTGTGCACCTGTAGTTCTAGCTACTCGGGAGGCTGAGGCAGGAGAATTGCTTGAACTCAGGAGGCGGAGGTTGCAGTGAGCTATCACGCCACTGCACTCCAGCCTGACACCTGGTGACAGAGTAAGAAGACTCTGTCTCAAAAAAAAAAAAAAAAAAAAAAATCAGCCAGGCATGGTGGCATGCATCTGTAATCCCAGCTACTCAGGAGGCCAAGGCAGGAGAATCGTTTGAACCCAGGAGGCAGAGGTTGCAGTGAGTGGAGACTGTGCTACATTACTCCAGCCTGGGTGATAGAGTGACGCTCCTTCTCAAAAAAACCAAAAAAACAAAAAAAGACATTAATATGTCCAACAAACTTATGAAAAAAAGCTCAACATTACTGATCATGAGAGAAATGCAACTCAAAACCATGATGAGATACCATCTCACGCCAGTCAGAATGGTTATTATTAAAAAGTCAGGAAACAATAGTTGTTGACAAGGCCATGGAGAAATGGGAATGCTTTACGCTGTTGGTGGGAGTGTAAATTGGTTCAACCATGGGGTAAGAAAGCATGTTGATTCCTCAAGGATCTAGAACCAGAAATACCATTTGACTTAGCAATCCCATTACTGGGTATATACCTAAAGGAATATAAATCATTCTACTATAAAGACACATGCACACATATTTTTATTGCAGCACTATTTACAATAGCAAAGACATGGAACCAACTCAAATGTCCATCAATGATAGACTGGATAAAGAAATGTGGTACCTATACACCATGGAATACTATGAAGCTATAAAAAGGAATGAGATAATGTCCTTTGTAGGAACATAGATGAAGCTGGAAACCATCATCCTCCGCAAACTAACACAGGAACACAAAACCAAAAACTGCATGTTTTCACTCATAAGTGGGAGTTGAATAATGAGAACACATGGACACAGAGAGGGGAACAACATACACCAGGGCCTGTTGGCAGGGTGGGGGCTGAGGGGAGGGAACTTAAAAAATGGTTCAACAGGTGCAGCAAACCACCATGGCACATGTATACCTATGTAACTAACCTGAGCGTTCTGCACATGTGTCCCCCCTTTTTTATTTAGAAGAAATTTTAAAAGATACCTAAATAAATAGAGAAACATGTTGTATTTATGGATCGATGAACTTGGTATTTTAAAAATGAACAGACCGAGATGTAATTGCCCAACAGGCTTTCCTGCCTGCTGCAGAGACAAAACCAGTTCACTGAGACCATGGTATTGCAGCAAAAAGAGAGTTTAATTGACACAAGGCTGGCCACACGGGAGCGGGAGTTATTACTCAAATCAGTCTTGCCAAGAACTCAGAGGTTAGGGTTTCTGTGGACAACCTGGCGGGCAGGGGGGTAGGGAATGGAGGCTGCTGATTAGCTGGGGTTGAAATGATAGGGTTGTGGAAAGCGGTCCTTTTGTGTTAAGTCTGCCTCTGGGTGGGTCTGCAGGGTCAGTTAAGTCCAGGTGGGGTCAGCTGGTTGCCAGAAAGTCTGAAAAACAAATCTCAAAAGGCCAATCTTAGGTTCTACAAAAGCGATGTTATCTATAAAAGAAATTGGGAAAGTCACATATTCTGTGGCCTCTGGCCATGTAACTCCTGAGCAGTAAGGGATTGTAAAAACGACACCTATATTTTAGCAGGATTCAGGCCTCTCTCATAATCCTATTATTGTGGCCTTTCATTAGTTTTACACAGTTGATTTTAGTCCCTCAACTAGGAGGGGTTTGGTTTTAGGGAGGGACTTTATCATCCCTGCTTCAAAGTTCAACTATCAACTAAATTCCTCCCAGAGTTAGCTTGGCCTGTGCCTAGGAATCACCAAGGACAGCTGGAATGTCAGAAGCAAGATGGAGTCAACGATGTCAGATTTCTCTTACTATCATAATTTTGCAAAGGCAGTTTTATAAACAGTCCAGAAACAGACCATATGAAGTCACTAGGGTTATGAAACAGGAAGAATAAAGCACAAGAAAAAGAATGATCATCATAAATAGCAATAAATCAGCTGGATACTCACATAGGAAAAATGAATCACAACCTCTATAGTGCACGATACACAAAAATCAGTTCCACATGTATTGTATGAAACAAAGCTTCTAAAAGAAAACAAGGATATCTTCATGACCTTGGTGAAGGCAATTATTTTTCAAACAGGACACAGAAAGTATAAACTGCAAAGAAAATAAGTGATAAATTGGACTAAATTAAAACTAACAACTTCCCTTTTTAAAAAGATCCCATTAAAAGAATGAAGAAACCAGCCGGGCACAGCAGCTCACACTGTAATCCCAGCACTTTGGGAGGCTGAGGCAGGCGGATCACCTGGTAGGCAGATCTCCTGAACTTAATCAGGAGTTGGAGATCAGACTGGCCAACGTGATGAAACCCCATCTCTACTAAAAATACAAAAAGCAGCTGCCCTAACATAGGAAATATTTGTATCTCATATATCTGACAAAGAACTGGTATCTAGAATATATAACTACTACAAATCAGTAAGACAATTCAACAGATACTTTTGTTTTTGAGATAGAGTCTTGCTCTGTTGCCAGGCTGGAGTGGAGTGGCCTGATCTCAGCTCACTGCAACCTCTGCCTCCTGGGTTCAAGCTATTCTTTTGCCTCAGCCTTCTGAGTAGCTGGGACTACAGGTGCGTACCACCATGCCCAGCTAATTTTTTTTTATTTTAGTAGAGGTGGGGTTTCACTATCTTGGCCAGGATGGTCTGGATCTCCTGACCTTGTGATCCATCCACCTCGGCCTTCCAAAGTGCTGGGATTGCAGGCCTCAGCCACAACATCCGGCCTCAACAGACACTTTCAGAGCACAAAGCAACATGGATGAATCTCACAGACAATATGAGGTCAAGGAGCCAGGTACAAAAGAGTATATTCAGTATGATTTAATTTATATAAAGTATAAAAGCAGGCAAAACTACTCTATGGCCCTACTTGTTATATATAAGGAGGAGGTGGCTAGTAACTGAAAAGGGGCATGAGGATGCTTCTGGGATCCTGGTGATATTTTATTTCCTGATCTGGGTGTTGTATGAAGGAATGTATTCATTTATGATTTGTATAATTTCTATATGTCTACATCTTTATCTCTATTCTATATTTCAGTAAAAATTTGTTAAAATGTCATATGGCTTAGTTGGAGAGGAAAGTCTAGATTGGGATTATAATGAATTATTCTCTGAACTGTTGAACTCATCATTGTATTATCTACTGCTGCAAAACAATTATTCTGAAACTTAGCAGCTTAAAACAACAAACATTCATTATCACTCAGGGTCTCTCATGAGGTTGCAGTGTAACTATTGGCTGGGGCTACAGTCATCTGAAAGCTTGACTGGGGCTGGGGGATCCATGTCCCAGCTCATTTACACTGTTGGCAGGCTCTAGTTCCTTGCTAGCTGTTAGCAGGTCTTCAGTCTCTCATTATATGTTCCTCTTCATACGTCACCTGAGTGTCCTCATGACAGGACAGCTGGCATTTTCCAGAGTGAGTGAGCAGAGGCAGGAAGACAGCCCAAGATAAAAGCCACTGTGTTTTAACATAACCTAATCATGGAAGTGGCATACTATCACTTCTGCTACATTCCACTGACCACACAGATCACCCCTAGTGCAGTGAAAAGGAACTACCCAAAGGCCAGCTGGTAGGGATCATTGGGAGACATCTTGAGATGGTTTCCATACCTATCTTTCTCACAACCCTTACTAGAATATTTATAGAAACTCTAAGACTCTCACACTTCTCTCTGTTATATATTAATTAATTCAAAAATCTCTAGCCACTTTCAAACTGGTGACCCCATTGGAAGAACTTGCTGGTGGGGGTGAGGAGAAACCTCGGAAGAGGGTCAAATTCTCCCACTGCTGTCCCAACAGGCATAGACTCTATGAAGATGGTCCTTTCCAGCTTGTGGTTTCAGAAATTCTGGCAGGTCCCCCTGCCCTTGGTACCTCAGCATAATGTGACCACTGATCACTAAAATAACTCCAACAGAAACCTATGCCATTAGCAAAAGACGTTCCTTTCCTATCAAATGGAGGCAAATTCGCAGCACAGTAGAGCTTTGGTTCCCAAATTTGGCTGCTCATTAGAATTTCGTGGGGAGCTGTTAAAAATATGGATTCCTGAGTCTGCCAAGACCACTGATGCAGACTCTCCAGAGATGGGCTTCCAGACTCTGCAGTTTGAGAAGGCTTCTCTCCATCTGTCATAAGAAAAATTTAAAAATTAATTAATTAATTAAAAATAAAAGAGAAGGCTTCTTAGGAGGTTCTGAGAGAAGAGTTGGCCAAGTATCTGACAGCTGGTCCTGCCCTGGTATTTGGAAACCACTGACATATACCATTAGTGTGTGTAGATTTCAGATCACTTCTGGAGAGTGAGTTTCAATGTTGGAGGTGGGCGTAGGGTAGCCATTTGTTCACAAAGAGCCCATTTTTCTTCTCAGCTCCCTCTGCTCAATGTGCTGAGTGAGATAGTGTTTCTCAGCCTCTTTGAATGCCTTCTTGTCCCTCTGCCTGCACTTTGGTTCCCATCACGTCAGCCTTGAAGGTGGAGTGGCCTGTCAGCACCACAGGCTTGTGACTGGAGCCACAGGATTTCCTTTATCTCCTCAACTTCAGGTTCTGTTGTGTGAATCCAGGCTAAGAGCAGTTCAATGACTCAGGGTCAAGAGGACACATGGCCATCTCTTGACCCAGCCAGGAGATGCTTGCTCTTTGGCAATAGGACACAATGCTTTGTAGAGTTGCCACTTAATATACATGAGTTTACAGTTTGTGGATGGGATGAATTTAGAGACTTGTTTTCTCACCTATGAGAAAATACGCAAGGCATGGGAAAATTCTTTGTAGTAGTAGAAATTGAAAATATTTGGGCTGGGCACGGTGGCTCATGCCTGTAATCCCAGCAATTTGGGAGGCTAAGGTGGGCGGATCATGAGGTCAGGAGTTCAAGACCAGCCTGGAAACATGGTGAAAACCTGTCTCTACTAAAAATACAAAAATTAGCTGGGCATGGTAGTGCATGCCTGTAATCCCAGCTATTTGGGAGGCTGAAGCAGGAAAATTACTTCAATTTGGGAGGTGGAGGTTGTAGTGAGCCAAGATCACACCACTGCACTCCAGCCTGGGTGATAGAGCAAGACTTCATCTTAGGGCGGGGGCGGAAATATTTATTTTTTCATCCATTCACTCAACAAATATTTATCGAGCATCTCTGATCTTATCTTTTAATATTCTACTACTCTCTTCCTTATACCTCTCCAACCACACTGACCCTACTGCTCTTAGAGCAAACCAGGTACTCCTCTGCCTTTAGGAATCTGCTGCAGCCTGGAACTTTCTTACCCAGTTGTCTACTGAGCTAACTTTCTCACCTCCTTCAAATCTTTGCTTACATCTCACCTTCTCAATAGGGCTTAACCTGACCACCTTATTTGCCCCTGCAACCAGCTTCCCTTCCTTACACTGTTCTTTTATTTTTCCACAGCACTGTTTACCTTTTAATACACTATTTAATTGATTAGGTCATCATTTATTGTTTGAGTTCCTGCTCTTGAATGTAAGTTTCATCAGGGCAGGAATCTTTGTCTGTTTTTTTCACCATATGTCCCAGGTACCTGGCATGGAGTCTGGCATATAAGAGACACTTGATAAATATTTGTTGAATGAATCAGTTGGGAGCTGGAAGAGCGGCATGTAATACGGGTAAGATCACTGCTGTCATAGAGCTTATGATTGATCAGAGGTGAATGCAAAGAAAGGATTATAGACATGCTTATTTAGTGATAACTGTGATAGCTAAGAAGGAAATATGGAGTTGTATACAAGAGTATATGAGGGGCCAAATCTAATTAGAAGCCAGGGTTAGTTTGTTGAGGCAGCAACAATTAGCCTGAGACCAGAAGGTGGTGTGGATAACCTGGCTGAAGGAAGTGGGGAAGGCAGTGGAAAGGCCCTCTTAGATTTCAAGTAGTTTTCAGTGGTCCAGCTTATGACAACTGAGTATGCCAAGGTGTCTCTCATTTCTCTCAAAGTAGCTATTCAAACTAAGTTTCCAAAAATCTGTAGACTGCTTACACTTACCTCGGCATCAACATCTGAATACCAACTTCAGAACATCTCTCTTGTTACAAGAATGCTCTTGATAAATAACATTTTTGATCTTCTGAATGTCTCCTTAGTTGAAAACAAATTAAGTAAAGTTTTCAAACCTCCTGGATCAGTCCACTGAATAAATAAAGTTTAAATATTCTCAGCAATCAATCAAGAGTTTCAGACATCTTATCTCAGAAACAAAACCACATAAAGGCTGAGGTAAAAGAGCTTCATACTGAGAGGAAAGCCTTAGTTGATGAGATGAGCAATTCAATAGATATTCTTCCTAGAACTTGAAATAAAGTACTTTGCACAAGACAAGAAAACGTCTGTAGGAATTAGAAGGTCAAAGTTGTAATAGTTAGGCAAAGCATGGAGGTTTACACCTGTACTCCCAATGCTTTTGGAGGCCAAGACAGGAGGATCCCTTGAGGCCAGGAGTTTGAGACCAGCCTGGGGAACATAGAGAGACTGTCTCTACTAAAAATAAAAATAAAATTAGCTAGGGGTGGTGGTGCATGCCTGTAGTCCTAACTACTTGGGGGGCTGTGATGGGACAATCAGTTGAGCCCAGGAGTTTGAGGCTTCAGTGAGCTATGTCATGCTACTGTGCTCCAGCCTAGGTGACAGAGTGTGCAACCCTGTCTCTAAAAAAAAAAAAAAGTTATAAGAGCTAATCCCTTGCTAGAAATCACCTGTCTACATTAGGCAGTTTTTTTTTTCTTTTCATTACTCAGAAGAACAAGCACATTTATAAGAAAATACACAGGTATGAAATAATGGGTGAGTGGTAAATACTGTGAAAAAGATTTTAGATGCTTATGAGTAGTAACAGATTTTAAATATTCACTTGTTAATTCACTTCTGGGAATTCAGTCTTTGAAATGGAAACAAGAGGAAAAACAGCATCCTTTCTTGAGCACTTTGTTCTCAGCTTCAGAGCTGCCCAGGAGATTAGGCCTCAGATGATACCTTAGAACCAGATGCAATGCTTGTGGGAGGATTGTGTAGGCTACTTCATCAGAATCATATAGTGATAACTTCCATTACTAAAGGCTCTGGGCACTCTGTTTTCTTTTTGCTTTGCTTCTTATTTTGCTTTTTTGCTAAGTTAGCCAGGTAGTTGAGGGAATGGTATAACTTCTGTTGAAGGTTGTGCTGGTTGTGACCATGTCAAAAGAAGCAGTAACTTTATCTCGGGATTTCCCTCTGTATCAGTTAGGAGAGGATAGGTTATGCTGCTGTAACAAACAACCCCATAATCTCAGTGGCTTAAAACAGTAGAGGTTTATATTCTTACTTAACAACACATGTCCATTTTGGGCCTGTGATGAGAAGGGCTGACGCAAAGGTCTCTGACATATCCTGTAGATATTTTCTCCATTGTCTTGGCTGTTAATATTCAGTTCCCCTTTACTTAAGCAAATTTCTGTAGCAGGCTTGACTTTCTCCCCAGAATATGGGTTTTTCTTTTCTACCACTTAGGCTGCAAAATTTCCATACCTTTATGTTCTGCTTCTCTTTTAAACATAAGTTTCAATTTCAGATAATCTCTTTGAGTGTATACTTTTAGAAATAGCCAACTCACATCTTGAATGCTTTGCTGCTTGGAAATTTCTTCTGCCAGATACACTAAATCATGTTTCTTAAGTTCAAAGTTCCACAGATCTCTAGGGCAGGGACAAAGTGTGGTGTTTCTTTTCTAAAGCATAGCAAGAGTGACTTTTACTCCAGTTCCTCCTAAGTGCCTTATCTCCATCTGGGAGCACCTCAGTCTGAACTTCATTGTCCATATCACTATCAGCATTTTGGTCCCAACCATTCAACAAGTCCCCAGGAAGTTCCAAATCTTCCCTCATCTTCCTGTCTGCTTCTGAGCCCTCCAAATTGTTCCAGCCTCTGCCCATTGCCCAGTTCCAAAGTTGGTTCCACATTTTTAGGTATCTTTATAGCAATACCCCACTCTTGGTACCAATAGTCTGTAATAGTCCATTCACACTGCTGTAAAGAAGTACATAAGACTGGGTAATTTGTGAAGAAAACAGTTTTTTTTCCTAGTACAAACTTAGGGCTCTTTATTCAGGCAGTAAAGTAAGGAACAGCAAAGTGGGAGGGCTACACCATCACCATGGCAACAGAAAGCCTCAAAAACATAGAGTCCCTCGACTTCTGTCAGGTAGACTCTAACTCAGGAGAAACACATTTTAACTGGCTGAGAACAAGGCCAGGCAGCCTGGCCACACTGTGGAAGGACAGCTGGGTGCGTGGCCTCTGGTCAGTCCTGGAAGTACTTGGTGAGGGCTTTCAGCAGCTCCTGCTTCTTCAGCCCACTCTTCAGCCCATATGCCCAGCAAGCCTCTTTCAGCATAGGCACAGTGAACTTGCCCAGTGTGCCCTTGCTGATGTGGGTCTTCAGCTCTTCTTCTGAATACTCCACGTTGGGCCTTTTGCTTCTGGAACCTTCATTATCGTGTTTTCTCTTGGTAACTTTCCCTTCAGGATTGTAATCTGGTGGGTAAACAAGCTCCTTAAATTCATCCACCAGGGAACCCAGTCTTTTATTCATTGCTTCAACCTTGGGCAATGTCAGGTCCACTGCTTGTTCGGCCTCCATCAAATCCAAGGCCAAGGCCTCCAGGTTCCTGAAGTGTTGCTGCAGTACGGGTTTCTCAAAGCTGTCACTTCTATATGTGAAGCAGAGCTTCTCAACAATAGCCTTCATCTTGTCCACCTGCTCTGGAGTTGCCATAATTTTTTCAGTAAAGGGCATCTTCCTTTTGTCATCAGCAAATGGTAAAAAGACCAGCTGAAAGCCTGGAGGAGTGACCTGAATTTTCTGGTCGTCCAACTCCTCATCCTGTGGCACCAAAGCCACAAAATAAGGGGGGATGTTCCTCCGGGGTGTGTATCTGCACAATGCTGCGACCTCCTTCTCTAGACACTTGATGAGCAGAGCACTGAACAGGGTTGAGCTCCCAATCACCAGAGACTCCTCTGGGTACACGAACAGGGAGGGTCTCAGGTAATGGTGCTTCTTCAACATTACCAAGGGCTTGAAGCCCATGAGCATCAAACCTGGATCATCAAATCATTTTAGCTCTTCTGTTTCCTCTTTCTCCAGTATAATTTGATGACTCCCATAGATCTGCGACCTCTTGGTATCACTAGGTAGAAGCAAACTGCCTGTACTTGTATTAAATGTCCAGGTCTTGGTTGTCACTGGTTCGTTTGTTTCCCGATAGAGCTTTATTGGAGGAGGCTTGAGAGCCTTCTGGACCAGATTATAAATGCCGACAGAGATCACTATATCTTTGTTGAGCTTCAGCTTTAACCTGCTAAGTGCTTGCTTCCTGGTCTCCTTGGCGCGAACCTTCCGCAACAGGTCTTCTAGGATTCCTCAAAGTGAACCCTGAGGTCCTCAGCCTCTGCTATGCTGATAATATCTCTGTAGAACAACGATATGTCAAAGCCCCCAGGTTTCTTCAGGTCCATCAAGTCAAGGAAGATTCCTGTATCTCAGAGATCACCGGCTTTGGTCCTGGCCCGGCTGGCTTTGGCACTGTCATTGCCGTGGGGGTTGTCTTCATCGGTGAAAAGCATGATCCTCTTATGACTCATCTTGAACTGAACATCACTAAAGAGGTTGGCAAAGACCCACAGCACTTCACTGAGTGAGTAGTCAGATCCATGGCCCATCAGCTCTTGGAAACGTTTTTGCCCCTGCTGCCCCTTAAACTGGTCAAGCTCTAGAATTCATTTTGCACCTGGATTATCCAACTCCTGTAAGACATAAATATTTTTAAAATTCACTAAATTTTTGTCTTTCTCAGTACCATAGAACACCACTTCCAAGAGATCTCGATCACTGCTTATGATCTTACTGATGTACACACTTTGGATACACTGGATGCTCATGTCCAAAGGAGTCAACTCATCTTCACTTTGAGATTCAAACATAGCCCTGGAGGCATCAACCAAAAAAATCAAACTATCTCTTCCTGAATATTTGTAGTCTCCACTTGCTTCAAGGTTCTCCTCTTGCTGTTCTTCTGCGTCTTAATCGCCCTCAGTTTTGTAATAGGACTCCCACCCTGACATGTTGGCTACTACTCACTCTGGCGCAGGGAAGTGACCGACTTGGACAGAAGATGAGAATGCCGAGGTGACTCATGGTTCTGCAGGCTTAACAGGAAACATGATTGGGAGGCCTCAGGAAACTTATAATCACGGCAGAAGGTAAAGGGGAAGCAAGCATCTTTTTCACATGGTGGCAAGAGAGAGAGAAAGAGAAGGCGGAAGTGCCACACACTTTTAAACCACTGGATCTCATGAGAACTCACTCACTATCAAGAAAATAGCAAGGAGGAAACCTGCCCCTATGATCCAATCACCTCATACCAGGTCCCTCCCCCAACACTGAGGATTATAATTCAACATGAGATTTGAGTGGAAACATAGAGCCAAACCATATCACACAATTATTCCTAATGGGTAGGAAAGGATATTGCTAGTAAGTATATTGTAGGTGGTCTTCTGGGTATGCTCAGCAGCTGTACATGCTTGTTCATACATCACATGTCTTATTAGCATCTTAAAGCTCCATCCAGGGGTATGTTTTTACTATTATAATGAGCAAAGTGTCAATCTGAGGATAAGTAAAATTAAAATGCACATGCTTTCTACAGGGGAAAGTTCCTGAAGATAATTCTGCTTGGTTCAGCTTGGTTACAATATGAGTGCTGGGGTTTGTTATGTTGCTGGTACAGTTGCTGTGTCCCACATAGCAGACATGGTAATGGACATGGTTACCAGCTCATGTGTTGACGGTGTGGTTTCCATGTCCCAAGGACATGGTTATTTCCTTGAATATCTATCCTGTCTCAGTAATATTGTACTAACCTTTGGCAGTTTGTATTTTTTTCTCTGAATATTATATTTTTAAGAGTTATCCAAGTTGACATAAGGAGTTCTAGTTTATTCATTTAACTGCAAAACAGCCCTTCTTGAACTTTAATTGACATATGAATCACCAGAGGATCTGGTTCAAGTAAAGATTCTGATTTGATATGTCTGAAGTTCTCAACTGAAGCTGGTTGGGAATCACATTTTGGGAGGCAAGGCTGTGTGGAATTCCCTTGAATGCATGTGGTACAATTTATTCATTATTCTTGGGTTGATGAACTCTTAGCTTGTTTTAAATTTATGGTTACCATTACATAACATCACAAGTATTACAGTGAGCATTCTTTTGCATATCTCTTGGCATCCTTATGCAAGAGTTCTCCAGAGTATATACCTAGAAAGGCAATTGCTGAGTTATGGGCTCTACCACTGCCCAATTTCGCTAAGTACTGCTAACTTGCTCTCTAAAGTGGTGGTTCCCACTGATGGCTCTTCCAGCAGTTTAGAAAAACTCCTTTTGTTCCATATGCTTACTGCACATGTACTTTCAGCAGTGAGTGTGTTTTTTCATATATTTATTGAACATTTGATTTCTTTAGTCTTTTTTTCTAATTTTATGTGGTGGGTTCTAATCTCAGTGTGTACCTCAAAAATACGATTTTCTTTACTTTGCCAAAATGAAACTGAGTGTTAACCTGATTAAGCCCACCAAACTTAACCTGCCCTGCTTGCTTTTAATCACTTACTTCTAGTCGATCTTAAAACTCCTACTAGCAAGTCACAAAGCCAAATAATAGAGAACTAAACTCCTACTAGCTTCCTTATAGATAACATCTCTGACTGTGGGTCACCATAGTAACAGTTGCTTACAGTTGTTTTTCAGGAGCTAAGGGGCAGCTCTTGTCCAGTTCAAGCTGGTTAAGATTACCCTTCAACTAGGCCTGCAAGAACGTCTGAGAGGTGGCCTTTTGACATCAGAGGGCCAAAAATTCTACCTGCAGATCATGCTAACACTGCCATTTTCTGAACATGTATTCTATGAAGAGCCATGAAGCTAGACTATGCATGCACAGATTGTGGATTAACTGACTTTTCATCATGCCTAATTACCTTTCCTCTTGCCTCAAACTACCTTGCTCTTCTATCCCATAAACATCCCTAAAACCTCATCTTTGGGGAGGTGAATTGAGGAATATTCTCTCACCTCTTGGCTTGGTTGCCTTGTGATAAACTGTTTCTTTTGCAAAACCTATCATCACACTGATTGACTTGCTGAGTGTGGGCAGAATAAACCTAGTTTGATATAAAAAACACAACTGAATTTTGAACCTGTATTTTTCTAGACTGGTAGAAAGTTTATCTCAATCAGTTTGGGCTTTCATTACCACCTCTTCCCCTGTGATTCAATCTAAATTCTGGGAGGTTTATGTAGATCCAAGGTGTTACAGTATGGGTCCCAGGTTCTCCATCTCTGTATATTGTCATTGATGTGTCCTTCAATCCTGCTATCAACCTAAAGCGTAATTGCCTGATGGGTTCTTCCTGCCCACTGCAAAGACAAAGTTAATTCATTGAGACCAGGGCATTACAGTAGGGAAAGAGCTCAATTGACATGAAGTCAGCCTATGTGGGAGAACTGGAGTTATCACTCAAATTAGTCTCCCTGAAGACTTGGAGATTAGAGTTTTTATGGACAATCTTGTGGGCAGGAGGCTAGGGAATGTGTGCTACTGATTGGTTTAGGATGAAATTATCAGATGTAGAAAACTGTCCTCATGCACTAAGTCCACCTCTGGTGGGGGACACAGGATTAATTGAGTCGTAAGTTCTGAATCCAGGTGGGATCAATCTGAAAAATATTTCAAAGAAAACCAATCCTTTGGTTCTATAATAGTGATGTTATTTATCTGTAAGGGCAATTGGGAAAGTCACAAGTCTTATGACCTCTGAGCAGCAAGGGATTATAGAAACCATGCCTACATTTTAGCCAAGTTCAGGCTCCTCCCATAGTTCTAATCTTGTGGCCTTTCTTTAGTCTTACAAAGGTGGTTTTTGGTTCCTGAGCAAGGAAGGGGTTAGTTTTAGGGAGGGACTATTATCATTCTTACTTTCAAGTTACACTGTAAACTATATTCCTCCTAAAGTTAGCCTGGCCTATAGCCAGCAACTGTCAAAGACAGCTTGAAGGTCAGAAACAAGATAGAGTTAATGTCAGCTTTCTCTTGCTGTTATAATTTTGCAAAGGCAGTTTCAAAAGGAAGAAGCTGAGGCAAAATTAATATAAGTAGAGTTAATTTGGGCCAGGCTTGAGAGCTGCAACCAAGAAGCACAGATTCAAGTTGGCAGTTGCTGAGTTGTTTACCAAGAATTTATATTAGAATTATGTAAGCTATTGGTTATCCATTGTTCTTGGTCTCACAAATTCCAGTAATGGGCAAGGCAGGTAGTTGGGGACAAAAGGACTTTAAATAATTGCCCCCAGGCATGGGATAGATGGAGGGGTCATTTTGGTGGGGGAATGACTGAAGCTTGATACTCACATCTCCCTGGGCCTGCACATCTCAACATAACTCAGACAGCTCTGAGATATTTTTTTTTCTCATTGTCAATCTGGCCCTTCTGTGTCAGCTTAGAGTGTACTGAACTATCTGCTCTTCTTGCCGTGCTGGGATGAGGAAATGTCTGTAAGACTCTAAAGACCCAGGAGCCTACATGTCCTATGCAGCAATTTCCTCCCTGAGCTTTGGCAGTCTACTTACTAAGAAAAGTGTGTTGCCCATTCAACAACCTCCTTGGGACCTGCTAACAGTTGCCTTTTATCTCTTCTCTCTGATCTCTTGTTCTCTTCTCAGCTCTGGAAGAAATTTTTCTTTGTATTGAAGATTAGGGTGGAGTGGAACAAGGGAAGTCCTCTCTCTCTAATTCCTTTTTTTTTTTTTTTTAATTCTGCCAGTCTTCACTGATTTCCTAAGGCTTTTGGAAATGAAAGTCAGAAACACTCCTTTTTTCTTCTTTTAGCCAGTCACATCCTTCTCCTGAGGCAATGGGAAAAGAAAGACCTAAGTGCTTGAATGGTGGAAAGGCAGAGGATAAGAGAGATTGTGGCAACATGAAATGGTGCAGCAAATGTGGAAAACAACTTGGCAATTTCTTAAAAGATTAAACATAGAGTTGCTGTAAGACCCAGCAAGTCTACTCCAAGAGAAATAAAAATATATGTCCATTCAAAAACAGATATTCATAGCACCACTATTCATTGTAGCCCAAAGTGAAAATAATCCAAATGTCCATCAACCGACGAATAGATAAAATGCTTTATATTCATATAATAAAATATTATTTGGTGATAAAAATAAATGAAGTGCTGGCACATGAGACAACTTGAATGAAACTTGGAGGCATTGTGGGAAGTGAAAGAAGCCTGACACATAAGACCTTATATTGCATAACTTTTGTTATGCAATATAAGGTACATATATATTGTATATATGTATGTCCAGAATAGACAAATTCATGGAGACATAAAATAGTGGTTGCCTAGTGCTTGAGAGAGGAATGGGAGTGACTGCTACTGGGCATGGGGTTTCCTTTTAGGTTATGAATAGTCTAAAATTAATTGTGGTGATGGTTGTGCAATGTTGTGAATATACTAAAACCAATGAATTGTATATTTTAAATTGGTGGATTATATTGCATATGACTTATATCCCAATAAAGCTGCTAAAGAAATGAATCAATTGAAAAAATACTGGTTGTGACTGTAAAAGATGGACATGGAGAAGATGGCGCTGTAGGACCAACTCAGGATTGCAGGTCCCAGTGAAAGCGCAGAGGGTGAGGGGACGCCGCATTTCCAGATGGATCTTTATTGCCCACAGACCAGGAGATCCCCAGGTATAGGAGCCCCATGGGCCACCAGCGCAGCAGTTTGGGCCAGCGTGGCTGTTTGGGCCAGGGCCGCAGCACAGTGGCACTCCATACACAATACACTGGTTTGGTTGCCCTGTTAAACTGGCAATTGGAGATTTTGGAAGGCAGATTAGCACATTCATCTGATTAAAAAGGACTTAAACAGAAAGCAAGGCCAGGAGATTCCCAGGCAGCAACGTTGTTTCAGCCGGCGCAGTGGGTCGCTGCATGGGAAATCACAAGATCCCAGTGCCCTTTCAGCAGGTGACTGGAACACCTGGGAGAGTGTCAACCATTCAACTTAAAAAAAAAAAAGCACTCTGAGGCAGGGAGCCAGGTGATCAGGCTCAGCGGGTCCCACCCCCACAAAAACAAATAAAACAGCAATTGGAAATGCTCGGGGTTGAGAGTTTCACAGCAAGCACAGCTGAACCCAGGACAGTGCAGCTTGGTGGGTGAGGGGCGTCCGCCATTACTGAGGCACTCGACCCCTATGGAGGTACTCCGCCATTGCTGATGCAGCCTGCTGTTGCCGAGGCAACCCGCCATAACAGAGAGAGTCTGCCATTACAGAGGCGGGCCACAATTGCCACGGCAGTTCTAATCACACCCATATAAATAGGACTACAGGGAATTACACATGGCAGCAGGGCAGAGCCCATGGCAGCAGGGCAGAGCCCACAGTAACAGGGCGGAGCCCATGGCAACAGGGTGGAGCTAATGGCAGCTCAGCATAGCCACTACGGGCAGGCAGTGACTAGACTGCCTCCTCACTGGGCAGGACAGTACAATGGATACTCATAAATAAAGCCCTAACTCCCTGGGACAGAGCACCTGAGGGAAAAAAAAGGGGGGCTTTATGAGTTCTGCTGCAGCAGACTTAAACGTACCTGCCTAGCAGCCCTGAATAAACAATGGAGCTCACAGCTCAACACTTGAGCTCCTATAAAGTACAGACTGTCTCCTCAAGCAGCTCCCTGACCCCCATATATCCAAAGAGTCACCTCACAAAGGACTGATCAGATTGACATTTGGCGGGTATCATTCAGGGACAAAAATAGCAGAAGAAGAATCTGGTAGCAACCTCACGGTTTTGCAGCTGCTACAGGAGTTCCCCAGGCAAGCAGGGCCTGGAGTGGGCCTCAGCAGTCCTACAGCAGAGGGGCCAGACTGTTAGAAGGAAAACTAAGAAACAGAAATACTTCATTATCAACAATCTGGACATCCACTCAGAGACCCAACTGGAAAATCAGCAACTACTCAGATGACAGGTGGATAAATCCACAAAGATGGGAATAAACCAGTGCAAAAAGGAGGGAAACACCCAAAACCAGAACACCTCACCTCCTACAAGGGACCACAAGTCCTCACCAGCAAGGGAACAAAGCTGGATGGAGAATGAGTGTGATGAAATGACAGAATCAGCCTTCAGAAGGTGGGTAATGAGAAACTTCCATGAGCTAAAAGAACATGTTCTAACTCAATGCAAAGAAACTAAGAAGCTTGAAAAAATATTTGAGGAAATGATAACAAGAATGAACAACTTAGAGAGGCATATGAGTGAATTGAAGGAGCTGAAAAACACAACACGAGAACTTCACGAAGCATGCACAAGTTTCAACAGCCAAACTGACCAAGCAGAAGAAAGGATATCAGAAGTCGAAGACCAACTCAATGAAATAAAACGAGAAGCCAAGATTAGAGAAAAAATCTCAAAAAGGAACAAACAAAGTCTCCAAGAAATGTGGGACTATGTGAAGAGACCTAATCTACGTTTGATAGGTATACCTGAATGTGACGAAGAGAATGAATCCAAGCTGGAAAATACTCTTCAGGATATTATCCAGGAAAATTTCCCCAATCTAGCAAGGCAGGCCAATATTCAAGTCCAGGAAATGCAGAGAACACCACAAAGATATTCCACAAGAAGAGCAACCCCAAGGCACATAATCATCAGATTCACCAGGGTTGAAATGCAGGAGAAAATGCTAGGGGCAGCCAGAGAGAAAGGTTGGGTCACCCACAAAGGGAAGCCCATCAGACTCACAGCAGATCTCTTGGCAGAAACCCTACAGGCCAGAAGAGAGTGGGGGCCAATATTCAACATCCTTAAAGAAAAGAACTTTCAACCCAGAATTTCATATCCAGCCAAACTAAGCTTCATAAGTGAAGGAAAAGTAAAATCCTTTGCGAACAAGCAAGTACTCAGAGATTTTGTCACCACCAGGCCTGATTTACAAGAGCTCCTGAAAGAGGCACTACACCTAGAAAGGAACAACCAGTACCAGCCATTCCAAAAACATACCAAATGCTAAAGAGCATCAACAAAATGAAGAATCTGCATCAACTAATGAGCAAAACAGCCAGCTAGCATCAAAATGGCAGTATCAAATTCACACATAACAATATTAACCCTAGGCTAGCACTTTGGGAGGCCGAGGCGGGTGGATCACGAGGTCAACAGATCGAGACCATTCTGGTCAACATGGTGAAACCCCATCTCTACTAAAAATACAAAAAATTAGCTGGGCATGGTGGCATGTGCCTGTAATCCCAGCTACTCAGGAGGTTGAGGCAGGAGAATTGCCTGAACCCAGGAGGCGGAGGTTGCAGTGAGCTGAGATCACGCCATTGCACTTCAGCCTGGGTAACAAGAGCAAAACTCCATCTCAAAAAAAAACAAACAAACAAAAAACAAAAAACAATATTAATCCTAAATGTAAATAGGCTAAATGCACCAATCAAAAGACACAGGCTGGCAAATTGGATAAAAAGCCAAAACCCATCGGTGTGCTGTATCCAGGACACCCATCTCACATGCAAGGATACACAAAGGCTCAAAATAAAGGGATGGAGGAATATTTACCAAGCAAATGGAGAGTTGCAATTCTCGTCTCTGATAAAATAGACTTTAAAGCAACAAAGATCAAAAGAGACAAAGAAGAACATTACATAATGGTTAAAGGATCAATACAATAAGAAGAGCTAATGATCCTAAATATATATGGACCCAATACAGGAGCACCCAGATGTATAAGGCAAGTTCTTAATGACTTACAAAGAGACTTAGACTCCCACACAATAATAGTGGGAGACTTTAACACTCCACTGTCAATATTAGACAGATCAACCAGACAGAAAATTAACAAGAATATCCAGGGCTTGAACTCAGATCTGGAACAAGCAAACCTGATAGACATTTACAGAACTCTCCACCCCAAATCCACAGAATATACATTCTTCTCAGCACCACATCACACCTACTCTAAAATTGACCACATAATTGGAAGTAAAGCACTTCTCAGCAAATGCAAAACAAGTGAAATCATAACAAACAGTCTCTCAGACCATAGTGCAATAAAGTTAAAACTCAGAATTCAGAAACTAACTCACAACTGCACAGCTTCATGGAAACTGAACAACTGGCTCTTGAATGTTGACTGGATAAACAATGAAATGAAGGCAGAAATAAAGAAGTTCTTCAAAACCAACGAGAATGAAGACACAACATACCAGAATCTCTGGGACACACTTAAAGCAGTCTCCAGAGGAAAATATATAGCAATAAGTGTCCACATGAGAAGGGTGGAGAGATCCAAAATTGACACCCTATCGTCAAAATTGAAAGAGCTAGAGGAGTAAGATCAAAAAAACTCAAAACCTAGCAGAAGACAAGAAATAACTAAGATCAGAGCAGAACTGAGGGAGATAGAGACACAAAAACCCTTCAAAAAATCAATAAATCCAAGAGCTGGTTTTTTGAAAAGATCAACAAAATAGACAGACCACTAGCCAAACTGATAGAAAAGAGAGAACAACCAAATAGATGCAATAAAAAATGATAAAGGGAAATCACCACAGATTCCACAGAAATTCAAACCATCATCAGAGAATATTACAAACAACTCTATGCACATAAACTAGTAAACCTGGAAGAAATTGATAAATTCCTGAAGACTTGTGTCCTCCCAAGCCTAAACCAGGAGGAAGCTGAAACTATGGATAGACCAATAACAAGGTCTGAAGTTGAGGCAGCAATTAAGAGCCTACCACACAAAAAAAGCCCATGTCCACATGGGTTCACAGCTGAATTCTACCAGACACACAAAGAGGAGCTGGTACCATTCCTTCTGAAACTATTCCAAATAAACCAAAAAGAGGTAATCCTTCCCAAATCATTTTATGAGACCAACATCATCCTGATACCAAAACCCGGCAGAGACCCAACAAGAAAAGAAAACTTCAGGCCAATATCCATGATGAACATAGATTCAAAAATCTTCAATAAAATATTGGCAAGCCGATTGCAACAGCACATCAAAAAGCTTATCCATCATGATCACGTAGAATTCATCCCAGGGATGCAAGACTGGTTCAACATACGCAAGTCTATAAACGTAATTCACCACATAAACAAAACCAAAAACAAAAACCACATGATTATCTCAATTGATGCAGAGAAGGCCTTTGACAAAATTCAACAGCCCTTTATGCTAAAAACCCTCAATAAACTTGGTATTGATGGAACGTATCTCAAAATAATAAAAGCTATTTATGACAAACCAACAGCCAATATCATACTGAATGGGCAAAAACTGGAAGCATTCCCTTTGAAATCTGGCACTAGACAAGGATGCCCTCTCTCACCACTCCTATTCAATATAGTACTGGAAGTTCTAGCCACAGCAATCAGGCAAGAAAAAGAAATAAATGTATTCAAATAGGAAAGGAGGAAGCCAAATTGTCTCTATTTACAGATGACATGCTAGTATATCTAGAAGACCCCATCATCTCAGCCCAAAAACTCCTGAAACTGATAAGCAACTTCAGCAAAGTCTCAGGATATAAAATCAATGTGCAAAAATCACAAGCATTCCTATACACCAATAACAGGCTTAAAGAGAGCCAAATCAAGAACGAACTGCCATTCACAATTGTTACAAAGAGAATAAAATACCTAGCAATACAACTAACAAGGAATGTAAGGGACCGCTTCAAGGAAAACTACAAACCACTGCTCAATGCAATAAGAGAGGACACAAACAGATGGAGAAACATTCCATGTTTATGGTTAGGAAGAATCAATATTGTGAAAATGGCCATACTGCCCAAAGTAATTTACAGACTCAATGCTATCCCTATCAAGCTACCATTGACTTTCTTCACAGAACTGGAAAAAACCACCTTGAACTTCATATGGAACCAAAAGAGAGCCCGCATAGCCAAGTCAATTCTAAGCAGAAAGAACACAGCGGGAGGCGTCACACTACCGGACTTCAAACTATATTACAAGGCTACAGTAATCAAAACAGCATGGTACTGGTACCAAAACAGAGATATAGACCAATGGAACAGAACAGAAGCATTGGAGGCAACACAGCATGTCAACCACCATACAATCTTTGATAAACCTGACAAAAACAAGCAATGGGGAAAGGATTCCCTGTTTAATAAATGGTGTTTGGGAAACCAGCTAGCCATGTGCAGAAAGCAGAAACTGGACCCCTTCCTGACACCTTACACTAAAATTAACTCCAGATGGATTAAAGACTTAAACATAACACCTGGCACCATAAAAACCCTAGAAGAAAATCTAGGCAAGAGAATGATCCAAGATGGCCGATCGCTAACATCCCAGGATTGCAGCTCTCAGGGAAGGCGCGGAGAACTAGAGGACACCACACTTTCAGACAAATTCTGGTCGCTCACGGAGCAGAAGATCCCCCAGTGGAGGAAACACACGGGTGGCCAGCGTGACTCTCGTGGCTGGCGCAGTGGTTCTGCCGGCACCTCGGCGCGGCAGCTCTCGGAGCAGAGTAAACAGGTTTGGAGGACCCGCACAGGTCCCCAGCAGGACACCAGAGCCCGGCGCAGCGGCTGTGATGGCACCTCGGTGCGGCAGCGCTCGGCGCTGAGTAAACGGGACCGGTTCCTCTTCTGACCGAGGTTTGGAGCCCCAGGAAGGCAGAGTCACCTACTACGGACACAAGAAGGAAGCCAGACAGGAGAATCCTGGGCAGAAAAGCACCATCAGTTTTAACGCCGCTGCTCTGGTCCTGGGAACTAACAACCTGGACGTCCACTCAAGAGACCTAATCTGAAAGTTGGTAATTTCAAAGACAACAGGAGGATAAATTTACAATGATGGGAAGAAACCAGCGTAAAAAAGCTGAGAATACTCAAAATCAGAATGCCTCTCCCTCTAAAGATGATCACAGTTCCACATCAACAATGGAACAAGGCTTGATGGAGAATGAGCGCATCCCAATGACAGAATCACTCTTCAAGGAATGGATAATAACAAACTTCGGTGAGTTAAAAGACCATGTTGTAGCCCAATGTAAAGAAACTAGGAACTTTGAAAAAAGGTTTGATGAACTCCTATTGAGAATAGACAACTTAGAGAGGAGTATGAGTGAATTAATGGAACTGAAGAATATAACACAGGAACTCCGAGAAGTATGCACAAGTTTAAACACTCGAATTGTTCAAGAAGAAGAAGGGATATCAGAGGTCAAAGTCCAACTTAATGAAATAAAACATGAAGAAAAGATTAGAGAAAAAAAGATAAAAAGGAATAAGCAAAGTCTCCAAGAAATGTGGTACTATGTGAAAAGACCAAATTTACGTTTGATAGGTGTACCTGAATGCGACGGAGAGAATGAATCCAAGCTGGAAAATACCCTTCAGGATATTATTCAGGAAAATTTTCCTAAACTAGCAAAGCAGGTCAACATTCAACCCCAGGTAATACAGAGAACACCACAAAGATATTCCTCAAGAAGAGCAACCCCAAGGCACATAATCGTTAGATTCACCAGGGTTGAAACGAAGGAGAAAATACTAAGGGCAGCCAGAGAGAAAGGTCAGATTACCCACAAAGGCAAGCCTATCAGACTTACAGCAGATCTCTTGGCAGAAACTCTACAAGCCAGAAGAGAGTGGGGGCCAATATTCAACATCCTCAAAGAACAGAACCTTCAGCCCAGAATTTCATATCCAGCCAAACTAAACTTCACAACTGAAGGAAAAATAAAATCTTTTATGAACAAGCAAGAACTCAGAGATTTTATTACCACCAGGCCTGCTTTACAAGAGCTTCTGAAAGAAGCATTACACACAGAAAGAAACAACCAGTATTAGCCTTTCTAAAAATACACCAAAAAGTAAAGAGCACCAACATAAAGAAGAATTTACACCAACGAATGGATAAAACAGCCAGCCAACATCAAATGGCAGTAACCCTAAATTTAAATTGACTAAATCCCCCAATCAAAAGACACAGCCAAAACCCAATGGCATGTTACATCCAGACCTGTTTCACATGCAAAGATACACAAAGACTCAAAACAAAGGGATGGAGAAAGATTTACCAACCAAATGGAGAGCAAAAATAAATAATAAATAAATAAAAAGCAGGAGTTGCAATTCTCATATCGGATAAAATAGATTTTAAAGCAACAAAGATATAGTGGTAAAAGGATCAATGCAACAACAAGAGCTAACGATCCTAACACCCAGATACGAGACTTAGATTCAATGAGACAGAAAATTAATAAGGATATCAAGGACTCGAACTCAGATCCGGAACAAGTAAACTTAATAAATATTCATAGAGCTCTCCACTTCAAATACACAAAATATACATTTTAGTCAATACCACACCACATCTACCCATAAGTTTAAATGAAACATTGATGGGCCATTATTAATACCCAATTTTTTTCAAAATAAAGCAATATTTCCATTTACTCTCCCTCTTTCTTTTCCTCTTTCTTCCTCTCCTTTACTTATTTTTTTTTCTTTCTTTCTCTCAAAAAAAAAAAGAAATCAACTTGTAAACCTCTAGATCCAGGTCGGCAATGTCTCTCTCATTGCTTGATTCCCTTCCTTCCCTTCCCTCCCTCCCTCCTTCCCTCCCCGCTTCCTCCCTTCCTTCCTTCCTTCATCCCTTCCTTCCTCCCTACCGTCCTTCTTCTCTCCTTTCCTGCCTTCCTCCCCACCCCCCCCCCAAAAAAAGAAAGAAAATCTAGGCAAAACCATTCAGGACATAGGTGTAGGCAAGGACTTCATGACCAAAACACCAAAAGCATTGGAAACGAAAGCCAAAATAGACAAATGGGACCTAATCAAACTCCACAGCTTCTGCACGGCAAAAGAAACAGTCACTAGAGTGAATCGGCAACCAACAGAATGGGAAAAAATTTTTGCAGTTTACCCATCTGACAAAGGGCTGATATCCAGAATTTACAAAGAACTCAAACAAGCCCATTCAAAAATGGACAAAGGATATGAACAGACAGTTTACAAAAGAAGACATACATGAGGCCAACAAACATATGAAAAAATGCTCATCATCACTGGTCATTAGAGAAATGCAAATCAAAACTACATTGAGATACCATCTCACACCAGTTAGAATGGCGATCATTAAAAAATCTGGAGACAACAGATGCTGGAAAGGATGTGGAGAAATAGGAACACTTTTACACTGCTGGTGGGAGTGTAAATTAGTTCAACCATTGTGGAAGACAGTGTGGCAATTCCTCAAGGACCTATAAATAGAAATTCCATTTGACCCAGCAATCTCATTACTGGGTATATATCCAAAAGACTATAAATTGTTCTACTATAAGGACACATGCACACGAATGTTCATTGCAGCACTGTTTACAATAGCAAAGACTTGGAACCAACCCAAATGCCCATCGATGATAGACTGGACTGGGAAAATGTGGCACATATACACCATGGAATATTATGCAGCAATCAAAAACGATGAGTTTGTGTCCTTTGTAGGGACATGGATGAATCTGGAGAACATCATTCTCAGCAAACTGACACAACAACAGAAAATGAAATACTGCATATTCTCACTCATAGGCGGGTGATGAACAATGAGAACACATGGACACAGGGAAGGGAGCACTACACACTGGGGTCTATTGGGGGGAATAGGGGAGGGACAGCGGTGGGAGGGAGCTGGGGAGGGATAGCCTGGGGAGAAATGCCAGATGTGGGTGAAGGGGAGGAAGGTAGCAAATCACACTGCCACGTGTGTACCTATGCAACTATCTTGCATGTTCTGCACATGTACCCCCAAACCTAAAATGCAATAAAAAAAAATACTGGTTGCTTCCTTCCCCCAAACAATTTTTCAACTACATGCACATCTTGTATTTTGCAGATATTTTATTTTATTTTTACTTATTTTAAATTTATTTATTTTTTGAGATGGAGTCTGACTCTATCACCCAGGGTACAGTGAGTGGTGCCATCTCAGCTAATTGTAACCTTTGCCTCCAGAGCTCAAGTAATTCTCTCACTTCAGCATCCTGAGTAGTTGTGACCACAGGCACGTGCCACTGTGCACCACCAATTTTTTAACTTTTGGTAGAAATAGGGTTTCGCCATGTTGCCCAGGGTGGTTTCAAACTCCTGAGCTAAAGTGATCCACCCACCCTGGCCTCCCAAAGTGCTGGAATTACAGGTGTGAGCCACTGCACCCAGCCCAGATATTTCAAAAATTTGAAGCAGACATTACATGCAGGTTGTCTTATTTTTCCTCCTAAATATGTATTAGGTGTCTACTTTGATCAACCTACTGAAGCAGTATCATTTGTCTGCGGTAATACCCAAAGTTTATTGTCCCATGCCAAGGAAATCAAGGACATGGACACACAAGAAGTGAGGTTAAGAGTGGAGGTTTAATAGACAAAAGAAAGAAAAAAGGTCTCTCCTGCAGAGAGAGGGGTCCCGAGCTGGTCTTCCAGTCCGTGGTGAAATGCAGGAGGTTTTATAGATGAGCTTGAGGAGGCGGTGTCTGATTTACATAGAGCACAAGAGATTGGTTGGACCGGGTATGTGATTTGCATAGCACGTGAAAAACTGGTTAAGGCTAGGTGTGTCATTTGCATAGTGCATGAGAATCTGGCCACCCCACCCTAATCTTTTATTATGCAGATGAGTTATCTACCTGGCCGGTGCTATATTGCCTTTACACATGGGGTCAAAGAAAAGAGAAGATAGAGACCCCATGTTGAACATGCCTGAGCCTCAGACAGCCCTTTTCCATTGGCACAGCTGCTGGCATTCACTGGTGCAAGCTTCCAGCTTGCTTATCTATGTCTGCAGCTCGATTTTTCAGGCTGCTCTTTGTTAGAAAAGAAATGCTTTGGGGGCTGCTTTTTGTTAAAAGGGAAATTCTGCTGAGGACTCTGTTGCCCTTACTATGTGCCTAAATAATTTCTGTCTCATGTATCAGTGCCACAGTAGGATACTGTGGAAAGACAAAGATGAATAAGGTATATCACTTCCTTTGAGAAGCTTCGATATGATCATTTCCATTCATTTGACTTCTAGCTGCTGTGTGGTCTGCAAATGGTAACAATTATTTATTTTACCCGTCCACATTAACATCACAAAATTTAGTGAGTTAAAAGTAGCAATTAAAATAATCAAGAGGATAGAAGGATTCTGTAAGAAGTCATACTAAAAAGATTTAAACTTTCTGGCCTATAAAGATGAATGTGGAGAAAGGCTAAATTGGCTTGAACTGAAATGTATGTTCCAAATAGGAATTCTCAACCTTGGAATTTTTTAAGAATCTCTGTTCCACCCTGTATTCATGAAGCCAGACTCTAGGTGTAAAATGCAGGCACAAATTGGTCTTTAAAATGTCCCAGTTGATGCCAATGTGCAGCCAAGGTTGAAAGTTACTGGCTTAGATGCTTTAACTGAGTAGTTTCCTGCAAATAAGAAAAGTGATGTATTATAAAGGGAGAGCAGTTAACCTAGGTACATGCTTTACCCATCAAAGAGTATTTTTGGAAGGTTTTGTCTAACTTGGTGTGACCTTCCTGGGTGAAGTGGCAATGCTAACATAGTAGGTGGCTCCGAATGACCTATTTGTGACAAAGAACTGTCAGAGGGACATAGGAGTTTACAGACCAAAAAATGGAACTTTGGGGTAGAATTCAGAAGAGGCATTTAATGAGTACATTAAAATGGAGTGGCTATACCAAAAAGATGTGGGAATTCACATTTCAAGGGAATTGAAGAGGAGGAAGTAAGAGAAGCAGTAATTTTGGGAGGTAATTTCTTGAATTCTGAGTGATGACTATGCAGCACCCAGTCTCTTTGGTTGGGTTCAAGGTAGAAGTGTTACATGACAGAGTTAGTCTGATGAGGACATATAGGCCATTAGGACATAATGTCCATATAGGACATTAAGGCCAATTAGAGATATATTGGGTCCATTGCCACTCTTTGGACTTTACATTATGAAGCCCAACCATACAATTCCTTAAAACATTCTTCCACTAACTTATAAAAACAAAAGATTGCTCCTCTGGTCTGGCTCAGTGGTTCTAGTGTTCAAATGTCTTGCATTTATTTTTCTGTTTTTTTTAAATTGATTTTCATGTCCAAATGAGAAGAGAATTATGACTGGAAGTCTTTGTCTACCATATGATACAAGCAGGGACAACGGTTTCTGTGTTTGCTCAAGGCTCTATGCCGAACAGGATGCACTTTCAACATCATGGTTTTTTGCAAAGCATTATTCCTTCAGTAGCAGTGAAATGAAACACAGCATGTCAACCTCCATATGATTGGGGTCTTGGCACTCGAGTTAAATTGGCACTAGGAGCTATTTCCTGGTACAGGAACCTAGAGGAATTGCTTTCCTGTTATGTTTCAACTGTCCAACTTGATTATCGTCTCTCCAAGGGGATCCAGAATAGGGGGCTAATTCCATTGTGGGGGAACTTCACCCAGGCTTTCAGGACCAGCAGGCAAGATTTCCCATGGTAGAAAGGCTGTTGGCAAAGCAGGAGCAGAAGATGCATTGGAAGGGTCCAAAATAGAGTCACATCATAGTGCTATGGGGGACCCTGGCATTTGGTTGGGCAGCCTCAAGGGCATTTGGTTTAGGATTAAGCCAGAGTTTATTTGACAGCTCTGAAGTAACCCTAAGTCCAATATCTAAAAGATGTCTTAAGGGGGAGCCATTTGATAGTTCATTTCCACCCTTGATTATTCACCCCTTTTTTTTGAGCCAAGGTCTCACTCTGTCACTGAGGCTAGAGTGCAGTGGCATGATCTGTTGAAGTAGATTCAAGGGAATTGAAGAGGAAGAAGTAAGAAAAGTAGGAATTTTGGGAAATAATTTCTTGAATTCTGAGTGATGACTATGCAGGACCCAGTCTCTGGTTGGGTTCAAAGTAAAAGTGTCATATGACAGAGTTAGTCTGATGAGGACATACTGGCTGTAATTGAGGCAAATTAGAGATATATTGGACCTATTGCTACTCTTTGGGCTTTACATTATGAAGTGCACTGGTAGGTAGTGCACGGCAGCCTTGAACTCCAGGCTCAAGCAATCCTCCCACCTCAGCCTCCAAAGTAGCTGAGACTACAGGTACAGGCCACCATGGGCCACTAATTTTTTATATTTTTTACATAAAGACAAAGTCTCACTGTGTTTCCCAGGCTGGTCTTGAACCCTGGGCTCAAGCTATCCATCCTTCTGCCTTAGCTTCCCAAAGTGTTAGGATTACAGGTGTGAGCCACTGCACCTGGCTGTGATTATTATTATTATTATTTTGAGACAAGGTCTCATTCTCTAGCCCAGGCTGGAGTGCAGTGGCATGATCTCAACTCACTGCAACCTCCACTTCCTGAGTTCAAGTGATTCTCCTGCCTCAGCATCTTGAGTAGCTGGGAGTACAGTCACCCACCACCATGCCTGGCAATGTTTTTTTTTGTATTTTTGGTAGAAACGGGGTTTTGCCATGTTGCCCAGGCTGGTCTTTAACCCCGGAGCTCAGGGTGATCCGCCTGACTCAGTCTTCCAAAGAGCTAGGATTACAGGTATGAACCACTGCACCTGGCCTAATTATATCTTAGAGTGCATTTCTCCCCCACGTTCCAATTGTTTACAGGATTTAGCTCTGAAGTCAGGGTATTTGAGATTTTATAATCCATGTGCTGGGAAAGAGAAATAGTTCTAGAAATTTAGTTCTGCTAACATTGTCCCAAGACAAGACTGTAGTTTTTGCAAAATAAAGTGGTGTTTGGTGAGTTTTATTTTGCTTTTGATGGAATGAGTTGCTTCTTGATATTAAAGTTGGAGAAATGGGTGAGATTTTGATATGAGACACTGGATTTGTGTGATCAGTATCTGTTCTAATATCTCTGACTACTGAGCACATTCTTGAGTTGAAAAAACAAAGTTGCTAAGGGTTGGAATTGTCTCAATTTTGTTTTTACTTTTATATGTTGACACTATTTGATTAAAGCCATTGCACATTCAGTTTATTTTCTTAAAGTTTGTTATAGAGGCAACTAAAGTTCTGCAGATTTGTAAATAAATTATATCTAACTGTACATAACCTGGGTTACATTCTTGGGTGAATCATATCAACATTGGCAGAACATTTAAATAAACATGCTAGGAAAGGTTAAATAGAGGTTAAACAGTTTATTCTTCCCTGCATACCAAGTTCCTTAGGCATTTGGATTCACCCTTAAAATTTTCTATTTTACTCAGCAAAAATTTTTAAGAACAAAAAATTTTCTGATCATTCTTAATAAAAACTATTAATACAATGATATAAAAGCATGTTAATCTTTTAATTGCTAATTTAATGTAAATAAACCTAAAAATCTATAAAACTAAAAGTTTTACAATTGAAACAAGTCATTGCCTCTTAAGTATCACATATGAAAAAAAGGTGTTTTTTTTTTTCCTAAAAAATAAAGTGTTGCCCAAACGTGTCATAAAAACTGTGGCCAGGCACAGGGTTCAAACGTGTAATCCCAGGGCTTTGGAAGTGGGAGGATTGCTTGAGACCAGGAGTTCCAGACCAGTCTGGTTAACACGGCAAGACCCTGTCCACAAAAAATAAAAAATTTAGCTGGATGTCATGGCGTATGCCTGAAGTCCTAACTACTTGGGAGGCTGAGGCAGGGGGATCACTTGTACCCAGGAGTTCCAGGCTACAGTGAACTACACCCTCGCTTGGGCAACAGAGTGAGACTCTGTTGCAAAACAAAACAACCCTGTTTGCTAGTGGTTTGTTTCTCTATATAACATCTATAGCTGTCCATGGTGGCTCATGCCTGTCATCCCCACACTCTGGGAGGCTGAGGCAGGAGGATAGCTTGAAGCCATGCATTTGAGTCCAGCCTGGTCAACATCTTGAGACCCATCTCTACGAAAACTTAAAAAGAAATTAGTGGGGTGCTGTGGTATGCATCTGTAGTCCCAGCTACTCAGAAGGTTGGGGCAGGATTGCCTGAGCCTAGGAGCTCGAGGCTCTAGTGGGTTGTCATTGCTCCACTGTACTCTAGCACCCCAGCCTGGGTGACAAAACAAAAAAGACCCTACCTCAAATAAATAAATAAATAAATGAAAAAAAGAAAAGAAAATATCAATAGACGTTTCAGCTTTTAACAGAACTCATGAGTGGAGAGGGCCTTAGAAGAAAGGGTTATAGAGTAAATGAGAACATGGAATTTCCTCTGTGTTCCTAGTGAAGCCCAGCATCCCTAACTTCTTTTTATAATAGAACTTATACCTTTTTGCGCACCTGTTAACAAGTTGACTCATGACCCAAGGTGGGCTGATCACTGTTCCTTATCCTCTTAACTTCAGTGATTGGTCCAGAATAGACATGTGACCCAAGCTGGACTAATTAAAAAATTTCCTGGAATTTTGCAGCCAGGGGCTAGAAATAATTCTTTTTCTTCTTTGATCATGGAGTTATTGGGATGTGGGTCTATCACCACAGGCCACCACATTCCTCTTTGCATGGTATATTAGTCTGTTTTTGCATGATTATAAAATACTTGAGACTGGGTAATTCATAAAGAAAAGACAATTGGCTCACAGTTGCACAGGCTCTACAGGAAGCATGGCTGGGAGGCCTCAGGAAAATTACCATCATGGCCAAAGGCAAAGGGGAAGCAGACATATCTTACATGGCTGGAGCAGGAGGAAGAGAGAGAGATCTACACACTTTTATACAACCAGATCTTGTGAAAAATCACTCACTATTACAAGAACAGCAAGGGGGAAGTCTTCTCTCATGATCCAATCACCTCCCACCCTGCCTCCAACACTGGAGATTCTAATTCAACATCAGATTTCGGTAGGGGCAAAAATTCAAACCATGTCACATGAAGATTTTCATGCTCTGCTCTGACATCTCTACCACATGGGGTCCCCAACTGGGTTGGCTCCAAACAAAAGTAGGAGAACCAGTGGCATAGAGAATAGCTGCAGTATACTGGATGGAGATAAGATAATAATCACCTAAAGAAATGCCAGTCTATTTTTGTTTCCTAGGCAACACAGGCAAAGGAAAATACGTTATCTGCGTTTGAGCCGTTTGCATGAGATTAAAAATGTTAAGATATTGGCTCTAGTATTAATTCTCAGTGTAATATAGCTCTAGTATTAAATTCATGGAGAATGTCCTTTTGGAGTATGAGAGAATGAGGGCAATGGCAAATAAAAGCAAAGAGAAACAGAGATAGTTATAGTCATAGGAGAATTGTGGAAAATGGAACATACTAGAGTTACTGAAGTCCAAATGCTTGCTTGGCAGTAGTGTTGAGTATAGTAAGAATACGTTGTATTGGTCATTGAAGATATTTATCCATTACATTATCCTTTAAGGGAACACATCCCGCTCCCCTTCCTGTTTCCTTGTGTAGGGAGAGCCCCATTGTCTTACTCCTGGCCTCTCTTGCCACTTCTTACTTCTCCCGAGGCAAAGGGAGTTTCTGGGTTAATCTGTTAAGTGTGGAAGAAGGAAGAGTGTGTCCTCAGCTGACCTCCTTTCTCTTTCCTCTCTTTAGGGATTTGCCTGCCTCCATAGAGCCTGTGTTCTGGTCTGATTTAATGATATGCATGCTGATGTACTTAGAGAGGGGAAAAATAAGATGGATTCATGGATAGATGCATGCATAATTATAGAATAAAGCAAGAATAGCAAAATGTTAATGTAGAATTTAGGTAGTGGGAAGATGGGTATTAATTGTATGATTTTTAAAATGCTGCTTTATGTTCGAAAATGTTTATACTAAAAAGGTAGGAAGAAGCAGAATGCTTTATGATGGTCTAGCTTGACACAGGCATTTGATGTAAGTTGGGAAGCTGACAGAGATTGTATTCCTTAAAAAAAGCCTGGTATCAGGTATTGAGTTGTGCAGATCCTATTGGTATTACAACCAATAGGGTAAGTCTAGCTGTACAGCCTCAAAAAGTGACCAAACAGGTCATACCAGTGATTGTCCAGGAGCAGCAATTCTTCACTTGTGAAAGCTGTTGCTTTATTCACTGGCAGGAATTTTGAAATGCTATTCTCTTTACCGGAAGGCAAAGTAATGGAAACTGGATATTTGGGTGATTGAGGGGAGATGGAAGTGGGTGGGGTGGGGAAAAACATGTTGTAATATAATTGAAATAATGCTTAGCATGGGCTGGGTTCTGTGGCTCATGCCTGTAATCCCAGCACTTTGGGGGGCTGGGATGAAGAGATCACAAGGTCAAGAGACTGAGACCATCCTGAGATCATTCTGGCCAACATGGTGAGCCCCATCTCTGCTGAAAATACAAAAATTAGCTGGGCATGGTAGCGTGCACCTGCAGTCCTATCTACCTGGGAGGCTGAGGCAGGAGAATGGTTTGAATCAGGGAGGCGGAGGTTGTAGTGTACCAAGATCACGCCACTGCACTGCAGCCTGGTGACAGAGCAAGACTCTGTCTCAAAAAAAAAAAAAAAATTTTAATCAACCAATAAATAAAATGCTTAGCATGTTGACTAAGTTCTCAATAAATGTTAGCTGTGATTATAATTGGCTTCTTACCTAAAAAGGAAAGCACATATGGGTCTAACATTGTAGTAGCTTGAATTGTGTCCCCCAAAAATGTATGTTTAAGTCCTAACTCCTACTACCTATGAATGTGACCTTATTTAGAAATAGGTTCTTTGCAGATGTGAGTTAAAGATCTCAATATAAGAGCATCCCAAATTTTGATGGGTCTTAAATCTAGTGACCGGTTGGTGTCCTTCTAAGAGAAAGGAGAGACAGACACATGGTTGGTGGCCACAGCATGAAGACGGAGGCACAGGTTAGAGTGATGCTGTCATAGATCAAGCAAGGCTGGGAGCTGCTAGAAGCTGAATGAGGTCAGGGCTCTCCCCTAGGCTGTCAGAGGAGTGTGGCCCTCCTGACATCTTGATTTTGGACTTCTGGTCTCAAAACTGTGAGAGAGTAAGTCTTTGTCGTTTTAAGCCCACAAGTTTGTGGTAATTTGTTATAGCAGCCTAAGGAAACATATAAATGCTAAACCAAGAAAAAGGATGTTTAAAGGTAGTATGTCAGGTTTTTTAAAAAAATAATGAAATAGTATGGATCAGACTGGGCGTGTCTAGTGGACATATTAGAATCACTTGGAAGAGGTTTCAAGGCTCCATCCCTCCCTTCTATAGGTCGGGAGTGGGGGCACCAGAAATGGAGCATGCTCTGCTCTGAAAATATCTACCACATGGAGTTCCCAACTGGGCTGGCTCTGAATGAAAGTATGAGAACCAGTGGCATAGAAAATAGCTGCAGTATATTGGATGGAAATAAGATAATAATCACCTAAAGAAATGCCAGTCTATTTTTTTTTTCCTAGGCAACACAGGCAAAGGAAAATACATTATCTGTATTTGAGCTATTTGCATGAGAATGAAAATGTTAAGATATTTTGGCTCTAGTAGTAATTCTCAACATCTCCTGATGCCTTCTGAGAGAAATGGCTCAGTCTTTTCTTTTTTCTTTTCTTTTTTTTTTTCTGAAACAGAGTCTCACTCTGTTGTCCAGGCTGGAGTGCAGTGGCACAATCTTGGCTCACTGCAATCTCTGCCTTCCGGATTCAAACAATTCTCCTGCCTCAGCATCCCTAGCAGCTGCAATCACAAGTGCCTGCCACCATGTCCAGCTAATTTTTTTTTTTTTTTTTTTGTAGAAATGGGGTTTCACCATGTTGGCCAGGCTGATCTTGACCCCCTGACCTCAGGTGATCCTCCCACCTCAGCCTTCCAAAGTGCTGGGATTACAGGTGTGAGCCACTGCACCTAGCCAGTCATTTTTATAGTTACGTTATTTCCTGGAATGTTGGAGAAAATACCTATGTCATGTAGACATGACAAATGTAAATCTTGGAACTTAGTATCTGAGTCTGAGGTGTCTCTCCATTTCCTACCCTCATCATTCATCCACGGTCATAGTAGGGTTCAGTCATCCTAAACTGTTTTATTTTTTAAATAAAAGGAAGAAAATAGTAACACAAGCAATCCATGTGTTACACGCCTGCTTTGTTTGGGCAGCAGAGTGAGATCCTCATGCCTGGAATCCTAGTGCTTTGTGAGGCTGAGGTGGGAGGATTGCTTGAGGCCTGGAGTCAGAGACCAGCCTGGGCAATATAGCAAGACCTTGTGTCTACAAAAAATTAAAAAAAAAATCTCCTACTTGAGCCCAGGGGTTGAGACTGCAGTAAGACATGATTGCATCCACTATATTCTAGCCTGGGCAACAGAGCAAGACCCTGTCTTGAAAGAAAAGAAAAGAAAGAAAATACAAAGCAGTCAAATGGACATAGAACTTAAATTACTCATAATCATGTCAACCAAAGATTGTCACTGTAAACACTGAAAATCCTCACAGAATTTTTCTATGCAAGTATAAGCATGTAGTTACAAGAATCTGATCACACTATACACATCATATGAAAAGTTGCTTTTCTCCCCTTTAACTGTGTATTATAAGCATTGGATATATTACTAAGCATAGAATTACCTCAATCATTTTAATGGCTATATATTGTTTTGTTTTAATAATTTATTGTAACTTAATCCCTTATTGTCAGACATGTATGTTACTACAATTATTCACTATTGTAAGCAACACTGATATCAGCAATCATTGCATTTTAACCTTGAGTATCTGCTGGTTTCTTTAAAGTTGATGCCAAAATGGTCTCAAGAGCATTTATATTAGTTTACTATCCCACCAAGAGCAGTTTTGAATGCCTATTCACCCATAATTTCACAGACTGGTAATTATCAACCTATTTAATGTTTGTCGATCTGCTACGTAAAACAAATGGAATTTTCTTATTATTGGCATTTCTGTGATTGTCAGTAATTTTCTTTCTTTCTTTCCTTTTTTTTTTTTTTTTGTAGAGACAAGGTCTCACTTTGTTCCCCAGGCTGATCTTGAACTCCTGGGCTCAAGCCATCCTCCCAGGTCGGCCTCCTAAAATGCTGGAATTACAGGTGTGAGCCACCAAGCCTGGCTATTATTGGTAATTTCTAAAAGACAATATGATGCTTGTTCCATAATTTAGGTGTGTAAAAAGCACTCTTTATTTTTCTGAACTCAACCTATTTTCTCAGCTTTTTTTTTTCATTTTTGAGACAGAATTTCACTCTTGTTACCCAGGCTGGAGTGCAATGGCGCGATTTCGGCTCACCGCAACCTCTGCCTCCTGGGTTCAGGCAATTCTCCTGCCTCAGCCTCCTGAGTAGTTGGGATTACAGGCACATGCCACCATGCCCAGCTAATTTTTTGTATTTTTAGTAGAGATGGGGTTTCACCATGTTGACCAGGATGGCCTTGATCTCTTGACCTCGTGATCCACCCGCCTCGGCCTCCCAAAGTGCTAGGATTACAGGCATGAGCCACGGCACCCAGCCTTTTCTCAGCTTTTGAGTCCTTACTCCACTGGGGAGATACTCCCATACACTTTTCCCTGGATCACAGCCAAATTCCAAGGGGCTAAATATTAAGACATTAGGTATGAGTATTGGTGTTGGGATTGGGTGGTATCCAACTGTCACCCCTTTCACATAAGAATCCAAGATGACCATCTACCCATTTTGGTCCTTGGTCATCCATCCCTTCATGATGAGGGACAAGAAGATGTTCCTTACTCCTGCTAATCAGGACTTTTTTTTGGAGACAGGGTCTCACTCTGCCACCCAAACTGGAGTGCAGTTGCGCGAACTGGGCTCACTGCAACCTCTGCCTCCCAGGTTCAAGAGATTCTCTCACCTAAGACTCCCGAATAGCTGGGACTACAGGCACACACCACCATGCCTGGCTAATTTTTATATATTTAGTAGAGGTGGGGTATCACCATGTTGGCCAGGCTGGTCTGGAACTCCTGGCCTCAAGTGATCCATTTGCCTCGGCCTCTCAAAGTGCTGGGATTATAGGTGTGAGCCATTGCACCCAGCCAGATGTTTCAGTTCCGACAGCTCATTTCACCATTTCTGAGGTCCCCTTTGGGGCACAGGCATAATTCTGCTGCCCTGTGACAGACTGGCACCCAATTGGAAGAAATTATGAGGCTATCAGAGATTTCATCAGCCTAAACACACTACCACTTCCCTAAGACAGTCAGTATGTAGCACTGAGCTGTTCAAATGCAGGAAGGGTAGAGAGAGAAAGAAAATACCTGTTTAAAACATTTGCTAATATTTCACAGTATATATCCTACCACATTATTGGCCAGTTGTACTAATTCTTTTGTGAAACGCTCATTCTGGTTTTGGCTCATGCCAATTACTTTCAATTTTCCAAAGCATCATATTCTCTTGTACTTCCAAATGTCTTTTTATATACTTTTTCTTCTGAGTAATTCCTGCTTTAACTCTCTGTATTATCATATTTTTATTTCCCTCCATAATAACATGTGTCATGCTATATTGTAGTTGCATAGTTATTGGTTTGTGGCCATGTAGACAATAAAACCTGCTAAAACAATTGTCCTTCTTATCAAAATTCTATACTCCTTGAGGTTAAGGACTATGTCATAGACCTTTTGTTTTTCTTCATTCTGAACATATTCTAAAACAGACTTAGAATAGAAATAGTTTGCATTCTTGGTAAATACACTTAAATAAAAATAAGGATAAATAAGCAGTGTGGTTTAATGCATAGGCTGTAGAATACTCCACTGGACAGAATTCAGTAAGCTGGAGATTGTTATTTACTAGCTATTCAACTTTGCATAACTTATTGATCCTCCTAAGCTTCGGTTTTCTCATCTGTAAGATGAAGAGCATTATAAAGACTTGATAGGTAATTGCTGTAAAGCCTATTGCCTGCCAAATAGGAAGTGTAATAGTTTGTTTTCATGCCACTGATAGAGATATACCTGACACTGGATAATTTATAAAGAAAAAGAAGTTTAATGGACTCACAGTTTCACATGGCTGGGAGGCCTCAGATCATGGTGGAAGGCAAAAGGCACATCTTACATGATGGCAGGCAAGACAGAATGAGAGCTAAGCAGAAGGGGAAACCCCTTATCAAACCATCAGATCTCTGGAGTTTTATTCACTACCATGAGAACAGCATGGGGGTAACCACCCCCATGATTCAATTATCTCCCATTAGGTCTCTCCCACAACACGTGGGAACTATGGGAGCTACAATTCCAGATGAGTTTTGAGTGGGGACACAGCCAAACCATATCAGGAAGCAAACAAGTCCAGGTGATCATTACTAATATTAGGTGGAGAATGAAAAGGCTAACATGCTTACAGCTTTCCACTTTGCTGATCCTTAATGGAAAGACTGCAAATTACTTAAATCAAGCAATTGATGCTAGAGAATTAATGCTAGAGAAGCAAACAATAGTGATTAACATTTATTTTGCTAGTCTAGGTGTCAGGCTGGTAAAAACACTGTATTCTGGTAGTTAGCATGTGTTTGAGTTTTAGAGCTTCTGTACTACTTTTTTGGAAGTGGGCATTCCACAAATTTAAGGCAGGAATTGGGAATGCAAATGACCCAAGCAGCTACCACCAATGATTGAGGTAGTTAAATGTAAATGAGTAAAGAGTGACAGGGATTGTGGCAAATTGGACAGCCCCACCCCTTCCAGGGGCAGGAGGGGGCAGCTGCTACTGAGCTCTGGCTTCGACAGTGCAGGAATGCAGAGCCAGCCACATCTTCCAAGTTTTCAAGACAAAAGATGGAATTCTAGCGCTGTTTTTTTTTTCTTTCATGACATTTCCTAATTTCTAGACATTGGCAATTAATTCAAGCATTCTTTTAAAACATTGTACAGGCCAAAACCCATGTCTACAGACTAGAGCTGAATCATGGGTCACCGGCTCGTGACCTTTGATTGGAGATATCATTAACATTTTCAAGCAGCACATAGAAATTTGGCCAATTTTAGAGTTTAAAGGGATGGTAAAACATTACACAAACTTTGTCCAATGTAATATGAACTATTTGTAATATTCCATGCAGTCAATTTGCATTAAACATCAGTTAATTTTTAAAAAGAGCTCACACAGTATGTTGTACCTCCTTTCATCCTTCAGCTAATGCAGCATTAAAGTTTGTCTGAATCCGTTTTCAATCTTGACCTCCTGAGGAAACAGCCCAGGGAGTTCCTAAGTAAACCGCATTCTCCTCACAGCCCTCTGCATGGTATTTGCTGGAGAAAGCCCTGTAGCTCAACAGGCAGATGGCAGTAAGAAATTAACTTGAATTTCAGCAAGGCTGGGGTTTCCATGGGAACAGAGGAAGCAGCCATACTGCCTGGCATTTGAACTGAATAGGAAACAGGCTCCATAGCCCACAGTCTTAGAAAAATGGCTGCATTATTCCACCACTCTCTCCCTATATATTTAGTTTTTCCCTCCTAAAGTGCTTTAACTTTAGTTCATAGCAGGATAATAAATGACATTTAGTTAATAATTCAGGTGTCTGTGAGTTAGGTTAAGATGTCTGTGAGTATCAGATAAGTATAAGCATTTCTAATTGCTGAAATCTGAAAATCATTAATAAACTTTAAGGTCTCCTTCAGGTAAGCTATATCCTCTATTAAGTAAGCCAGGACATGCAGAAAATCATTGTTTTAATTTTTACAAAGTTTTAACAGCATTTTAAAATAAATTTTTTATAAATTGTATAACTTAATACATTTTATATAATGAATAGACATTCAAAGAAATTTGATTTTTCTGTCAATGTGGTTTTCTTTGAGGAATAAAATATATCATTAATAGGTTTGTCTGAACTTCTGGGCACTCAATGAACACATGAGAAATAAGCTTCCGTGGAAGGCGCTCTGCTCTTCTGAATTAATGATGGAAGAGAGTAGGTCTCATTTGTGCCTGTCTCTCATCCAGAAGCAAATTAAGGAGGGAGCTAAGGAAGCCTGAGCTTCATATCCCATCCCTTGAATTGTCCTCTTCCAAGCCCCTGGGGAGACCCTTTGGAATGTTCACATGGCCATATATGTTTGAAAAATTTTGTATAATTTGTAAAATATATGTTAATTGCAATTGGTTAAGACTGCTGTTTCTTTCCACTCAGACTTCCTCTCCATCTGGTATGGGGTGGTGATGAAATGGTGGCAGGTATTTTTGTGGTCTGGGTAAGTGTATGTTGAGTTGGCAAGATATTAAGCATGGATTTAGTGGGATTTATTTATGTGGGTCATGGTTTTGTATGTGGGTAGACCATTGCCGGCTGTCCTGATACAGGATTACCTTGTAGAAATACTCATATTGCCTGCTATGCCTGTCACTCAGCACTGTGACACAGAAATTCTGCACCATACACTGGATGCCCGTGCCCTAGGGTGGCTGGCACTCTGGGGTATGGAATGGAGGAGAAACAAGGTTGAAATGGAGCTCAGAGTTAAGCTGTGGAAAATTCTTCCCATCCTCGGATATGTAGAATCATCAATGGAGAATTTGGTTTTCAGTGAGTCCTGGTCAAAGTGGAAGTTCTTGTGATATAGTTTGGATCTGTGTCCCCACCCAAATCTCATGCTGAAATGTAATTCTCAGTGTTGGAGGATGGACCTGGTGCGAGGTGACTGGATCATGCGGTAAGATTTCTCATGAAGGTTTAGCCTTATCTCCCTTAATGCTGTGAGTGATTCTTGTGAGAGCTGGTTATTTAAAAGTGTGTGGCACCTCCCCTCTCTTTCTTGCTCCTGCTCTGGCCATGTAATGTGCCTGCTTCCCTTTCACCTTCCACCATGACTGTCAATTTCCTGAAGCCCTCTCAGAAGCTAAGCAGATGCTAGCATCATGCTTCCTGTACAGCTGCAGAACTGTGAGCTGATTAAAGCCCTTTTCTTTATAAATTACCCTGTCTCAGGTATTTCTTTATAGCATTGGGAGAACAGACTAACGCATCTTCTCTATTAAGAATAGTCTTGACAAAGGAGCATATGTAAACACACTGCAGTTTTATGAACATTAACATGAGGTACTGACAATAAAAAAGGTTAACATAAAGCTCAATATACAACTACTACCAGAACATTAATGACAAACCAGTTAAGGACTGTTGCTTCAAAGAGCATTTAAGATGGGTCACTACTAAAGGATGGAACTACAGGAAATTTGAAAGACCTGAAATATTGTAGCTCATATAAAAAAACTGATAGAGGTTTTCCCAATTTGACAGTGATCTTAAAAATTACATCACATTATCTGCCATGGTCTGAATGCTTGGGTCCCTTCCAAATTCATATTTTGAAACCTAATCCCCAATGGAGTGGCATGAGGAGGTAAGGCCTTTGGGATGTGATTAAGTCCTAGAGGTGGTACCCTTATGAAAGGAATTAGTGCCCTTATAAAAGAGGCCTGAGGGAGCTTGTTGGTCCCTTCCGCTGTGTCCTCAGGTAGAAGGTGCCATCTTTGAGGAACAAGTCCTTGCTAGACACTGAATCTGCTGGCCTTGATCTTGGACTTCCCAGCCTCCAGAACTGCAAGCAATAAATTTCTGTTGTTCATATCACCCAGTCTATGGCATTTTGTTATAGCGTCTTGAATGGACTAAGACAAAGAATGAACTGTGAATCCAAAAGAAACTTTCTGAACCATCAGTAACAAAAATCAGGATTTTAATATGCCATGGGCCAGCAATTCTTGACATTGTTAGTGATGAAATATTCTTCTACAAAATCTTGTTGGTCCACGTTTAAAACAATTACTACTGTTATTGTTGAGTTTTTATACGACAATACATGTGTAAGGTTTAAATTGGCCAATTAAAAATGATTTCTCCATTATAAGCATCGTATTCCAGTTATGTTTGATAAACTCCCAGTTATATGATCAACTCTAGGCATACACTGACTCAGTTACATAAATATTATTTTGAGAGTAGGTTCATAATGGTTCAGAATCATTCCAGTTTACTTCAAACACAGGTTGTCTCTAATCTTGGTGATAATACATACCCCTGAATTTAAACAGTACCTGCTTAAAAATTAAAAAAAAAATTTTTTTTAGAGACAGGGTCTTACTCTGTTACCCAGGCTGGCATGCAGTGGTGCAATCATAGCTCATTACAGTCTTGAACTCCTGGGCTCAAGTGATTTTTCCCACCTCAGCCTCCCAAGTAGCTAGGACTACAGGTGTGTGCCATCATGCCTACTTTAATTTTTTTATTTTTTATAGAGACAAGGTCTTGCTATGTTGCCCAGGCTGATCTAGAACTCCAAGCCTCAAGTAATTCTCCTGCCTTCCTTGGCCTTCCAAAGTGCTGGATTACTGGGATGAGCAACTGTGCCTGGCCTTAAACAATAACTTCTAAACAAACAATGATAACACAGTGATTGCAAAAATGAAGGAATAAATTATTTCAATGCTGTTATTCTCAATGCAAATCAACCCTGAACATTGGAGAGTTTACCTTTTGGAAGCATTTTTTTATGAGCTTTCTCCCCTTTAAAAAAAATGTATTGTTGTAAGTTAAAAAAAATCCATAATTTTTCCTTTTTCTACTATAATGTATACTGTGGTTTTCATTATTTTATTTAAGTTTTTTCTTGGCATGAGTGTACGTGATTCTTTTGAATAACTGTGGTGTTTGACAGTCTCTTAAAACTTATAATCTGTTTGATTTCTTTTGTCCTCCTGAATAAATACTCACTTTCAAACCTAATTTTATATTTTTAATTGTAAGAGCTTCAGGTTCAGTAAAACTTAGATCTACCCTTCCTCTCATTCCTTCTATAAAAGCAAAGCCAGTTTTGTAAAGGTAGAATTAGAGTAAAATGGACAGCTATTGAATACAGCTCACTGAATTTTTATATAACCACGTAACTACCACCAATGAAGATGTAAAATATTTCCATCACTGAAGAAGAAACAAATGTAAAACCTCTAAATACAATCAGGTTGAAGAGGTGAATACATCCACAAAACAAGAATATCTTGCTAAGAAAAAGCAACATTCAAGGAACATAGTGAACTCTTAGAGATAAAGTTATAGTTACCAAAATTAAAAATTCAGTAGAAACACTAGAAAATAAGGCTACAGAAGACACCCAGGTCTGGGTGTGGTGGCTCACGCCTGTAATCCCAACACTTTGGGAAACTGAGGTGAGTGGATCAGTTGAGGTTAGGAGTTCAAGACCAGCCTGGTCAGTATGGTGAAACCCTGTCTCTACTAAAAATGCAAAAAAGTTAGCTGGGCATGGTGGCACATGTCTAGTTCCAGCTGCTTGTGAGCCTGAGGCATGAGAATTGCTTGAACCTGGGAGGTGGAGGTTGCAGTGAGCCGAGATCATGCCACTGTACTCCAGCCTGGGTGACAAAGTGAGACTCCATCTAAAAAAAAAAATTCAGGAAGCCACCCAGAACATTAAGCAGAACCAAAAGGTGGAAAATATGAGAGAAAAGATGTGACAGAGGAAAACCAAGAACAACTCCAGTAAATGGGAGTCCTAGAAGAAGGAAAATGGAAGGAAAGAAATTTGGGAAAAAATAAGACTTTTTAGACTTGAAGAATGATTTGACAGTTTAGATTTTAGGGGGTTACTCGATGCCCAGAAAACTGATCATTGAGACGTGTTATCAGTATATTTTTCTTGCACTTCTTTTATAAAATCTCCTTAAAATTTGTGAAACAAATGCAACTGACAAATTGAAAAGATTAAAAATATGTTAAATGTTATATGTGGCCGGGCATGGTAGCTGATGCCTGTAATCCCATCACTTTGGGAGGCGAAGGTGGGCATATCACCTGAGGTCAGGAGTTCAAGACCAGCCTGACTAACATGGTAAAACCCTGTCTTTACTAAAAATACAAAAATTAGCCAGGCGTAGTGGCAGGCGTCTGTAGTCCCAGCTACTTAGGAGGATGAGGCAGGAGAATCGCTTGAACTTGGGAGGTGGAGGTTGCAGTGAGTGGAGATTGTGTCATTGCATGCCAGCCTGGGCAACAGAGTGAGACTCTGTCTCAAAAAAAAGAGTTATATGTATATGTGTGTGTATATATATATTTATTTATTTTTATACAGACTGATATATAAATATGTCTGGAGTGTATTTGCTTCACTATAGATTGATTAAAACTGTTTGTTCCAGATTACATGTGGCCATTGTCATCCATCTGTTCATCCATGCATTGATCCATCCAGCACTTACTTGGTGCTAAATAATGGGAGTGCCATTCTCAAAAAGGAGTGATTCCTCCCATACATTGAACTATAGTAGAGTATTACATATGTAATGGTAGGGGTATAAAGAAGCAGATAACTCATTATTTCTCATTTCCATTAAACCATGTCTCTTTTTAATATACATAACACTTCATCCTGGACTCTGCTTTCTGAATCTAATGATTCATGTATTTCATTAATTCCAGAAATTCTCACCAGTATCTTTAAAAATATTGCCTCTCCCATTTTGTCCATGTTCCCCTTCTATAACTTGTAGTAATTGTTTTGTGTAACCTTTATATTCTCTTAGCCTATCTTTGATATTTTCTCCTGTGCTTTTTTCCTGTGCTTCATTCCATAGTTTCCAAACACCTATCTTCCAGTTCACAGAGTCTTTTCACCTGTCTAACCTATACTTTAACCTATCCTTCGAGTTTTAAATTTATGACTATATTTCAAGTTGTTCTTTACATATACTCTCATATCTGTGTCTTGTTACAATTTTGATTATCCTATGTCTTTAATCCTTTTAAAATTTATTTATTATTTTTTTTGAGACAGGGTCTTGCTCTGTCATGCAGGCTAGAGTGCAATGGCATGATCAGAGCTCATTGCAATCTTGAACTCCTGGGCTCAAGCAATTTTCCTTCCCATCTCAGCCTAGGACTACGCATCAGGTGCAAATCACCATACCCTGCTAATTTTTAATTTATTTATATAGATGAGGTCTCACTTTGTTGCTCAGGCTAGTCTTGAACTCCTGGCCTCAGTGATCCTCCCACCTTGACATCTCAACATGCTGAGATTACAGGTATGATCCACTGTGCCTGAGCTAAAATTTATTTTATAAACTTAATTTGATGGCTTCACTAAATTAATTTCAGGGGGGCTTAATTTTTTTTTTTTTGAGACAGGGTCTCACTCTGTCACCCAGGCTGGAGTGCAGTGGCGTGATCATGGCTTACTTCAACCTCAATGTCCTGGGCTCAAGCAGTCCTCCTGCATCAGCCTCCTGGGTAGCTGGGATTACAGGTGCGCACTACTACCAGGCCTGACTAATTTTTGCATTTTTAGTAGAGATGGTGTTTCATCATGCTTGCCAGGCTGGTCTCAAACTCTGGACCTCAAGTGATCCTCCTGCTTTGGCCACCCAAAGTCCTGGGATTACAGGCGTGACCCACTGTGCCTGACCCAGGCTGTTAATTCGATTCTTTGTTGTGTCTGTTGAATTTGTTTAGGTTGTATTTTTTTGTGTGTTTTGTGCCTTTGGATTATTAACTCATCTTCAGCAGGGTTTTCTGTGGGAATCTTTTGAGTCTTGGATTGAAGGCATATCTTCCAAATTCACAATTGCTTCTTCCACATGACTTACAGGTCCTAGACCAAATTCTAAGTTAATTTCTAAGCTTGTGGAGGTGGTCTTGGGGGGAGTTTCCCAGATCATGTACATTTAGTTCATAAAGAGGATTAGGTTTATATTTACACATTCTCAAGGGAGGTTTATCTGTAGTCCCCTGCCCTGCCCCTCACACACCCAGAGCTGAGATCAAGACAAAGCAGCTTCATTTGGGAGGCTGAGGCAGGTGGATTGCTTGAGCCTAGAGTTCAAACCAGCCTGGCCAACATGGCAAAACCCTTACTCTACAAAAAAGACAAAAAATTAGCCAGGCGTGGTGGCACACATCTGTAGTTCCAGCTACTTGGGAGGCTGAGGCAGACGGATCACTTGAGCCCAGAAGGTGGGGATTACAGTGAGCTGAGATTGTGCCACTGCACTTTAGACTAGGTGACAAAGTGAGAACCTGTCCCCACCCACCCAAAAAAAGAAAAAATAGAAGGAAGCTTCCTTTTGTTTCCCTTTGTGGTGGCAGTGGAATATCTTCTGGTCCATTCTTTCTCTGTGGGAGTAGCCTGTGTGTGTGTGTGTGTGTGTGTGAGAGAGAGAGAGAGAGAGAGAGAGAGAGACTGTGTGAATGTGTCTCTCTGTGAGAATGTGTGTGTGAATGTGTCTGTGTGTCTATGAGTGTGTTTGTGTATGTCTGTGCATGGGAGTGTCTGTGTGACAGTATGTGTGTGTGTGAATGTGAGAGTATGTGTGTGTTGCTGCTCGGTTCCAATTCTCCACATAGCACAGGCCCAGGGCCTGGACTCCTAGCAGGTAAGCCCTGGTCCTAGGTTTCTGAGCCACCTTTCACTCTGTTTCTCCAGAGAGGAGTCAAAGGTCAATTCATGGGCGTACTGCCCTGGCTTTATGTTTCCTCTCCTGTTTCCCTTCTGGGGATTTCTGTTCATTTCTTTTCAGCTCAGCTATGCATGCAAAGAATATTATTTATAGTTTGTGTGGCATTTATAGAGTTTTGTAGTAGGAAAATGATTCAGTAAGTCATAGTCTAGGAATTAAAATTGTTATTCACATTATTTTTGAATGGCTTAAAAACTTAAAGCAATGATGAATTCGGAGTAGTTTTTAAGACCTCCCAAAGATTTTCATACTACTTTTTCATGTTGCAAGTCACTATGTTATGGGAACACAGAAAAAGTGACTAATATGGACTTGGTAGCTAAGAAAGCCTTCACCAAAAAGTCTGACATTTAAGCCAGAACTTTGAAGATGAGAAATTTAGTAGCTACTTATTAACATCCAACCATAAGTCTTCAAAGTATTATACATGATGACATTTGGAGTTTGTCTTTGCCCATTGATTTATCTCATTTTATATACTAACATATTAATAAGAAGCAACCACTTTATATACTAATGAATATGCATATTTAATATGTAATGCCACAAAAGTTATTATTACTAGCCATGATTTCAATTCCAGGCAAAAAAAAATAGGTGCATTAAAAGTAAAACTGAGACTCAGAGAGATTCAATAATGTTTTCATTCATGTAACAAAATGAGTGACAAGGTGAGATTCAAACTGAAGTGTGGCAGTCATAAAATGTACCCCTGGGAGCTTACGTGACCAAGGGCCCCAGCTGTTGTGCTCTGAAATCCATTGTCTTGTTTGTACTCAGGCCACACTTCCCACTGGGCTTTTCCTAGTTAGTTACTGAAAATGGCAGGGACACTAAGGCAGACCTGTTCCTGGGAGACCCAGGACTCCTCTGAGGCTAACTTTGGCTCAAGGACCTTCTGATGGCCTTGCCAACCTTTGAACTGAATGGCAGCCTAAATTCACTTCTACTCAACATCCTTCCTTCCCTCTCTTCTTCACTACAGGTCAGGCTTGCATTGTGCTCTGATTGCTTCCTCAGTGTTTTCCAGCTCCCTCTGCATTTTCTCTCATTTAATAAAATCCTTGCAACTTTAATTCTCTCTTTTTTTTTCTGAGGCAGAGTCTTGCTCTGTTGCCCAGGCTGGAGTGCAGTGGTGCAATCTGAGCTCACTACAACCTCTGCCTCCCAGGTTTCAGTGATTCTCCTGCCTCAGCCTCCTGAGTAACTGAGATTATAGGCGTGTGCCACCACACCTGGCCAATTTTTATATTTTTAGTAGAGGCAGGGTGTTTCACCATGTTGGTCATGCTGGTCTCAAACTCCTGATCTCAAGTGATCCACCCATCTTTGCTTCCCAAAGCGAGCCACCACACTTGACCTAATTCTCTCTCTCTCTCTCTCTCTTTTTTTTTTTTTTGAGATGAGGTCTCATTCTGTCACCCATGCTGGAGTACAGTGATGTGATCACAGCTCACGGCAGTCTGGAACTCCGGGGTTCAAGTGATCCTCCCACTTCAGCCTCCTAAGTAGCTAGGACTAGAGGCATGCACCAGGCACATCCAGCTATTTTTTTTTTTTTTTTGGTAGAGATGGGGATCTCCCTATGTTGCTCAGGCTGGTCTTGAACTCTTGGTCTCAAGTCATTCTTCTGCCTCAGCTTCCCAAAGTGTTAGAATTACAGGCGTAAGCCACCATGCCCAGCCTAATTTCTACTTTGGTGTCTGCTTCTCAGAAGACACAGTCTAACACACTGTCTGACCTCAAAATCCATGCTCTTAAAAAAATTAACTAAAAATTGATCAAAGACCTAAGTATAAGAGCTACAGCAATAAAACTCCTAGAAGAAAATGGCATACATCTTCATGACCTTGGATTAGTCAATGCTTTCTTAGCTATGACATGAAAAGCACCAGCAGCAAAAGAAAAAATAGATAACTAGACTTTATCAAAATGAAAAACTCTTGTACTTCAAAGGACAACACCAAGAAAGTGAAAAGTCCCACTACAAAATGTAAGATATTTGCAAATCATATATCTGGATAAGGGACTTCTATCTAGAACATATAAAGAAGTCTTATAACTAAATGATAAAAAGAGAAATAACAGGCCAGGCACGGTGGCTCAAGCCTGTAATCCCAGCATTTTGGGAGGCCGAGGTGGGTGGATCATGAGCTCAAGAGATCGAGACCATCCTGGTCAACACGGTGAAACCCCGTCTCTACTAAAGATACAAAAAATTAGCTGGGCATGGTGGTGTGTGCCTGTAATCCCAGCTACTCAGGAGGCTGAGGCAGGAGAATTGCCTGAACCCAGGAGGCAGAGGTTGCAATGAGCCGAGATCGCACCATTGCACTTCAGCCTGGGTAAGAAGAGCGAAACTCCATCTCAAGAAAAAAAAAAAAAAAAAAAAAAAAAGAGAAATAACAATTAAAAATGGACAAAAATTTGAATAGATATTTCTCTGAAGAACATGTACAAATGGCTAAAAAGCACATGAAAAGATGCTTGGCATCATTAGCTATCAGGGAAATGTAAACGAAACCCACAACCAGATACCACTTCACACACATTAGGATAGCTATAATAAAAAAACTTGGATGATTCCAAGTGTTGGCAAGGATGTGGAGAAATTGGAAACTTTATATACTGAGGCTGGAAATGTAAAAGGATGCAGCTGCTGAGGAAAAGTCTGGTTGTTTATCAAAAGATTAAATATAGAGTTATCATAGGACCCAGCAGTTCTACTCTTTGTCATATACCAAAGAGAAATGAAAACATTTGCCCATACAAACTCTTGTACATGAGTGATTATAAGCAGCATTATTCATAATAACCAATAAGTGGAAACAACCCAAATGTCCAGCAACTGATGAATGGATATACAAAATACATAGGCATGCAATGGCATATTATTTGGCAATAAAAAGGAACGAAGCACTGATACATGCTGCAACATGAATGAACCTTAATATCATGCTCATGAAGTCACACACAAAGGGCCACATATTTTATGTTTCCATTTATATGAAATGTCCAGAACAGGCACATGGATGGAGACAGAAAGTAGAGTCATGATTGCCAGGGCTCAGTGGGATGGGGTAAAATTGTGCCAAAATTAAATGTGGTGATGCTTGCACAACTCTGTGAATATACTAAAAACCACTGAATTGTGCACTTTAAGCAGGTTGATAGTAGGGTATGTGAATGATATCTCAATAAAGCTGTTACCAAAAAAACAAAACAAATTAAAATAAACACCCACCAACAACCAATTTATATTCTTTGAATACACTACATCTCTAATTCAGCACTTAGCATATAGTATTTTGCCTTATGTTTTTTTTTCGAATCATAATCTGCTGGGCACAGTGGCTCATGCCTGTAATCCTAGCACTTTGGGAGGTCAAGACGGGTAAATTGCTTGAGGTCAAGAGTTCAAAACCAGCCTGACCAACATGGTGAAATCCCATCTCTACGAAAAATCCAAGAAAATTAGCCAGGTGTGGTGGCCGGTGCCTGGAATCCCAGCTACTCAGGAGGCTAAGAAAGGAGAATTGCTTGAACCTGGGAGGCAGAGGTTGCAGTCAGCCCAGCTCGTGCCACTGCACTCCAGCCTAGGCGACAGAGTGGGACTCCATTTCAAAAAACAAAAACAAAAACAAAACAAAATGAAAACAAAATGTTACTTCAAACCCCCCAAATTGTGATGATCTCTGAATTGTGGTGTTTCTTCAAGATTTATTTTCTTCATTATATTTTCCAAATTTTCTCCAATGGTGCATATTACTTTGATATTTGAAAGAACTACATTATAGATAAATGAAAATATCTATTTTCATATTTCACTAACGAAGTGCTACTAAGTACTATTCAGCCATAGAAAAGAATGAGATCCTGTCATTTGCAACAACATGGATGGAACTAGAGGTCATTATGGTAAGTGAAATAAACCAGGCACAGAAAGACAAACTTAGCATGTTCTCACTTATTTGTGGGAGCTAAAAATGAAAACAGTTGAACTCATGAATATAGCAGACTGATGGCTACCAGAAGCTGGGAAGGGTAGTTGTCAGGGGGATTGGAGAGGAAGTGGGGATGGTTAATGGGTACAAAAAAATAGGAAGAATAAATAAGATCTGGTATTTGATAGCACAACAGGGTGACTTTAGTCAATAATTTAATTGTACATTTAAAAATAACTAAAAGATGGCTGGGTACAGTGGCTCATGCTAGTAGTCCTAGCACTTTAGGAGGCTGAGGTGGGCTGATCACCTGAGGTCAGGAGTTGGAGAGCCTGGCCAACATGGAGAAACCCCATCTCTACTAAAAATACAAAAATTAGCTGGGCATGGTGGCAGGCTCCTGTAATCCCAGCTACTTGGGAGGCTGAGGCAAGAGAATCACTTGAACCCAGGAGGTGGAGGTTGCAGTGAGTCCAGATTGCACCGCTGCACTCCAGCCTGAGTTGACAGAGCAAGACTCTGTCTCAAGAAAATGAAACAACAACAAAACTAAAAGAGTATAATTGGATTGTTTGTAACACAAAAGATAACCAAGAAAAGATAAATGCTTGAGCTGATGGATATATCATTTGCTTTGATGTAATTATTACACATTTTTTGCCTTTATCAAAATATGCCATATACCCCATAAATATATATACCAGGCACATATCCACAAAATTAAAAATTAAAATAAATTTAAAAACACAAAATTATTAGCTTCTGAAGAACAGTCTGTGTTCCCTTGTGGATTTTTCTGTATCTTCCACATAGTAGGTGCTTAACAATTATTTATAGATATTATTGATAGCAGCACTAGGTTTGAACTCTATTATGGTTCTAAATCTGTGGGTCTTTGGTAGCCTTTGTGAATTTATGATTGGTAAAAGCCCAGGAAAAGCAAATGCTACCTTATGGTTATAAACCTTAAAAGATGTAAAATGTATTTTCACTGAAAGAAAAAAAGATTTTAGTTTACATGCCAATTTCAATACCAGATATATTAGAGATATGGTCAACTTCAATACTAATTTTCAAAGGGATTCAGATATACCAGCTGGGCCAGCTGGCTTCCCCTCCTCCTTGTTACTCCATGCAGTGGAACCTGCCTATGTTAGTCTGTTCTCACACTGCTATAAAGACATAACTGAGACTGGGAAATTTATAAAGGAAGGAGGTTTAATTGACTCACAGTTCAATGTGGCTGGGGAGGCCTCAGGAAACTTACAATCATGGCAGAAGGTGAAGGAGAAGCAAGTGCCTTCTTCACAAGGCGGCAGGAGAAAGAGAACAAAGAAGGAACCGCCAGACACCTTTATACCATTAGATCTTATGAGAACTCATTCACTATCATGAGAACAGCATGGGGGAAACTGCCCCCATGATCTAATCACCTCCCACCAGGTCCCTTCCTCAACAGGTGGGGATTAGAATTCAGAGTATAATTCAAGATGAGATTTGGGTGGGGACATGGAGCCAGACCATATCATTGCTAAGCCATGTATTGTACTAGTATACCAGAGTCATTCTGTCAAGTTTGCTTTGCCTTTTTTTTTTTTAGATTGAGTCACACTCTGTTGCCCAGGCTGGAGTGCAATGGAGTGGTCTTGGCTCACTGCAAACCTCTGCCTCCTGGGTTCAAGCTATTCTCCTGCCTCAGCCTCCCGAGTAGCTGGGATTATACGCATGCGCCATCACACTCAGCTGATTTTTGTATTTTTAGTAGAGACAGGGTTTCTCCATGTTGGCCAGGATGGTCTCAAACTCCTGAACTCATGATTTGTCCGCCTTGGCCTCCCAAAGTGTTGGGATTACAGGCATAAGCCACTGCACCCAGCTGCTCTGCCATGTTTCTTTATGGAAACAAGGTCATCTTTTGCCCACAGTCTTTAGTCCTTTCCCATGCTTGCCTTCTTTATTTCTTCTTTGTACACTTTTCCCTCCCTGTGTTTTGGACGGCAGGTGGGTCCATGGTCTGTACTGAGCAACTGCTTCTTTTCTAGGTCCAGCTTTGGTCCATTTACATTTAGTACCCTTGTTTGTGCCTTTCACAATGATTCCACTGGATGGCTATATCCACCTAATTTAACCGAGGAAACTGAGGCACACACTGAAAGTGGCAGAGTCTGAACAGTACTGGTAAGACAGCTTGGTGTGCAGTTAGGAACAGATCTGGCGCCACGCTGTCTGGGCTTGAATCCAGGCCTCCCTGTCCACCAGCTCTGTCCCCTGGTTTCCTCGTAAGGATGATAATAGTCCTATCTTACAGAGCTGGAATAAGGATTGAGTTAGTCAATTATTTGTAATGCACTTAGAACAGTGCCTAGCACAGCATAAGTGCCACAGAAGTGTTTTCAAAGTAAATAAACTAAAGCCTGTCTGACTCCAAAGCTGGTAATGGTGGAATTTCAGGCCTGCTTTTTGTTCCATTCCCCTATTACAGCAGCAGAATTGGACAAAGATTAAACTAGGATTCTGGATGGGGAACAGAGATTTAGCGTCGGAGGCACCCAGGGATCTCCGGCCACCATCAGACACCTCTTGTCAGCAGCCATTCTGAAGAGGAGAATCCATTAGCTTGAGGTCAGGCCAAGAATACTGAGTTACTCTGGACCCAGCGCCGGGCTCTCGCAGGCCAGAGCTCCCGGGTGGCCTAGCAGGGGATACCCAGGCAACAAATCTAAACGGTAGCGTCTGCCCCTCACCCTCAACCGGGACCTGGCCTGCGTCTCCCATGCTATCATTCTCACCTGGTGCTCTCCTCACCACACTCTAGTCATCATGCTGCCCTGCTGTGGCTCCTCCACCCGAAAGCTCCTTCCTGCCTCAAGGCCTTGACATCCGTCTGGAATTCTTCCCCCAGACTGTTACACAGTTAACATCTCCCTCACTCATGTCACCTCTCCAGGCCGCCTCCTTACGGACATCTTCCTTGATCATCACTTGTACTCTAGTGCAAAACGGAAGGCGTGCTCAAGTGGGGGTGGCCGAGGAGAGTTTAAGGAAGGGTTAGTAGGAAGTGAGCCGGGTCGGGAGACCGTAATGGGACGGGGAAGCCTTTACCATACCTAGGCCTGGGAGGTTGGGTAGGGCAAGAGGAGATGGGAACTTTCTGGAAACCTCCTACTCACCTGCAGGAAGGGACGAGGTAAATAAATGGACGCCTCTCTTCAGCTCCCTGCCTTTCTCCCTCCCTCCCATTAATGAAACCGGGACTCACACGTCAGCCTCCCCACTGATTATCTTCCCCTGTTTTATCTTAACAAAACCCTCCACAATTATCTTCTTTTGATTTACTGTTTATTGTCTGTCCCGGCCCCCAATTTCCTCTACAATGTAAATACCTCGAGGGCAAGGACTTCCAGGTAGGGGTGTGTGTGTGTGTGTGTTTCCATCTCTGAGTCCCCAGCGCGTCCCTGACGCATAGTAGGTGCACAGTGACTGTTGGTTGACTGCATCGACAGACTAGGACACAGGTAGCTTTCCTGGAGAAGAAAAAGCTCTTCAGGGTCGTTTTATCTTTTTCTTTTTATAGAAAGACCAGGTGGCTGTGTACCTCCCGGCGCCGGTGAGGGGCTGCCCCGCCTTGCTCCCACGTCTGCGGCCGGGAGGAACTGCAGGTGCTGCGTGGCCGGTGCCCGCGCGTCCTCCTGCCTCGCTGCCGCAGCGCCAGCTCCCCTGGGCCCGGGTGTTCCCCGCAGGGTGAGCGTCTCCCACATGCGGCCAGACCTGTCCGCCCGCCCCTCGGCAGCCGGCCGGGCGCAGTGATGTGAGGGCAGCCGGCGAAGTCCCTCTCCCCGGCCGGGTGTGAGTCGAAGGGAGAAACGCAGCGTTCGCTCCGGATTATTTTTAGTCAGTAGCTGCGCCCCCCCCTCCCAGGGGCGGAGCGGCCCGCGAAGGTGGGGAGGAGAAGAAGCTCCCGGCGCCTCCGCGCTCGCTCCCGCGGGGCACTCGCGGCGCGTTGGAGCCCGGGCGGCGCTGGGACCAGCTGCCGCGGCGTCCTCTAGCAGCGCGCGGCTCTCCCGGGACCTGCGCCGGCCGGGGGCGGGGAGAGGCGGGGAGAGGCGGGGAGGGGAGGCCGGCGGGCGGGAAGGGGCGGGGAGCGCGCTCCTGCGGCGGCGGCAGCGGCGGCGGCGGCCGTTCTCATCCCGGCGCTCGAGCGGACGCGGGGCTGCGCAAATGGCTTGTCCCACTCTCGGTCTGGAAGCTCTTCAGCCCCTGCAGCCCGAGCCGCCCCCCGAGCCCGCCTTCTCCGAGGCACAGAAGTGGATCGAGGTAGGTGCGGGTGGCTGGCGGGCGGCCTTGCACTGGCGCCGGGAGCCATGGACCCGCGCAAGCTCGGACCGCAGGTCCAGCCTCGCCTCCCCCTCACCCCCCTCCTCACTTTCTTTTGCCAGCTGCCCCAGGTCACCCCCCGGGCCTCGGCGAGCCGCGAAACCCTGGCCCTTTGGCATGGGAGTCCCGGGCGAGGGTGGGCGTGAAAGGGGACACTGCAGTGTAGCTGCGCGCGTGAGGACAGGAAGGGATCCCCTGCGCCTCCATCCTTCCTGCCCGCCGGCCTCGCAAATCTCAGCTCCCGCCGCTTTCAGGCGCTGCCAAGGGAAGCGCAGTGCGAGCGAAGGGTTGCAAAGGCGCAGGAAGCGCGAGCCCCCAGACCCTTCACCGGTGCTCGAATTTCGGGATATCTTGCTCCTGGTCCCGCATTTCGCCCCTTGCCCACCACCCCCACGCCCCCGCCGCCCTTCCGGAACGGAGTTGGCAGTGTCTCCACGGAGGCGCATATCCACCGGAGCCTCTTGCTGTATTCCTGGCACTGGGTCAGGTGTGAGGCTGGCACAGCGCGCAGGGCGGGGGTAGCCTGCCGGACCCACCTGCGAGCACGCATCCACATAGACGCTGACCAGCCTTTGGCAGCACCCGCCCCTCTCCATCCCAGCGACGGCAGGGTGGGTTACGAAGTACGGGGTACCGGACCTGGTTGGCATATTTTACTTCTTAAATGACTCTTTGGCAGGCCAGGGAAATCACTGGAGCTCTCGGCTCAGTCCAGGAAGCGCTCTCTGGGTGATCCTGATTCACGATGTCTATCAGTAGATGCAGCTTGGTAGCCCCAGGCTCCCGAAATGACCGTTCTGCGGGGTTCAGGATGCTTGAAGGGCATGAAGGGGAAAGGTGACCCCCTATGATTAGTGCAAGGAGCCTCTGCTTCAATGGATGGCCTTTCTGGAGGCCTAGTGGAAGGTATGAATTTGGCCTTGTTTCCCTTAGTGACAAGCAGTCCTTTGCTCGGTAGTTCAGAGGAGGAAGTGTATCGCAAAATCATGACCCAGCAATGTTGAAGCTTCCAGAATTCTGCCTGTCACTTAGTGCCTCCCCACTCCGTTCAGCATCCTAGTTCTCAAGATGCTGCTACAGTAACAGAACACGTACAGATTTAAACCTGCTGATTTCCCTGCAGAAACTACCCTCACTTAATGCTCTCCTGCTCCAGCCAGACACCTGCATCCTACAGGGTTAACCTGCTTCCCGCAAGCAAAAGTGTTACTTAAGTGTTTAGAAACTTCTGCTTAAAACTGGGGCTCAAGAAACAGAACAGTGAACTCAGGGCCGTCTTGCTGAAAACCCCAGGCATGTCTCTCATAATTTGATAGCTCACCGTCAGGTGAGAAAAAGACCTTGACTTTTTATTTTTGGTATGTGGCTGGAACTGTTTGGTGTGTGACAGGTGCTCTCTCTGTGTTGCATACTTGGGCTCCCAGGATAGGCAGCAAGCATTTGTAGTTACTGGCTTAGTGCAGAGTTGGATAACTGTTTTTCAGGTTCTTGAACTTTAAAATTCTCAGGAGAGATTTTGAGTGGGGGTGGGGGAAAGGGGAGGACCCAAAAGCAGAACAGTCTTACTGTTCTTGAAGTCAAGTGATTTATTCCCAATTTCCTTAACTGTAACATTGACATACTCTGCTTTAGAAAAATGCGGTCTAAGTTACACATGGAAAAGTGCACAAATCTGAAGTATACACCTCCATGAATTTTTGACATATGTCTATTACTATAGCCCCCACCTAAATCAAGATACAGAACATCTCCTTTGGCCCAGATTAGTTTGCTTTTAAGAGGCAGTATATTTCAGACTATTATGCAGTGCAGATTATTAGTTTTAATATGTTTAAGAAAAGGAAGAAAGGATTCCTTAAGGAAGTAGAGCCTCGTTAAGCCCTATAGAGTTTGGCATTGTTCTTGATGCTTTACCATTCTTAGCAATTTAGAAATTTGAAAACCGTAATGGGACGTGCATGGCTTTAGGACCAGGCAGCCCAGGTGAGCTGCATGTGCATTATTGAAGCGGCCTATCTCCTTTCAGTTGTAGGATTCAGTTTCAGAGAAAGGAGAGCGTCCCCCTCCCAGGCTATGTAAAAAAGGTAGTTGCTCCAGGGAAAGATAGAGACCTTTCCCTTCCTTCCCAGAGCCTTTCTTGAAATGTGGATGTCTGCAAACCGGGGATCCCAGGAGTAGTAACAGATGGTTTTGCTTGCGGTTGCCTTGTGAACAAAGATTCCTCCGCTAATAGAGCAATAATGTAGTACTTAGGGCCAGTGAATTCCTGGGGGGATTGTTATCTCAAGACAGTTGCAACTCCTCTAGGGGCCCCATTGTCTTTGGCAACATCCTCATTGGTGGGGCTTTGTTTTTACCTTTGTTCAGTTGTTGATTAAATTTCCCATAGGATTTTTTTCTTTCTTTCTTCTTTTTGAGTGGTCAGGAACTTCACCCTTTCATAAAAATGTTCCCTTGGGTGCAGCAAGTTAATAAACAAACTGCTGCCTGTCTCTCCTCGGTTCTTGGTCTTCCTTGAGTCATGGATTGGTGAGAAAACATTCATTCTTAATAAAGCCTCAAGGAACCAGCTCCAGGACATAACTTGTTAGTGAGGAATTTCTCGGCCTGCAGCCTTGGCTATTTGAGGACCGTGTTACTGGGAAGGAAATGTGGCCTGGGAACAATTCCCCCACCTCAGCCCCCCTCCCCTGACTCCTTCCTTAGCTGGCAAAGGTGAAGGCTCTAATGGAGCGCTAGATGGTCACAGACCACGCAGGGACAGCCCTTTAACATTCCTAGAGACTTTTTATAGCTGCAGGATCAGGCTGCACATCTTACTGTGCGTTTGGGAAGTCTCCTAGAGGAGTCAGCAAACTTGAAGAAGTAACTCTGGCTGCCAGCAGACAGCGGACTGACTAACTTCTTTCTATACTACTTTTCTAAGGCCTTCCTAAGCAGAACACAGTGGGTGAGGGGTCAGACCTTGGAGCCCAGCATCCTGGGTTTGAGTCCAGAGTCTGTTACTTCCTAGCTAGGTGACCCTGAGCAAGCGCCTTTTCCTTTCCTATGGTTCTAAATGATTTCTTTGAAAGGTAGCTCTAGCTGTTAACAACAACAAAAATAACTAAGAGTTATTGTTGGCAGCATCTGCAAAACAGGTTACCAAAAACAGCTCACCTGTTTCATAGGAATGCTCTCAGGATTAAATAAATGAATATATTTAAAATGCTTAGCACAGTGTGCAGTACATAGGAAGTTCTGTCAGTATGGTCAGTAGTATCATTACCATTAATATTACACTGCCTGTTATTATCACTACGATCATTATTAGTACTATTGCTATTGCTGTTGTTTTTTCTGTTGTGAATAACAACTAAGGTTGATTTTGAAAGAAATGATTCAGAACACCAAATTTCCAGGGTAGAAAATATGATTCAATTGCCTGCTGATTTCATCCTAGTATCTTATTCTGTTAACTCTGGATACCTGGTCTAGAAGTTAAGTAGATGCTACGTATCACTTTAATTTGCACTAACAGTAACTTGGGGATCAGATAAAAACCTTTAATATCTACTCATAAAATGATCGCAGTAGTCCATCAAAGCTTAGAAATTATTCCTCAACATTATGCCGAATATGTAAGCTGAATGTATAATCTTTGTTACCAAACTCAAAGCAGAATGTTCAATGCCTCTCCCCTTGTAAATGATTTAATATTAAGTCATTATACAAATAACAGGTCCAAATATTCATCTAATTGCAGTAGTGTTTTTTTTCACTGAAGTTGTGTCAACTCCTGCTAGGAAAAAGAATAATTCTTCCATTGAGTTTCTTTTTCTCTTGTTCCCTTCTTTTATTCTTCCATTCTTTTTTTCTGGTGGTATTTATTGAATTAACAGGAGTTTATTAGTAGGTTAGATGACTTGGATTTTCCCGATTCCCCACTTCTCTTGGCCTCACCACCCACAACAATATTTATCTGTTCTAATCCGTAGTTCTTCTTTTCAATGCCAGACACTTTCTGAAGAAACAGATGTCCTTCAGCTTGGTTTCGGTTATGATTTGGAACAGGTTCCCAGGCCTTTAGGGAGGAACTGGAAATTTCAACCCAACTCAGCCTTACTTCTCAACTTGAGAAGCTCCTGGACTCCTTTACCTTCAATCACAGTGTGCCCATGGGGCTTGGTGATGAAAACAATCTTATTTGTGACCTAATCCACACTTCACAAGAGTGGGAACTAGTGCTGGAAAGGATCAGCTTTTCATTTTGGTTAATTCCCTGCTGCCCACATAGAATTGTTTTCTGATTCAACTGGGTCCTAATTCTGAAGATTAAAAACACTGAGCGTATCATAGCTCTCCAAGATTGAAAGATGCTTGTGTTGTTTGGCAGTAGGGAAAATTTATGAGTAGCTTTTGAGATAACAGCATTTAATGGCCAGTAACATATGACATTTGTGATGTAATACCATAAGTTATATATGTAGTCATTTCTAATTCTCCACCTCTGTAGGGATTAGACTCTTGCATCTTTTTATCCCAACAGATAGTTAACTTTGCAGATGGTCCTCCAGCTCTGCATAAATTGACAAGGAAGGGGAAGAAAAAACTTTTCTGGCTAGATTAAGGAAGGAGTAGTGGTCTGAATAGATATGTAAATGAGAGCAGGCGGCATCTTTCTCACAATGACATTTAAATAGTCTAGCTTGTTTGTATACAAGAGCAGCTATGACACTGTGCTGTCACATGGTAGGAAAACAGTGAGGTCCCACAGATTTGGGGAAAGGGGTTGCGGAATGGGAGGTGAAACTGGCACTTCTTGCCCCAGCATCTCCCTGGAAACCAACTGCATCAAGTGAGCTCCAAAGGGCAGACTGAGCACTGGTTACCAAGAAAGGGAAGGCTGGGCATATATTCCCAGCCACTGGGTCTCTTAGCTTCCTGCTCTCCGCCAGTGGATGACAATAGAGCCATGATGTAGACAGTTGGCCTTGATTCTGTGGGTGGCAGTCAGTGCTAGGTGGGACTAGGCAGCTCTAGGAGTACTAGAAATTGGCCTGGCAGCTTCTCTTTTTGCTTTAAACCATTCTGAAGCTTAAAAGCGTCACAGCTGGGGGATAACATGATGATAAAAGTTATGATCATGATGCTGATGTTGGTGATGATAAAAGCTACTGTTTGATTGAGTGGCTGCTAAAGTCTATGTACAGTTGGCCCTCCAAGTGGTACAAACTGCATTTTGTATTTTGGCCTTGATTTTCATGGTTCAGGACAGAATCAATTAACACTGGTTGATTTTTGACCAAACTGTTCTCACTGGAATTAGATTTTTCTTTTAAGCCCAGTTCACAGCTCTGAGAGTTTAAAATGGTACAATAGTTTTATAATAGAATCCCTCATGTGTTCCTCAGGATGTGTTTGTATGTTTACATTTGAGGCAGAAGAAAGGTATCAGATATGATCTCTTTTGGAGGAAAGGTAGGGTGGGAAAAAGGATGATTTCAGTGCTATTAAATGAGGAAAGGAAGGCATAATAGAACTTTGGTTTTAAGTGATTGAGAAATATAAAAATAGTCTAAAATAGAGGGCTAATAGATAATTTAGGGGAAAAATAGTTCTTGAAAAAAAGAAAGAATGATAGAATATTAGAAAGACTTCTGCCTGGACACGAGATGTTATATTTCAAGGAGGAATGATGCCATGGAATTCAGCTCTGTTGTGATAAAATTCCATGTTGAAATTCCATTGAAAATAACACTTCCAAAGACATGTCCTCCTGCATCTAACCCTGATGGGATGTGTATTAGTTTGCTTACACCCTACTACAAAGATGTGACCCAAGACTGGGTAATTTATAAAGAAAGGAGGTTTTATTGACTTACAGTTTCATGTGGCTGGGGAGGCCTCAAGAATCCTACAATTATGGTGGAAGGCAAAGGGGAAGCACAACAGGTCTTACATGGCAGCAGAAGAGAGAGCAAGTGAAGAGGGAACTACCAAACACTTTCTTTTTTTTTCTGGAACATTGTCTTGCTCTGTCGCCCAGGCTGGAGTGCAGTGGTATGAACTTGGCTCGCTGCAACCTCCACCTCCTGGGTTCAAGTATTCTCCTGCCTCAGCCTCCTGAGTAGCTGGGACTACAGGCATGCACCACCATGCTCAGGTAATTTTTGTATTTTTAGTAGAGACAGGGTTTCACCATGTTGGCCAGGATGGCCTCAATCTCCTGACCTTGTGATCCACCCGCCTCAGCCTCCCAAAGTGCTGGGATTATAGGCGTGAGCCATCTTGACTGGCTATGAGCCACTGTGCCTGGCAGCCAAACACTTTTAAAACCGTTGGCTCTCATGAGAACTCACTCACATGATCCAATGGCCTCCCACCAGGCTCCCTTCCTTGACATGTGGGGATTAAAACTTGAGATGAGATTTGGGTGGGAACACAGAGCCATATCTTATCAGGATGGCCACCCTATCTCAAGGACTTACCTTTGGCATCAGGAAAAGGACAGATGATGTAGTCATATAAGATGCACCTAAAAAATAACTACTTTTTCCCACTTTCAGGAAAACTGTGCTTTGTGCTGACACCTTAAGAATAAAATATCGGTTAGGTTGACAAAGCACCATGTTTCCACTGCCCTGCATTTTGTCTATGAGAGTTACTCTAGCGTGGCTCTTGGAGGCTGCAGTTTGGCTCCTGGTCAGTGTAAGTTAGGGACTGTCCCACCCATTTATCTCTGCTTTGGAAGTTCTTGAATATTCCTTGCAGGCCACTCAGACTTTGCATGATGATCCACTGTCCATTTTACAGCTGAGGCATAGATAAATTAGGAACTCACCTAAGAAAAATGCAGAGAGGACTTTGGGGCTTAAAATTTTTGGACAAAATAGAGGCTGTAGAAGAAGCTGCACTCCACTCTGAGTAAGAAGGGGCTGTGGGAAACCTGCTTGCTTTCCACTGATACAAGAGAGCCATTTTGTGTTAAGACTTTGAATGGTGATCCACAGATGCCTTCTCATTTGGGAACTTCCCCCAAATTATTCTAAAACAGGGGGCTTTATAAACTAATAAAGCCAGGTGCCCTTTGGGAGCCCCAGAAATGGTAAACTCTGGAAGACACTAAGATTCCTTTCAGCACCTGAACCCCCCCATTCTTAGACCCCCTCCCCTATATTCACAGTTTAACATGGCTACTGGAGAGTCATGATCACATCACCTTTCCTGGAAGCTGGATGGAGGCAAGGAAAGTGAAGAGTGCATTCTTCCCATGTCAGGTGCCTTCTGGGAAACCCTTTTGGACATATAGGCCACTATTTTATTGCCCAGAATTTCAGAAACATTTCCCTTTTTGGGTGTAGGGGAGACCCTGGAGAAGGGTCTTTTTCTCCAGACAGCAGATAATATTCTTGAGTTTTGTTCTTCAGAAAAAAGGGGAGACTGGCTGTTGGGGTGGCCACACCCTGGAATGCCCCTTCTCCACTTCTCCAGGGACAAATCCTTTCAAGACAGAGCTTAAACATGACTGCCTCTGCAGCACAGCCCCTGATTCCTCTAAGCTCATTAATACTTCCCTTCTCTGTGCACACCTGAGCCTCAGTTTTTGCCTTTTTTAGAAAAGTTGCCGTATTTCACTATCACGAATGTTTTTGTGTGTGTCTGCGGAGGGATTTGCCTCTTTTGGTGAACCCCAGAGCCCTGTGGCCAAGGACTGGGTCTTATCACCCAGTTCCCTCCTGGTTTCAGTCAGGCTGTTCCCTGCCAGGGCCCCATGCCACATTTCCCCACTGCCTGAGTGCTTTCTTAGGAGTCTATGCCCAGCTACAGTTGCCTGATTGGCACTTGGGCTCGGCTGTGGCGGAGAAAATAGACTCTGTTGCTGCCCTGACAGGAAGCAAAGTGTTTTTTTTTTTTTAAGAGTGATTAAAAAAAGCAGTTTACCCAATAGTTGCCTGGAGACAGTCGGTGATTGGACACTCGGAAGGTGATTTCTCTTTTGGCCCTTGGGCGAAGTTATTCTTTAGGGCACTAACCCTCCCCTCAGGTTGCACTGGGTTCAGGGCTTATTGAACTTGGAGTTCCTGGCTGCAAGGCTGGAGAGCAGACATCTCTTTTCTTTAAATAAACATGCCCCCAGCTTTTGGGCCTGGGACTCTCACCTCTTTCTTTCCCTACATCAAGGCAAACCTCTCTTTCACCTGTTGGAGAAGGACAAGGGAAAGATAGAGTATTTCCAATGCTAGTAAATCTAAAAAAAAGCATGGAACAATTTTTATTATAGTGGTCACCTCTATGAGTTCTTTTTAGACAGGTTTTTTTGTTTTTTTTTTTTTTTTTTCCTGAGACAGTGTCTCACTCTGTTACCCAGGCTGGAGCACAATGGTGCAATCTTGGCTTAGTGCAACCTCTGCCTCCTGGGTTCAAGAGATTCTCCTGCCTCAGCCTCTGGAGTAGCTGGGATTATGGGCGTGTGCCACCACACCTGGCTAAGTTTTGTACTTTTAATAGAGATAGGGTTTCACCATGTTGGCCAGGTTGATCTCTAACTTCTGACCTCGTGATCCACCTGCCTTGGCCTCCCAAAGTGCTAGGATTACAGGCATGAGCCACTGCATCTGGCCTAGACAGGTATTTTTAAAGGAAAGAAATCCCAAATGACTGACTAGTAGCTGGTGTCAATAAATGACCACGGCTGTGACTGTTAATTGTCATGACCCAATGGGGACACTGAGAAATAGGATTCTCTCCTCCTTTCCTATGGAAAATTAAAAAAACAACAACATTCAGCCTGTGGAGCTGAATGTTGTCATCGGCCAGCAGATGTGGTTGCCGCCTGTTCCCTAAGGGACCATGCAAGATGTCATAAATAGGAGGGGCCAGTGACGAGTAGAAGCCTGATTCATTATGCTGTTAGAGTTGACAGAGCATGATAAAAGAAAGTGATAAAATTAGCTAGTTCAGTGCCAAATAAAAATAGTAACAGGGAACACACTTCTGGAATACTTACCATGTACTAGTGCTAGTCTAGGTGCCTGCTTGAGGTAATGAGGTGGTATATATACAACAAACACCCCGTACAGTGCCTGACATGTACTTCTCAAGCAAGTACCATTTATGGCCATTTTACAGATGGGAAAATGAGCACACAGAAATGGTAACTGATTTGCTCAAAGTCACACAGCTAATCGGTGACAGAGCTGGGATTTGAACCCAGACAAACTGGTTCCACAGCTTGGACTGGTGACTGCTGTGTCCTGCTGCCTTATCCTCCGTAGCTGTTTAGTATATATTTATTCATTGGAAAAAGTACCTTTCCAGAGTTAGTATTGGGGACCCTTTAGAAGTAAAAGCGAAACTTCTAATAAAGATCATGATCCCAAGTAACTATCTAAACAAGCAGGTGACCTGCTTTTCCCTTCTCCCTTTTCATTCCCTTAATGATTGAAGATGCTGTTTATTGAGCATCTTCTATATACACAGCACCATTAGTTGTGAGGAAACAGTTTCATCCATGTGGCTCCCAAGCACATTCTCTGAAACTGGAGCCCTTTCAATGTTTTTTAAAAGATAAATGTCAGGAGGGTGGTTAGGACTATGATGAAAAAATCATTACAGGAGCCCAGTGAACCATCGTCAATGGGTGGAACCATTTTTATTCCCTATCACTTCACATCCCCTTCCCCAATCTTTTTCTCATTGATTGGGACCTCACTCCCCCACTGGATTCAAATAGTCCTGAGATTCAGACTGGAATGATTATAAACAAGGGGAAGGAAATCGTGGATTTAGGGGGTCTCCCTGCCAGGCACTGTTAGGTTGTCTGCATATGGTATTCTTTTTAGTCTTTGCGTAACACAGGTATCTGCTGTCCCTGTCACAGCTCGACGTTTTTTACTGTGTCTGTTTCAATAAATTTCACTCATGTTAAGACTGGCAGGTGGGCTAGCCTGATCCCACATGGCTCCTGAGTCCCCACATGGTACCCACATGATGGTTCTTCTTTTGGCCTCATCTGGCACCTCCCAGCTGCAGCTCTACTCATAGACCACTCATGTGGCATGGGCTCTGGCTTTCTGAACAAATACAGTTGGCTATTTTATAATGTAGGTTTCTGTAATGAGGATTATTACATACGCAATTGGGAAACAGGAGAAGCATGCTTCATACTGTGCAAGTTGCGATGGTTCGTGTGAGATTTTTTTTTTTTTTGGGATGGAGTTCACTCTTGTTGCCAGGTGGAGTGCAGTGGGGTGATCTCAGCTCACTGCAACCTCTGCCTCCCTGGTTCAAGCAATTCTCCTGCCTCAGCCTCCTGAGTAGTTGGGACTATAGGTATGCACCACCATGACCAGCTAATTTGTGTATTTTTACTAGAGGCAGGTTTTTACCATGTTGGCCAGGATGGTCTTGATCTCTTGACCTCAAGATCTGCCTACCTCAGCCTCCCAAAGTGCTGGGATTTTTCATGTGAGATTTTTAATTAGCACTTGCATATTTTGTACCACCAAATAGCAGTGGCTGAAACCGAAATAGGACAGCAGAGGTGAACACACCCAACCAGGGAGGTGAACACCGCTCTTCTTGCTCTTGACTCCATTTGGCTTTGTGTTGATTCACAAGTCTGGTTTTCCCAGATCTTTCTCCATTTTCCTCTTACCTCCGTAACGTGGCAGCCTTGGTCTTTCCTCACGTCCTTCCACTGCACTCTCATCCCCCGCCCTTTTGTAAAATTCCTCTTTTGTTCTGTAGTAGGAAATAGAAAACATCTTTTTATCTGTGCTGATAATTTTTAGTGTTCTTGTTTTCCTTAGTAGTGCTCTAGTTACAAAGTTGAATAGGGTTTGGGCCTTTTACATGAACTCTGTATTTTCCATAAACCCTGTTATTTTTAGTGTGTGATTTTGTAGAATACAAGGTTTTTGGCTGTCTGTCTTAGTTTGGTACATTATTCATTCATTTACAGGAATATGGATACTATTTTATGGTAGAAATACTTAGATATTAATATTTTGTGCAGACAGTATCTGTCACACACTCATACACAGATGCATAAAACAGTATCTTGAAGATTCCCAGTGCTGGAGTCTGGGATCTTGGGTCATGTGGAAAACATTTTTTAGGAATTTCACATTTCCTATCTGTTCTCAGAAGACCTTGGACAGCATTTCCAGGAGAAGCTTCTATTGCCTTTGGAGGAGGTAGTGAATGTTGTCTGTGTGTGTGTTTTTCTAATTTTTCGTTGGGATTTTGTGCCTGGGCACTACATAAAGCAGCACTCTTTTCCCCAGGGAAGCTACAGAAATTACTTATTGTGAGTGAGAAACTCTTGTAAGTGAGTTGGAAATGAGGAAATGGAGACTTGATGGTTGGTGATTTGTCTGAGGGTCAGTGACTTCCAGGCTGCGATTATTCCTGTTCTCTGGAGCCCTCATGACACCAATATATGAGTATTGGCAATCTGTCTCAGTTTGGGACATTATTCATTCATTCATCATACATGATGAATATATAAATTATTGAGCATGTCCTAGTTATTGAGCATGAGAGACAAACATGGGATTTGTAGTCCACCTGGAAGGATGGATGCTGAGCACAGAATCATGCTTGTGATGCGTGTTTGGAAAGGGAAGAGCAGGTTGGTCTGAAACACAAAGAGGGCCAGGCTCTCCTTTGGTCTAAGGGGCTACGTAGGACAGCCTCTCTGAGGAAGTGCGATGTAAGCCGGGACCCTAAGGACCAGCAGGGGTTGGCCCTGCAAAAATAGGCAAGAAATTACGTTCTAAGTGGATACTGAAGGCTGTATGGAGACTCTTGTGGAAGAGCTAAAGGAGACCAGTGAGGCAGGAGCTTTGAGAGTCAGTACGAGGCCTGGGCCGTGGCTGGCTTTGTCTGGGAGGACAGCAATTGGGTTTTCTCCAAACTCTCTCAAATTACTACATGACAAAATAATGGAAACATAGCTAACAGTTATGAGAGCTTATGGCCTGGCAAACCCTGTCCAAAGCACCTAACTTTTCAACCATCCTATGAGCTAGATACAAACTCTTATTACTTCCATTAAATGTAGAAATGAGTGAATGGCCAAGGGTTGTACAGTCATTAGATGGTAGAACTGATCTTCAAACCCATGCCATCTGGCTGCTTTACCTGTGCTCTTAACCTAACCACCATGCTACAGGGTGTGATATGGTTCGGATTTATGTCCCTGCCCAAATCTCATGTTGAATTGTAATCCCCAATGTTGGAGGAGGGGCCTGGTGGGAGGTGATTGGATCATGGGGGCAAATTTTCCCCTTGCTGTTCTCGTAATAGTTGGGGAGCTCTCACAAGATCTGTTGTTTAAAAGAGAGAGCAGTAGTACCTCCCCCTGCTCTCTCTTCCTCCTGCTCCTACCATGCACGACATGCCTGCTTCTCCTTCTGCCATGATTGTAAGTTTCCTGAGTCTCCCCAGCCATGCTTCCTGTAGAGCCTGCAGGACTGTAAACCAATTCAAACTTTTTTTGTTATAAATTACCCAACCTCAGGTAATTCTTTATAGCAATGTGAGAACAAACTAATACAGGGTGCAAATGCAGGCTGTTGACCAGGGGTGTCTGTGAGGGTTGTAGATCGGGGGGGAATAGCTGTAAAGAGCTGGGGGTGGGAGGGTGGAGGTAGGGGATGCCTAAGGGTGCTGGAGGCCAATGTTGGCTTTAGACATGATTTCTATGTTTTAAAAGAAACCTTAAAAATTAGTCCTCTCACCTTGACAATTGTTGCCACCTGGGAAGGAGAGTGATTATATACAAAGAGGGCTCCAGGCATCTCCCCAACCCCACATTCTTTTTTTTTGAGATGGAGTCTCGCTCTGTCACCCAGGCTGGGAGTGCAGTGACACGATCTCAGCTCACTGCAGCCTCTGTTCCCTGGGTTCAAGCAATTCTTCTGCCTCAGCCTCCCAATTACAGGTGCCCACCATCACTCCCAGCTAATTTTTGTAGTTTTGGTAGAGTGGGGATTTCACCATGTTGACCAGGCTGGTTTCAAACTCCTGACCTCAGGCGATTTGCTCACCTCAACCTCCCAAAGTGCTGGGGTTACAGGCGTGAGCCACTGTGCCTGGCCCCCAACCTCACATTCTAAAGCATGGGAACTCTGATTCCCAAGCAGCCTGATGAACCCTGGTATTGCTCTGAGATGATAGGCCACTCATTTTTAACTTCCATCAAGAGTTGTAGGTAGTATGATATATTTTAAAATGTACTTATTTATTTGATTTTAAACTCTGCATGTGTGTTAAATAATTTTTTATTCATTTTTTTTTGTTTTAGTCAGCATTCTTATGGTGGCAAACAACAGAAATCCAACCAAAATTAGCTCTAAAAAATAAACAGTTTATTGCTCCTTGACAGTTTGGAGGTACATCCCTACTTCAGACAATGGCTGACTGAGCAGCTTAATGATATCAGTAAGGACCTGATTCTCTCTGTCTTTCCGCTGTGCTGTGCATTATGTGGCTTTATGCTCTGGCTTTACATAGGTCCTCCACACCTGTCCTATCCCACCTCAGAAAGTTCAGGCTTTTCCACTGAGGGCTGGCTGGGAAAGAGCGACTGCAGTCCTCAAGTTCTCTTTACACCCTCTGGGCAGAGAAAGAGGACACATCTCTCATTCATCATCCCCAGGGGAATAGATGAGTTGATTAGCTTAAGCCAATCAGACTTCACCCTGGTCCATCCCTATCAAAGATGCTGGCGGCTACCCAACAGAGAAGCAGTGAATTCCCTAGAGAAAAATCTGGGTACTTTTAATAGAAGAATGGGTAAAGTGGATACTGAAGAGGTCACCACCAATTGTTACTAACATTTTCTTAGAAGTGTGGTAATACATGAGAATACACAGATGAAAAGGGAAGGAAGGAAATAATTAAAATAAACTATTCAGAACAGTGACTACTTCTTGGAGGTGAGTATAAGATTGTAACCCAGGAGTGGTTAAAAAAAGGCATTAATAGATTGTTTTATTCCTATTTTTTATAAAACTAGAACAGTGCTATGTTTAGAGGTATCACTGCATATCAAGTACCCAACCCACACATAATTGGTTCTACTAGGTGTAAAAATGTGATTGAATGAACTGGATTGATTTTTGAACTATTGATTAAAAAAATCAAAATGTTCATCCTGGGTACTTCAACTCTCTTTTCGTCCCAGTATATATGAACCTTTACACTGAATTATTGTAGCTTTAAAAAAAAGTTAGAAATGAAGGTATCCAATACCAGTATCTGATTTATTTTTTCCCATTTAGTTTCATATTTCTCAGGTAAAGATACATATTTTTTGGAACCTGAAGCCTAGAAATAGCAAAATTATGCAGTTGCTGTTCACTGGAGACTCCAGGTCCAGAGGGTGTGCAGCCCCATGCTTGAGCAGACTCCAGGCATGCGGAGCCTTTCTAAAAGTGGATACAGCGGCTGTTGCCCACTGATCCTCTGTGCTGAGTGACCCAGATTGGCATAGCGCAGCTGGGTTCTACCCAGGGCGAGTACGGGAAAGAGGAGTAAAAATAAAAACTGGTTGGACAGCTTAGGTGGAGTCAGGATACGTGAAAGCTCACAGGTTACTTTGCTAATTCTTGGGCAGATTTTTCCTTTTTTATTCTGTGAGGGTATAGTAATGATTCCAATGACAGTTTTCTAGGTTTCTTGGATTGGGCAAAATAGTTTCAAATAGAACAGCAAAATGAAGTGAGCGGTGCTTTTTCTACATGTAGGAAATATGTTTTTTGAGATTAGAACATTTTGCCCTTGACATGAGTTTCTTATTTATCCTATTCAACATTCAACTCTTTAATAAACTTTTCCCCAAGGGTATATGTATTATGGAGTTACTTTCTGAATTAAGGCATTTCTTTCTTTTTTTGTTAATAGAATGAAATGTGCTTGTCATTATAGTTTCGATATAGATTCTTTGCTATCTAAGAAAAATGAGTAACAGTGTTTAGGTATGGTGTCAAGTTATCCACCCAGAATAGTCATTTAATCTCTGCCACTGTTTGTGGCATTTTGACATTTGTGGGTTTTTTAAAGTATAGATTTGCTAATTTTTGAAGCTTTGGTCCTTACTATTAGAAATTTTGATATTTTATTTTTGGCATTTGACCAAGAGGTTTTTTGTTTTTTTTTTAAGTGCAAAAGCAGAGTTTATGTAATGTTTGTAATGTTTTTCCTCAGGTATGGATGGCTTTGATAAACTATATGAATATTTTTTTCTACTGAATGCTCGGTGGCTTTTATGTAATCATCTCTGATCTGTAGACCGATAATTAAATCTCCAAATGGCCTTTGCCTTGCAATAACAATTAAAAAGGGTATTTAATATTTATACTTAAACTATATGGGAAATGAGGGTACAACTTCTTTTAAAGATTAAAATGACCTTAAAATACCCCAGTAAGACACATTTCTGGGGAAAAAATTTCCCGCAATGTGTGCATCATGACACTAATTTGAAATAAGAGTTCTTCTAAGAAATTTCTTACATTTCATTCATTAAGTTATTTACAAAATCTGTTAAGAGACTGCGAATAGCTATGGGTTTCTTTTTAGGGTGATAAAAACGTTCTGGAATTAAGATAGTGGTGATGGTTGCCCATATGTAGTACTTACTAAAAAACTAAAAAATTTTTAATTATAAAAGGGTGAATTTGATGGTATCTGAATTATATCTTAACAAAAAATCTGCTAAGAGTTCTTAATGTTTTTTTTTTTTTTTGTTGTTGTTGTTTGTTTGTTTTTTGGAGACAGAGTCTTTCTCTGTCACCCAGGCTGGAGTGCAGTGGCCCAATCTCAGCTCACTGGAACCTCCGCCTCCCGGATTCAAGTGATTCTCCTGCCTCAGCCTACTGAGTGGCTGGGACTACAGGCACACACCACCATGCCCAGCTAATTTATTTATTTATTTTTTAGTAGAGACAGGGTTTCACCATGCTGCTCAGGCTGGTCTTGAACTCCTGAGCTCAAGGAATCAGCCTGCCTCAGCATCCCAAAGTGCAAGGATTACAGGTGTGAGTCACTATGTCCGGCCGAGGTCTCAATGTTTTAAGCATGATTTTGAGCTCCCAAGATATGTAAACAAACATATGAAATTAAGACTTGCAGATGTATGTACAATAATGCAGCATAACAAACCACCCCCAAACCCAGTAGCAGATAGCAATGGTATATTTTATTTTTCTTGGTCATGTGTTGAAGAATCAACTTGAGCAGCTCTGCTTCAAGCTGTGGGTTGGCTGCACTTGGCTAAAGGCTGTGGGTTATGTTGAAGTCTGTTTCATGTATATTCTTTCTTCTTGGACCAAAGGTTACCTGGGAGATGCTCTCTTTATGGCAAATGAATGACAGGTGCACCAGAACCCAGCCAAAACCATACAACAAATGGATTTCAAGTTTCCACTTGCATCACATCTACTCACATTCCACTGCAAAAGCAAGTGATATGGCCACGTCCAAAGTCAGTTGGGCAGGGAAAGGCATTCTGCTCACAGTGGAAGGGGAGTGGAGTGGATATTTTTCCAGTAATACTCTCATCTACCACAAAGTCTGTTCAGGTTTCCTTGGTGCTGCAAAGGAAGGTGTGAGCATTCTTCCTGGGTATTGGAATGTTTGAAAGATGGGTATTCAGTTCCTTGGTATCTTGGTTTGTTTTCTGTTGCTTTAACTAAATACCACAGGCTGGGTAATTTACAAAGAATATACATTTATTTCTTATGATTCTGGAGACTGGGGGGGTCCAAGGTCAAGGGGTAGCATCTAGTGAGGGGCATTCTTGCTAGTGGAGACTCTGCAGAATGCCAAGGTGGTGTGGGCATCATATGGCAAGAAGGGCTCACTAGAGATGGCCAAACTGGTTTTGGTAAGAGACCCACTCCCTTGGTAACCCGTTAATTCATTAATTCGTGAATGAATTAATCCAGTCATGAAGGCTGAGTGCTTATGACTAAATCACCTCCTAAAGGTTCTATTTTTCAAGACTGCTGCAGTGGGGACCAAGTTTCCAACACATGAATTCTGGGGTAGGCACTTAAGTCATAGCGCTTGGGTTGAATCTTGAAAAATTAGCAAACATTGTCAGTTGGATGGGAAGGTAAGGATAAAGAGAGGTGACAGCAAGGGCTAGACCATGAAGGCAGCATGAGCAGAGGCATGGAGGTATGTGGTAGCAGAGTGCACTTGGGAAGCTGCAGAGCTAGGACTTAGCATGTGGAGAGGGCTGCTGGAAGAAGACACACTGAGTCACATCAGCAGAGGCCTCGTGTGCCATGCCTGAGGGTTTGGTGCTGGAACTAAATGGGCTGGGCTCAGAGTCAGCCTGAATTGCAAACTTGGCTCTGCTATTTACTGATGCTGAGTGTGGGGGAAGTTATTTGGCTTCTCTGTGCCTTACCTCTTAATCTGTGAAATGGTAAGGGTATTTTCAGCACCTACCTTGTGAATTGTGGTTAGGATTAAATAGATTAGTATACACAGTGTTGATATAAAGTCAAGTGCTCAGTAAGGGTTGCTGTTAGTATTTTTTAATGGAGTTTAGATTTTATCTGTAAGCAATGAGGTATGACTTAAAAGTACTAAAGGGATGTGATATATTTTGGCAAGATGACATTGGTGGTAGTGTAGGGGATGATTATGATGGCCAGCATGGAAACAGGGAGGCTGTATAGTTGTTGCAATAATAGAGGTAAGAGGTGATGCTGGCAACATCAGTGGAAATGAATGTGAAAGATGTTAAAGTTTTAAAAATGATGAGATTTAGTGACTCATCATTTAAAAATGATGGATGTGTGAGGCGAGAGAAATGGAGAGATCCAGGAAAAAGAGGAACATAAGATTGTAGTAGGATTTGTTTTGTTCTGTATTTAAGGATGGGAAAGACTTGGACATATTAGAAAGCTTTGACAAAGAAGTAGAGAGGGAGCCCACTGATTATATGACAATGAGAAGGAATGATGGATAAAACAATTTCCTGAGACATTCAGAGAGGGAGTTGGGAGTAAATGTGAATACTAGAAGGGACACTTTAATACTTGTCAAGAAAACTTAAAAGTTTTGTGATGGTGATTTAGTTATCTATTGGTGCATAATAAATTATCCCAAAACACAGTAGCTTAAACCAACAAATATTTAATATTTTATAGTTTCTGTGAGTCAGAAATTTGGGAATGATTAGTTAGATGGTTCTGGCTTGGGTTTTTCTTGAATTTGCAAACAAGATGTTGGCTGGCGTTGCTGTCATCTGAAGGCCTGACTGTGGCTGGAAGATCTCCTTTGAAGATGGCTCCCTCATGTGGCTGTATGCAGGAGGCCTCAACACTTTGCTGGCTGTTGGCAGAAGGTATTAGTTCTGTCATATAGGTCTCCCTGTAGGGCTGCTTGTGTGTCCTTATAACATGGCAGCTGACTTCCTCTCGAGTGAATGATTCAGGAGAGCAAAAAGGAAGGCATGGTAGGACCTGGCTTCAGACTTCACATGTCACCATATCTGCCAACTTCTCTGCCACTGTATCAGCCATGATTACCTCCTAAGAAATACAGCCCACACCCAAGAGGAGAGGAATTAGGCTCCACCTTTTGAAAAGAGGATTATCAAAGAATTTGTAGATGTATTTTAAAACCATCATAAGTGGCTACACAATCAACACATAATTTTAACTATAACTGGTCATTTATCATGTTTTATATATAAGGTATTCAATATTAGATATTCTGACACTAAGTCATTTGTTCTAGTCTGGTCTATTTAGATAAATGGTAGGGTAAGATATTCTGTCTAGATATGTTTTCCAAATACGTCTAGTATTTTTAAAATGTATTTTTATTTTTTTGAGGCAGAGTCTCGCTCTGTCACCCAGCCTGGAGTGCAGTGGTGCAATCTTAGCTCACTGCAACTTCCGCCTCCCAAGTTCAAGCGATTTTTCTGCCTCAGCCTCCTGAGTAGCTGGGATTACAGGCACACACTATGACACCTGGCTAATTTTGTACTTTTAGTAGAGACGAGGTTTTGCCATGTTGGCCAGGCTGGTCTTAAACTCCCTGACCTCAACCTTAGGTGATCCACCTGCCTCAGCCTTTCAAAGTGCTAGGATTACAGGCATGAGCTACCATGTACAGCCAGGTCTAGTATTTTAACTACCACCACCCACCACCACTGAACAATATAGGAATACAAATGCTTCTACTCTAGAATCTCATAGGTAATCACTGGTAATATGCACTATTTATATTGAAACTCATGTTACTGAAACTTTTGGTTAATTCTAGAACCTTTTATTCAAACAAAATCTTACAGAGATTTGATATCTTCTTTTCTTTTTTCTTTTCTTTCTTATAGAGATGGGATCTCACTTCGTTGCCTAGGCTGGCCTTGATCTCCTCCTGCTTTAAGCAATCCTGCTGTGGCCTCCCAAAGTGCTGGGATTATAGGCATGAGCCACCATGCCCAGCCTGATAATTGGATTCGATATTTTGTTTTCTTTCTCCTTTCCTTTTCCTTCCTTCCTTCCTTCCTTTCTTTTTTTTTTTTTAATAAACATGAAATAATAATCACTGCCTCCCTGCTAGTGGAGAGTTCTGGCTCAGCAGTTCTCAACTCTGGCTACATGTTAGAATTATTTGGGAGCTTTTGATTTAAAATGATCTGGATCAGGGCCTGAACATTGTTATTTTATAGCAGTTTTTCCCCAAGTGATTCCAGTATGCAGCCAGGGTGGAGAACTCAGCAGATGACAAAACAAGTGAGTAAGTTGCACTGGGCGATATTGGCAGATCTAAGATTTAAAACTTGTTGGAATGATTATTTCTGTGGGGGTGTGTGAAGAGATGTGCATCCAGGGGATATAGTTATATTTTGTCTGCCAGCAGCATCATTCCTAGTTCCCTTGATGGAATAAAATAATCAGCATTTTGTGGTACACTATGAAGAGCTGTAGAAAGTTCTAAATACCTGAGCAAATTTGGCCACAGCTTCTGGAGAATCTTCCTACTTTCTGCACGGAATCACAGACATCCCAGGGTGTAAGGTCACATCACAATCAGTCATTCTTCTTTGTATGAATGTCCTCCTTTATTTATTTATTCAATAAACAGATCTTGAACACTTACTATGTGCCACGTAGGTACATTTAATGTCCAAGGCACTGAGTGCCCAAGGAAGAACTTAACATCATTATTATTATTATTATTATTATTATCTGAGATGGAGTTTCACTCTTGTTGCCCAGGCTGGAGTGCAATGGCACGATCTTGGCTCACCCTAACCTCCCCCTCTTCGGTTCTAGCAATTCTCCTGCCTCAGGCTCCCGAGTAGCTGCGATTACAGGCATGCGCCACCATGCCTGGCTAATTTTTTGTATTTTTAGTGGCAATGAGGTTTCTCCATGTTGGTTAGGCTGGTCTCAAACTCCTGACCTCAGGTGATCCGCCTGCCTTGGCCTCCCAAAGTTCTGGGATTATAGCATGAGCCACTGCACCTGGCCCAACCTTATTCTTAAACTAATATCTTAATATATAGATTCTAGCACCAAGTAAGTAATTCTCTGTCAGAGTAGAGTAGACGAACAGGTGCACAAATAAGTGGAGGCCAAGGTAAGGAAACTTTAATAACTGTACAGCACAGCACCAACCAGTCAGAGCAGACCCAGTCACAGTAGCATCCACCACGGTGAATACTGGCTGTCTGTCAGCCCGAGTATAGGTAACACCAAGTGCAATATTTTAAACACCCAAAGAAGAATGTAAACAAGAGGGAGCAGAGAGAAGGGAACCACTTTTATAATTCCAAATTCATGTTTCCTCGCACAGGGAGCTGGATTGGTATGGATGACTATTCCAGTTTTCCATCCTGTCCTGTATATGCACCCCTTGCCAAGTGACTGCACTTCTTCTCCCTGAAGAGGTGGAGTCTGTTTTCTGACTCCTTGGATCTGGGCAGGCCCTCTGACTTGCTTGGCCAGTAGAATGCAGCAGAAGTGATGAGATGCCTGTTCCAAGCTTAGGCTGTAAGATGCTTGTTCCTGCTCCTCTGCCATCAGTATGACAAGATGCCCCGGATAGCCTGCTGGAGGATGAGAGACCTGGACAAAGCCAAGTTGCCACACTTGCCCAAGACAAAGCTATTCTAGATCAGCTAATAGCTAGCCAGCACCTGCAGTGAAGTTCTCAGCAGAAGCACTTTGATGTTAGGGATTGGATCATTCTTTGTTATAGGGGGCTGTTCATTTTAGGATGGTTAGCATCATCCCTGGCCTCCACTCTCCAGATCCCAGTAGTACCCTTACCCCCGCCAAAGGTGTGACAACCAAAAATGTCTCCAGACATTGTCAAATGCCCCTGAGGGGCAAAACAGCCTCTGGTTGAGAACTTATGCACTAGACTTGTGTGTCCAGCTAAGCTTGGCAGTGCTACCTAGTTTCTGACCGCAGATACATGAGCAGTAAATGCCTAGTGTTGTTTGCCACTGAAGTGTGTGGTTATTTGTCTCATAGCATTATTGTGGAATAGATGGCTAATACAGTGACCAAAAACATGGAAACATGGAAGTGGGAGATAGAACTGTACAACTGGAAGTAGTTCAGTGGGGTGGTTGTAGGTAGAGTTGGGTTAGTGTAAAGTACAGACCAGGCTAGAAAGCTAGGGTAGGCTGTATCCATGGAGACTTTAGGTGCCTTGGTATGAATTGGGGACATGATTATTCATGGGTGTGGGGACGGGTGCTATCAGAGGTTTTAGTTATGTATTTATAGCAGAGGAAACAGGGTTATCAATCTGTACTGAAGGCAGCAGTAGGGAGAGGGAATTGGAAGCAGGAAGGAAGGTTCTGCAGTGGCTCAGTTGATTCATACATAAGGTCTGAATTAGGGAATTAGAGAATGACCACAGGTGCAGAAAGGAGGGGAGGGCTACCAGGTGCATTTGGTATAAAATTGAAACAACTTAGTCACCTGTACATTGCTGCCTTTGCACATTTGATTTCCCCTGTCTCAAAGGCTTCCTCTTCTCCAGTGATGCTCTACTCAGCCCTTAATACTTAGCTCGACACTAGGGAAGTCTTTTTGGTAGTCTTCCATGTCTTATGAAGGCAGAGCTCTTACGGCTGTCACCATTTTTTTTTTTTAATACAGAGTATTAACTCCCATCTCTCAGGCTGGAGTGCAGTGGCACAATCTCGGCTCATTGCAGCCTCAACTTCCTGGGCTCAAGCAATCCTTCCACCTCAGCCACTCAAGCAGCTGGGACTACAGGTGCATGCCACCACACCTGGCTATTTTTTGGTATTTTTTAAGAGGTGGGGTCTTGCCACATTGCTCAGGCTGGTCTTGAGCTCCTAGGGTCAAGCAATTCACCTACCTTAGCCTCTCAAAGTGTTGGGATTATCCACATGCGCCACTGTGCCCAGCCATACTTATCTTTTTACCATTGAGTTGTCCATCTTATATTTGAACTATTAATCAGTTGTAAGTCTGTCTCTTCATATTGTTAGCTGCTAATTCACTTATTAAGTGCCTTTCCTGTGTTTGGCTTGGTGGTAGATGCTTGGGACACAGTGTTGAGTTAGAGAGATATATAATTGCTGATTTCTTGAAGCTTATGGTCTAGTGGGGAGCCACCCAGATAAACAGGCAATTACTGTACATGCTGTCAAGTGGGAAGTAAAGATGGGTGTAGGAACATACAGGACAGACAGTCTGGAATGTGTGAGTACCAGTGAAGACCTCTTGAGGAGTGAAGTGATGAAGAGGTAGGATGTGGTATGGGAGGAGTTAAAGCCAGGGAACCATGGGCTTTATGGCTCTGGATTAAGAGAAAACAGCACATTTGAGGAAAAGAAGAAAATTCAACGTCATTGTAAAGGGCCTTGTAAACTATGATCAGTGCTGTGTTGGGAAAAATTCTGATTGATTTTCAATCCTGGCTGTACAACAGAACCACTATACGGAGCTTTTAATAATAGAGACCTGAGCCCCACTCCAAGCCTATTTAATTACTATGACCAGAGCATGTGGCTTAGATATATATATGTATGTATATATGTATGTGTATCTATGTGTTTAAGGCACCATGAGTGATTCTGGTGTGTAACCAGGGTTGAGAACTGTAGGGCTACAGTGGAGAGCAAGAACGAGAATAGAGGAGCATGACTGGAGGCAGGGACACCAGAGAGGCAAAGAGTAATCCAGGTGGTGATTCTGGAAGCTCAACTTGGAATAGTTTAAGGGGGTCTGGAGAAAGCATGTATAGATTAAGAGATATTTAGGAGTTAGAACCCATAGCACTTAAGGTTGATTGAATGTAGGGGGTTGGAGGGACGGAGTTCAAGGATGGCTTCTAGTTTCTGGCACAGCTACAGAGTGGAAGGTTGTGCTCTTCACCGATCTAGGAAATATTAGAGGAGGAGCAGTTTTCATGAGAAAGGTGAGGTTTTCAGGTTTTAGGTGAGTTAGAGATCCTCATGGAACCTCCAAATAGGATTGTCCATTAGATTATTGAGTATAAGTATCTGGAGTTCAGAAGATGTGTCTAGCATGGGGAACTGTAGATCAGCACCATCCATCTGACACTGGAGCCCATAAAAGTGAATGAAATTGACCAGTGAGCAGGTGAAAAGTAAAAAGGGAACTGTGAAGAATGACATTTAAGGGATGAATAGAAGAGGAACCTGCAGAGAAACTGAGATAGGGAAGTCAGAAACATGGACAATTAAGTGGGAGAACTAGTTGTTAAATGTTGAAGACAACTAATAGTTTCAGAAGCTAAGGCAAGAGTAGTGTTCAAGAAGGAAGGGAGGAACATAATTGTCAAATACTGCCAGGAAGGCAAATAAGGAACTGAATATGGCCAAAAAGATTGCTAGAGATCTTGGCTGGAGCCATTTCAGTGGAGTGGTGGGGCAGAAGCTAGACTGCAGGGGCTGAGCAGTGAGTAGGAGGCGAGAGGAGTTAGACAATGAGGGGTCCTTCACATTACATCCTGCTTTCTGGGTCATCACAGAATCCTCAGCAGTCAATAAACTTTGAATAAGCGAAAGTGTGGGTATTGGGAGAGTAAGGGATTAAGTTGATACAACATTTTTAGCCTGGCTGGTTGGGCACATGACAGTGGCATTTGCTGAGATCTGAAGCAAAGCCAGAAGAATGGGCTGAGCTTGGTTTTGTGTTTTAGATATGCAAAGGAGAAGATGCTAAGTGCAGTTGTAGATATAGTAAGTTTGATGCTCTTTTTCTGATTATTCTGTAAGGACAGCATTATCTTCAAAGTCTATGCTAAATACTACCAAGTATTACTTGGTGTTGATCATAAGTAGGGTTTCCCCTCAACTTTGTATACTTGAAAATGTGATAGAATTAAAAAAAATCTAGGAATTTAAGAAAAAAGTATGACCAGCATCAGTTTGGGCTATAAGTGAAGTAGAACTGATGGAGAGGGGAACACATCCTGTGTGCATGAGGGAGTTGGACTAGCTCTACCTCTGTTATGGCATTTAAAAATTGTATATTTAAAATTTCAGTGTATTTAACTTCTCTTTGTCCTCTTGAAGTTGGGAACATTCAGTTGTACTCTGAATCAGTGGATAATTGTGACCTGGCGCTATGCCACTTGGGCCAGCTTTTGTTTCCTTAATGAATGCACTTCCTTCATCTGTTAGTGATAAGCAGGCAAGTGAAGAATTCTTATCTGCATCTATCGATTGAACATCTGTTTCTATTCCACTGTGTTTCAGTTTTAACTTCTTTGCTTAGAAATTAATGTGAGCAAGTGAGCCCCCTCTTTTATAAAGCCATTTTGGATTGAGAGTATTTGTTATCTGAGAACGTTATATGCATTAACTTGATAGTTTAGATTTTTTTCTAATACTTTGAGTGATGCAGAAATAATCATCATAGGGTTTCCTTAAATGTCTGTGACAATGGGTTTATTAAAAAATGTAATTTTGTGCATAGTGATTATTGGAAGGATACCATATTTATCCTTTGGGTGTTCAATTTTGTCAGAGTTACGATACATTTTATTCTGTGTATGAAAAATGTTCCAGAAAGGAAAGCAAAAAATCACCATGGCAACTCAGTAGAATGCCCTTATTTTGTTTTTCTGAAGGGAAAATTCTAAATCTGAGTAATGAGGTATAAAAAATGAGCAATGCAGATTGTGTCTCTGGCTTCCAGGAAGTGAGCTCATAAAAGAATGGATTTGATGCCCTGGGTGGCTCAGTGTTATTTAGGACCTTGTTTCTCTTTTCTCATAAGGAAGAGCTATAAAAAGGTAGCTCATATATTGACACTACTAAAGCAGATCTGCCAAAGAACCTGTTGAATTTTTCTTTGTAATGGAACTTTTTGGAGCCAACTGCAAGTGTCAAGGCTAAGGATGAATGGAGAGCTTCAGGGGTTGGTGGGGGAAGGTTCTTAAGATGCCATCGCACCACTTTTGACACTTCAGCACTGAAAGAGTGCTACTAGGGTGACTTTGATTATAATGATTTTGGGCAGAATGTCAAAAAAGAAATAATACATAGTCAATGAATTGATACATGGATCAACAGTAAAAGTAGAATGAAGCCATGCACCATTTTTATAGAGAGACCAGTGGGCAGATCAGTTGTCAAAATGGCATCCAGTTGTAGCACCAAACTGGTCATCTAGAACTCAGTGTCTGATCTGTAAATGGTCGCTATACCAGGGCTTCTGTTATCCATCTTAGAGAAGCACCAGAGGATCCACAGGACCATCAGTATTCTACAGAGGAGAGGTGAAGTGCTCAGGCATAGGGCTTGAGTGACAAGGCCGGAAGTAGCTTGGGAAAGTTACTTAACCTCTCCAAACATCAGTTTCCTTATCTCTGAAATGGTTATGGTAATAACACCTATCTTACAGGGTTGTTTTGAGGAATATATAAGTTAATATTTATAAAACATTGAAAGAAATGTCTGAAACATAGTAAGCACCAATTATTAGCTCTGATTATTCAAGAATTTACAAGTGATGCTGTTTTTGGCTCTCTTTTAAATTGGTTATGTTTACAAAATGGACAGGCAAACAATTACTTTTGTTGTTGTTCTTTGCTAATTACTTTGTAATAAGTTAAAATGCGATGGACATAAATGGGGAGGGGATGTATTGAAATTCAATTTTCAGTCACATGGGGTCATGTGGAATACTGAGAGATAACTGGCACATGGAACATTCTGGCCCGCAGCATTTAGGGAACATATGGATATTCAGCAAAGGTGTGTCTAAGGCACAGCCTGGATAACTATCAGTTCAAGAGTTTCTGATGTGCATGACATCCAGGGGCAAGATTTCCGCTGCTGTGCTGTAGGAAAAGGAATTGCATGCTATTTTCTTTATTTTAATTGTTTTTAGCCAAAGTAGCTGTTATAGCTGTATGCTGTGGTAAAACACTGCAGCTCTTGGTTGTTGGGAAACTTTTGGGTTACCTGGGCTCTTTTCCCAAGTTCTAAAGATGAAGAGCTGGCTATCAGAAGGCACAAAAAGAATAAACTTCTGAGACATAAATTGTTATCCATCATGGTAAGTAAATATTCATTCATTCAGTATTTTTAAAAAGTTAAACAAAATTTATTTTCATTTGTCTTATTAGAAGTGATAAAAATACAGAAAATGAGAATATACATATACATAAGAATGAGTTGTATGATAACATACAGATAACAAACATGAGAACATATGTTATTCATTCTACCAAGATCAAAGCTCATAATCCTTTTGCACAGAAGTCTACTTACTTGAACATTTTCTGGTTACATACACATTGATGTAAATGGGGCTCATATGCTTTCTATTTTAAAGTATATTATAAATACATTTCCTTTACAGTGAATATATATCTCCCATATAATTGAGCAATTCATAAACATAATCAAAGGATAGACCAAAAAAATTTGAATCATTATTCTATTATCAACATGTAGATTATTTCCAATTTTTGTGAACAATTTCTTAAATAATAGGGCTGGACACTTGCCAGCAGGGCAGAACAATGAGCCTTCTTCAACCTAAAGCATTATTTATTTTAACAGAACCGAGGCAGCAGCTTCTCTGTGCATATGTACCCCTGGGAAGACAATTTTCTAATGAAGGCATGGTTTCATTCAGCATTTGATGACAAATCCACACTAGTTTAGTGAAAGAGATATACTCATGTTCAGTGATACACCAAGGAAGGGCAGATTATTACCTTGGAAGTCTACATTTGGCAACTATTTCACAACTTTTGCCAGTCAAAACTTGATGTGAAGATTCTTACAAAGTTAACTTGGTCAGGCACAGTGGCTCACGCCTGTAATCTTAGCACTTTGGGAGGCCGAGGTGGGTGGATTGCCTGAGGTCAGGAGTTTGAGACCAGCCTAGGCAACATGGCAAAACCCCGCCTCTTATTAAAATTCAAAAATTAGCTGGGCGTGGTGATGCATGTCTGTAATCCTGGCTATTGGGGAGGCTGAGTCAGGAGAATCGCTTGAACCTGAGAGGCGAAGGTTACAGAGAGCCGAGATTGCGCCATAGCACTCCAGCCTGAGTGAAAGAGCAAGACTCTATCTCAAAAAAAAAAAAAATAAATTACCACAGACACAGCAGTTCTACTTTTAGGTAGCTACTTTAGAGAATTGAAAACAAATGTACATATAAACACTTGCTCATGAATGGTCCTAGAAGCATTCATGTAGTCCAGAATGTTCATAGTAGCCCCAAAGTAGAAACACCCCAAATGTCTATGAACTGACGAAGGAATAAAGGTGGTATATCCATACAATGGAATACTCTACTACTTCGCAATAAAAAGGAATGAATCACCGAACTTCAAAAAACGTTATGCTAAGTGAAAGAAACCAGATGAGAAAGCCTGTGCATTGTGTTATTCCATTTATGTGTGATGTCCAGAAAAGGCAGACCTATAGAGACAGGAAACAGAGTTGCCTGGGCAACTCTGGGCTACAGATGTATGTGATGATTAACTGTTCAGGGGTAGGAAGAGTCTTTTAAGGATGATGGAAATATTCTAAAACTAATTTGTTGTCATGGTTGCACAATTCTATAAATTCACTAAAACTTATGGAATTGGACTTTTCAGTGGGTGAATTTTGTACTACATGTATCCATAAAGCTTTGTTTTTTTGTTTTTGTTTTTTTTTGAGATGGAGTTTCGCTCTTGTTGCCCAGGCTGGAGCACAATGGCGCTGTCTCAGCTCACTGCAACCTCTCCCTCCCAGGTTCAAGTGATTCTCCTGCCTCAGCCTCCTGAGTAGCTAGGATTACAGGTGTCCAGTACCATGCCCAGCTAATTTTTGTATTTTTAGTAGAGATGAGATTTCTCCATGTTGGCTGGGCTGGTCTCAAACTCCAGACCTCAGGTTATCCATCCGCCTCAGCCTCCCAAAGTTCTGGGTTTAGAAATGTTAGTCACTGCACCTGGCCCATAAAGCTGTTTTTTTTTTTTTTTAACTTAATGAACTGTATTTGATTATTAAAACATTGAAAAGGAAATTGGTAAGTTATCTATAGTACTTTTGTGTTTTTTGGCTGGGAGGAGGCCAAGGTGCAACTTTCTTTGGCCATCCTGTATCCCTGTTCCTCTGATACCAGCTGCCTCACCCATACCACCTAAGTTTGACCCTAGTAAGATCAAGGTTGTCTATCTGAGGTGAACAAGTAGCAAAATCAGATTCACGCCTGCCTCTGGCCTCTAAGATCAGCCCCCTGGGATTTTCCCCATCAAGGTTGGTGAGGACATTGCCAGGGCAACCAGTGATTGGAAATGTCTGAGGATTACAGTGAAACTGATCAGGCCCAATTTGAGGTGGTACCTTAGACCTCTGCCCTCATCATCAAAGCAATCAAGGAACCATCAAGAGGTAGAAATAGAAAAATAAACTTGGCTGGGCATGGTGGCTCATGCCTGTAATCCCAGCACTTTGGGAGGCCGAGGCAGGCAGATCATGAGGTTAGGAGTTGAAGACCAGACTGACCAACATGGTGAAACTCCATCTCTACTAAAAATATAAAAATTAGCTAGGTGCAGTGGCGTGTACCTTAATCGCAGCTGCCAGAAAGGTCGAGGCAGGAGAATTGCTTGAACCCTGGAGGTGGAGGGTGCAGTGAGCTGAGATCATGCCACTGCACGTCAGCCTAGGTGACAGAGCGAGACTCCATCTCAAAAAAAAAAAAGAAAGAAAAATAAACTCAGTGCAAATATCACTTTTGATGAGATTGTCAACGTTGCCTGACAAATGTGGCAGCGATCTTTAGCCAGAGAACTCTCTGGAATCATTAGAGAGACCCTGGGGACTGCCAAGTCTGCGGGCTGCAGTTGTTGATGGCCACTACCCTCATGACATCTAGATGACATCAACAGTGATGTAGTGCATTGCACAGCTAGTTAAGTACAAAGGAAAATATTTCAATGAGGATCATTTGACAACCAGCCAACCAACCAAAAAAATAAATAAACAAAAGGACATCAACAACAGAAGTTCCCAACCTGCCTGCTCATCAGAATATTTTGGGAAATAAAATTAAATTAAAAAAAAGAGTCCTGGGCCTGACCCCAGCCTTAGGATTCCTGTTTTCAATGATCTTCCTAAATTATTGGCTAGTCAGGTTGGAAACCACTGCTCTTTGTGAGCCATTGCTCCAGATCTAAACTATTTAAAAAATACGAAGACAGACGTAGTTAATAGGTGCTGATCTCACCTTCCTTTCTGGTTTGAGCTAAGTAGATGTCAAATCCCCTAGCTCCCCATGGTTTACCTTGAAAGCCTCTCTTCTCCTACTTAAAGCTATACTTGGTGCTTCTCTGCATTCACCTTAAGGAACTGACTCACTGTAGAAGCATCAGCAGCACCATTTTTTTTAAAACTGGAGAAACAAAAAAAGCATTAGCTACAGAGCAAACAACATTCCTGCCTCTCAAGTTCTAGGTGTCCTTTTTCGTGACCCTTCTGCCATCTTGCTGTCCCATGCCTCTCACTCCACTACTTTCTGAAGCTTGGGTGACCCTGTGTTGTCCAATCTTCTGCTCTACCTGCATCTGAGAGAGAGAGAGAGAGAGAGAGAGAGAGAGAGAGAGAGAGAGAGAGAGAGAGAGCGAGCGAGAGAGCGCGAGCGCGAGCGAGCTTCTCCTACTGGGTAGTCTCTCTGCCTTCCTGAAATTCCAGGGAGTACAGTTTTGTTTATCTTGTTGATGAGTTGTTGTTTGTTTCTTCTGTGTGTATGTGTTCTGCTTAGTTCAGCTCAAGTCATCAAATAGTTCCAGAGTGAATGTAGCATGTGAGGTCTGCCATGCATGGTGTGTGATGTTACCAAGAGATGCTTTATCAGATCTATCAAGGCACTTACGGTTTGACAATTAGGGTTGCCAGATTTAGCAAAGAAAAATACACAATGGCCAGTTAGGCTTGAATTTGAAATCAATAACAAAATTTTTATTGTAAACATATCACTTTATCTGAAATTAGAATCTAATGTTTTACCCTGTCTTTTATTGGACAATCCTGAAGTTTCCATCAGACCTGGCTTTTCCACTTGAATAGTTAGGTACTCAGTAGGTTACTTAACATCTCTAAACTTTGGTTTCCTTATCTGAAAATTAGGGCAAATATTACCTGTAAGTGTGGGCTTCCTTCCTTCTCAGTGGACTCCAAGCTCATGGGAAACAGTGGTTAGCCCTGTGTGCCAAGTTTAGAATTTATGCTTACATTTTATTGTCTGGAATGTAATCAGATGGCCACACCTACATCTAAGAGTTGCTTGGATATGGTCCTTATTCTGGGCAGCCATATAACTACCAATTAGGGATTCTCTTATGTGGGAAGAACTCAGGAACAATTAACAGTCTTCACCACATACTTGTCTTTTTTTGTCTGCAATACTGTTGAATAAATGCTATTGATTAAACACATTTAATAGAACAAAGGTCACTACCCAGTTGCAACAATCAAGAAATTGTTTGGATCATTGCCAAGGATACAGAGTAGGGGATTATTCTTAGATTCAGCTCACTAGCTGACCTGTCCTTCCATATTGGAAAAATATTTTAATCCTTAAGTGCTCTAGTTTTTTCATTTGTGTGAAGTCCATGTTGACTAGGGTCACAGAAATAACTACATTATATAGCTAGTTACTGATCCAATTTTTGGCAGTTTCAAGACGTGTCACTTGGATTTTATATACCTTATATTTTTCTCGTGACTGAGTTAAAGTAGAGGTGCATTTTTGCAGAAAATAGGTTTTAATGTCAGCACACAACAAACATTGTATGTAGCTAAAATTACTGAAAGTGGGCTGATATAGTGACTCACTCTTTACAGTCAGACCAGGGGAAGGGAAAAATAATAATTTTACAGTGGAGAAATCTGGAAGACACCACCTTATCAAGTATTCAAGATAACTTCCCCAACTAGTCATGCTGTTTCATATACCCTCTGAAGAGCACTTCATCTCTGTGGTATTCTTCCCCTAAATCTATACCCCAGATTAGTAATGAGGTACCATCAGACAAGCCAAATTGAAGGACATTCTACAAAACATCCAACCAAGTACCCTTCAAAAGTATCAAGGTCATAAAAAACAAGCAAAGACTGAGAAGCTATTACAGATTGATGGAGACTAAGAGGTTCATGATAATTAAATATGATATGAACATTAGTGGAAAAACTGGTGAAATCCAGGTAAACTGTAGTTAATAGTGTTGTACCAATGTCAGTTTCTTAGTTTTGATAAATGCACTGTGGCTAGATAAGTGGTTAATATTAGAGGAAGCTGGATAAAGAATATGCGAGAACTCTCTTTGCAAGTTTTCTTAAATCTAAAGTTATTCCAAAATTTTTTTTTAAAAAATGACTCCTGAAATTCCTTGGAAAATGCCTTATGTTGTGAATGAGGACCATGTGACACCTTGAAAGAAGATTAACATGTCTGGTTTTATTCCAGCATTAGAGCAGATTACTGTTTTCTTAATAGATATTTAACATGGATTTTTCTGGTGCTGGTAATACAACAGTGAGAAAGCAGTTAAAAAAAATCTGCCCTCCTAAAGCTTACATTCTAGTAGGAATGTAATAAGAGAAACAAACAAAATGTATTACATGTAAAATAGTATGAAGTGCTATGGAAAAAAATAAAGCAGGAAAGAAAGTAAGTATTGGAGGGTTGATAAAAGTTTAGAGCCCCAAACATGTTCTCCCTAAGAAGATGACTTTAAAGACATGAAGGAAGTGAGAAAAAGAGCCATATCAAACAAACATAACAGATATTTTGGAGAAAAGCATCCCAGATAGAGGAAATAGCATGTGCAAAGGACTTGCCTGGTATGTCTGAAAAACAGCAAGGGATGCTGTTTGCGTACTTGATCCACAGATAGAGTAGCTAGTTTTCATATGGAGTCATGTTGTAGGAAAAATATGTATCTTTGAATCATGCTCAGCTTGGGGAGTTGCTTACATTATGAGAGGCATGTGGGAACTCTGCCTGATTGAAGGGGCAGTCTTCTTCCATCTTGTCTAGGATCATATGCTTATGCAGTGAAATGGAAGGCTAACTTTCCACGCTATTGAAAATAGGCCAAACGTAGTGGCTTACACCTGTAATCCCAGAACTTTGGGAGGCTGAGGCAGGTGGATCACATGAGGTCAGGAGTTTGAGACCAGCCTGTCCAACATGGTGAAACCCTGTCTCTGCAAAAAAAAACAAAAACCAAAAATTAGCCTAGCATGGTGGCACATGCCTGTAATCCCAGCTATTTGTGAGACTGAGGCAGGAATCGCTTGAACCTGGGAGGTGGAGGTTGCAATGAGCCAAGATCACGCCACTGCACTCCAGCCTGGGTGACAGAATGGGACTCTGTCTCAAAAAAGAAAAAAAGAAAATGTTACGTGTTTTTCATTTTTTGGTCCAGCACATACAATTTATTTTGAATTTGTTAAAGGCAAAGAAAAGATGTTTACTTTATGTGCTGACTTTGTGATATGACCACAGAGCCCATTCATGATGAAGATGCTGAGTTTATGAAGTCGCTAGGAAAGGCTGACTTATTCCTGTTGGCTGGCTGTTGTCTCTGGCTTTCCTCATTGAATGCTTACTCTCCTACCTGCTTGGGAGGAAGTGGCCAGGAGGAGTGTGCTGTGTCTTTTTTCTCTTTGGTAGACAATGTAGCTGCTGCTGGTGGTGGTAAATTATGATGGTTCTACTCTGTTCTTCATGAATGTCACTGTCACGGCAATAAAGTGTGCATTAGTAGAGAAGGGGATTGTTGCACTTGGTTTTAGAATGTCCTTTGATAAAGAAATCCTTTATTATGGGTCCTAAAAGACAATCTGTTTAAACATACCTTTCAAACACTGGGCCATTTATATAAATGTGTGTTCCAGTTACCCACGTATAGCTAGATAGTCCCATGGTGGAGACTATATGGCTGAAAGCCTGATAGAAATAGAAGAAAATGAGAGTCTCTCCTACAGAATAGAGCACTATAGTTTCACTTGAAGCTTTAAGGTCTTATAACAAATACCATGGCTTTAAAGCCATATAACAAAAGGAAAAACACTTTCATCTGGACCTCTTTAACCTATAAAAATGTATCCCTCTCTTAATCATCTAGAATTATATACATATAAATATGAACTGTAAAATTGGAAAGACCTGAAGATACTTGAATAAACAGAAATAAAATTTTCTTTTATTCAAAATGTATCATTATCATCTGGCTCAGATTTTTTCATTTTTAGGAGGCATATAAAATGAAACCCTTTCAACTGAATTATCTCAGGAACTCTTTTTACTGTGTCATTAGGAAAAATAACAACAGTTTGGGAATAATATAAAATATCCTTGAGTCTGAAGTATCTGGGTTTAAGTAGAAACTTTATATCATCTGGGGGCAACTTTTTACTTTTGGGATTGAGTTCTCTGTCTATGTAAACTTAGTGTAGTTTTAAAGTTACTACATAAAGAATTTTGCTTCCATTTCCATAGTATGCTAGGCCAAAATTGGTTCTGTTTTATGTATTATCGACAGTTTTGATTGAAGTGCTACCATACCTTTCAGGAAAAGATTGTTGAGTTGGTTGCTGTGGTACGTTAAGGAATGAACACTTTCAATAGGACCCTGGTTGTGGTATTCTGATAGAATCAGAAGTTAGATTCTTGGGTTACATTTAAACACTCCAAATGAAAAGAACTTTTTATTATATGAAATGAGAATGAAATATTCATTTGCTTGGAACCTGTTAAATTCTTAAATTTCATATAGGAGATACAGAATAAAGACCTATTGTTGACTAAGGCTAATCTGAAAATCTCTATCATACTTCTCTGCAAGTTGTAAAAGCTGTGCAGCTATATTCTGGGTTTGGTATTTAAAATCTTTGGATTTCCTGAGATTGGTAGTAGAAGGGAGTGTAGAAGTGAAAATGCCAAGAAAATTACTGCTTTTCTTGATCTGGGATTGTAGGTACTTCTGTGACCTTTAATTCAAGATTTCTTATTATGAGTCACCTTAATGTTCCCCTGGAAATCACATCTTGGGGAACAACACCTAAATAGCTCACTTCCTTCTGTAATTGGGGAGTAATTAAGGAAGAGTAGATGATTAATAGAGCATCTCTCATGGTGGAGGAATCTGAGTGCAATTCTCCTGCCTCATCCTCCCAAGTAGCTGGGACTACAAGCACCCACCACCATGTGCAACTAATTTTTGTATTTTTAGTAGAGATGGGGTTTCGCCATGTTGACCAGGCTAGTCTCAAACTCCTAACCTCAAGTGATCCACCCACCTCAGCCTCCCAAAGTGTTGGGATTACAGGAGTGAGCCACCACACCTGGCCGAATATTCTTAGTGGTGGTATAATTGTGTTTACTTTTGGCCTCATGAGAGAAAGGAAAATATACTACCCTATAAAATACTTCTTGGTATCTGGGTCTCAATTTTCCTGCTCTTAGTTCTGGGCATACTTTCATAAAAGTCTTGAGTGTATTATTTTCCTATTATGGCTCCATCTCACCCCCATTCATCCATTCAGCAAATATTTATTGAGCCTCTACTATATGTCAGGAACTTTTCGAGCTCCTGGGGATTCCAGCCTTCTGGGAACTTAGATTCTAGAGGGTAAAGACAAAAAAGAGGTAAGAATATACATCAGACCGTGGTAAGTGTCATGGAGAAAAATAAAGTAGAGCAATGGAGACAGGGATTATTTGGGGAAGGGAATGTGTTGTGTTTTAAGGTGATCAAGGACAGTCTTACTGAGAAGGTGACAGTGGAGCAGAGACCTGAAAGGAATGAGGACAAAAGCCATAAGAACACCTGGGAGAAGAGCCCCCTGGTAATGGGAACAAGGGGGCCAGGGTGGTGCCATGAGTGAGAGGAAGAGCAGTAATAGAAGTTGGAGTGTTTGTGGGGCCAGATCTGGAGGATCTCGTAGCCAAGAGAAGGTTTTAGGATTTTTTCCCTTTGTGAGTTTTTTCCCTGTGTGAGTTATCCTAATACAATTGCTGATATTTCTTGTGCCTAACCTGTTTCATTTTCCTGTGCCAATTCCAGTTGTTTTGACATGTAGACTTGTGAAAGTTTCAAAAACAAGCAAATATCACCCGAATAACAATGTACGAAATGCAAAAGATTGAAATCTACATGTCTATTTCTATTAAACCACTCTTTATATGTGCCATTTGCTGGGGAAAGCATTTACTACTGACCTATTTAAATATGCTGAGCTCAGTGGCCTTCCCAGTCCAGCAAAATGTACTTAACCCTCTATGGGAACAGAAGGTTGATATATTGTTTGATAATTGCATTGTGTATAGGTTTTTTTTTTTTTTTTTTTGGTTTTGCACCTGACTTTGATATTTATCTGTATCTGGGAATTTTTTAGAAAGTAAGCTCTGAAGGCTGGGCACAGTGGCTCACCCCTGCAATCCCAGCACTTTGGGAGGCTGAGGTGGGCAGATCACTTGAGGTCAGGAGTTCTAGACCAACATGGTGAACCCTGTCTCTACTAAAAATACAAAAATTAGCTGGGTATGGTGGTGGGTGCCTGTAATCCCAGCTACTTGGGAGGCTGAGGCAGGAATCGCTTGAATCTGGGAGGTGGAGGTTGCAGTGAACCAAGATCATGCTACTGCACTTCAGCCTGGGTGACAGAGCAAGACTCTGTCTCAAAAAAAAAGTAAGCAAGCTCTGAGAAGACAGGTATATGTGGAGTGTAATGGTTACTGTGGTTGATTCCCTGACACACAGTCCACCCACTGTCATTTCAGTTGACTCCCTTATCCCAAGTTCCTCCTACTAGGCTACTCATGGCATTCCTATGGTCCTTGTCAGTTATTTATTAGTTAAGGATTGGGCCTTTAGCTTGGTCATGACTAATGTTGAGGGAGCTTCTGTGAAGGATTTCCTTGCTTCTAAGAAAGACATGGAGAGAAGGTTGCCTTTCTTTCTTTGGTCATTGCTGTGTCTGGATGTGATGCCTGGAATTGCTGCAGCTATTTTGCTACCTGCCTAAGAATGAAATTAGTATGTTCTGAGTTATAGAATTATCCAATTCTGGGTCCTGCTCACTTTAATTTTTTTATGGCATGGGATATATATCATTGTTGTTGTTTACAACTGAAAGCATCCTAACTGATAAAGATGTATTCATTCCCTCTCTGAAGTTTTTTTTCTGAATACATTATATAGATTTACATGTAGTGTTTTTCAGTAATATTTAGCCCTGTGGATTCGAAACTTCCTGTAATAATTTAGAAGGTTAGAGTGGGAATGTAGTGACATTAAGTTGCCTCTGTTAATGTCTGGAGTTTTGTTACGTGAAAGCAGTATGAAAACTTTGTGTGTTTAAAGAGCTGAAAAGGAAAAAAAAAAGAACTGCAGATACAAAAAAACCCCCACAGTTATTAGACTGTATTGTCCAAATATTATGTAGCTGTACTAATTTTTGTTGGCATATTTGTAATTGAATGTGCTGTATTGAAACCTCCCATTATGATGGTGACTTTGTCAATTTCTCCTTACAGTCTTATCAGTCTATGTATTGACATTTATATATTTATATTTCTCTAGGTTGTTTTTTTTTTAGATGCATAGAGATTTTAATGGTTATGTCTTTTTGGTGAATTAAAATTGTTATATTATGTAAAAAAAATTAAATAGAGAGCTGAAAAGACCCTTTAGACCACATTAATTTATTTTAATGATCATGCCCTGCTCTTTAAGTTAGCAACGTCTGAACTAACAGTAATAGAAAAGAAAGGTAAATTGTGTGATACAAACTCATGTCCATGTACCAGATTCATCAAAGCTATTCTTGCATCAGCCCAGATACTTTAAATTAAAAAAGGAAATGTTGAAGAACTTGGAATTCATCATTTTATCCCATTCATTTACTAAGAATTTTCTTAAGCACAGGTAATACTAGCAAACTGAGACATTAATACTTGAGGGTTTTAAGGTGGCCAGACTGTCGGCTCATCAATTTCCATACTTTTCCATTGTCCAACTGACTTTAGTGGGTGAACAACCTTACCATTTTATTTATTGCAAAGCAACATTTTTGGTATTTTTGTCTCACATGTCTCTTTTAGTTCTTATAAAGTCTAGGAGTAGAACTTTGCTGCTCAAATGGGGAGTGAGCAGTAAAATTAAAAGGTTGGCCAAGACCCTGGGAAAATGTGAACAGTGAGTGTCTTTTTTGCATCTGAACTGAAATCTGAGAGGTTCCTAGGTTCTGTACAAGGTAGCTTTGTGCATATTTCTCTGATTGCTGAGCCTGGAGTGAGCTACCTGACAGGCCTCTGATAATCAATTCCAAAGCACACACTATTCTCTTTCAGCATCTTGTAGGGAAAGGTGGACAAAGAGTGTGAAATAAATATTCTCTTCTCAAGCCTCCCATCCCAAGTGCCTCTGAGGTGGGATACTGACAAAGTCTTAAACATACCCATCTTGCTTGCCCCCTTCCACATCCCTAAATACAATAAGAAGCTAACAACCCCAAATGCCTAACAGGAAGACAGTTCCTTTTTAATTTTGGCAAAATCTAGGAACTCTTTGTGCTGTGGTGTCCAGAAACATAAAAGGAGAATTCTATGAAAAGATTTCAGCTAATTAACATTTACAGGGTGCTCATTGCTATGCCACCACGTGAGGTGTTATTTAAGCTTTGCAGAGGTAAATTAAAATGTGCTTTTTGTCGCTTTGCCTGCTTAAAGGGGAAAGCAGAGGCATGGGATGTTACAGAGTAAGGAGTTTGATTTTCATGTGAGGCTTAGTGCAAATCAGCCTGTTGTTCTGAAGAGCATGCTTTTTTTTTTTTTTTACAATACAGATTTCTTTATTTATTTGCTTGTTTCTTATATTAAGCTTTTTAAGTGGGACAAATAAGGGAAAAAACCCCATAAGAATAGAAAGGATAAAGTGGGCAGAGAAAAGGGAGGGAACCCAGAAGGTGAAGAAATATTGTACTTTTCCTGAGGGAATCTGGGAAGTAAGGAGATGGAAGAAGTTGGGCGATTCATTCAATTAAAATAAGTGAAGACGGTTATGGGTTAAGAGAAGTAAGACTTTCAAATTACGAAGATCTTGCACGTGTAACTGGTCAAATATTATAGATTCTAGATGGACATTTCCAGAGAAGTGGTAATAGCATGTAATAAAATATTGGCTAATGATTAATGACTGCTTAACATGTATGTGTTAAAACTGGTGGAGAACAAGACTTTATATATGTTATTCAGCTGACTTACTCTTAACAATCCTATGAGGTGGATACTCTTTTCATTTCCATTTTTTTTTTTTTGTTTTTGAGGAGGAGGAAACTGAAACTTAGAGAGATTACATTTCCTAAAGTTTCAGTTAGTAAGTAATAAAACCAAGGTTAGGACAAAGACTGTGCCTCTAACGGCTATCCTATACTGTATCTGAATACCTGAGGAAATGAAGTAGAATATACAACTGAAATCATTTTAATATTTTTAAAAACAGTAGCAATAGAGGCATAGAATTTTAAAGTTTGAAAGGTCTTAGAAGTCAGATTATAGGAAAAAAATGGAAGTTCAAGGAGAGTCCTAAACGGTGTCATGTTACCTTTGTATTTTCGCTTCCCAAAAAGTATAAAATGCATGATTGGCTGGGCGCAGTGGCTTACTCCTGTAATTCCAGCACTTTGGGAGGCTGAGGCGGGCAGATCACCTGAGGTCAGGAGATCGAGACCAGCCTGGCAACATGGTAAAACCCAATCTCTACTAAAAATACAAAAATTAGCTGGGCATAGTGGTGGACATCTGTAATCCCAGCTACTCGGGAGGCTGAGGCAGGAGAATTGCTTGAACCTAGGAGTGCCACTGCGCTCCAGCCTGGTGACATGAGCGAAACTCTGTCCAAACAAACAAACAACAAAAACTCCCCCCAAAAAACAATTTACTCTGTCAATTTTTTTCCAGATTTTTGTTCATTATGAATGTCAGGGCAGGTATCTATTTTAAATTGGACTCTGTAATGAGTAATCCTTGAAGAATTACATATTGTGCTTGGCAATTTGTACTGCGTGCAAAGCTGGAATGTAGGAAATTTTTCTGTTTTGTGCTCTCTCTCTCTCATCAAGTGTAGGATGAGGAGAATGGAGCCCTAATGTGGTTGATTTAGGAAGTGTAGTGTATCAGCAGTAATTAAAATGATTATTATGCGATAATGCCAAGGGCTCTAGAATAGTAAAATTACTTGATGTTTTCTAGATAGATCTTAAAATACACATCAATATAAAACAAAATGGAAGGTACAGAAAGTTAATTTTAGAATGTCAGTTCTGGCTATATTTTGATGAGAATATGAGAAAGTAGCCACAAATCACACCTTGTACCATGAAATTTGCAACAGAAATTTCAAAGCCAAATATATTTAAGTGTTCTCGGAGCCCACTTTTTGTTTTATTAAAAAAGATCTATCCAAATGCTGAAAATGAAACTAGTAGAAATTATATAAAGATAAAATAACTTATACTGAGGATTTTACATAGTTATCATGACTTAAATATTTTTCTATTCAAAAAATAAAAAAGACTGGAACCATATCTAGGAAAACAGACTAATGCTATAAAAGTGCCTCAACTATTCATTAGACATTTTATTTCTAAAATTTCTCCTAGGGGTGGTAGGGGAAGATGGAATTTTCTAGTTGATTGATAACATGAAATTTAAGATGCAAAGAACTGTGTTGCTCTTTCTATTTTAAGGGACCCATCAGGCCGGGCTTGGTGGGTCATGCCTGTAATGCCAGCATTTTGAGAGGTTGAGGTAGGCAGATCACTTGAGGTTGGGAGTTCAAGACCAGCCTGGACAACATGACGAAAACCCTGTCTCCACTGAAAATACAAAAATTAGCCAGGCCTGCTGGCATGTGCCTGTAATTCCAGCTATTTGGGAGGCTGAGGCAGGAGAATTGCTTGAACCTGGGAAGTGGAGGTTACAGTGAGCTGAGATTGTGCCACTGCACTCTAGCCACAGTGAGACTCAGTCTTAAATAAATAAACAAATAAAGAAATAAGATTAAGAGACCCATCAGTGTTGGCTGGGCGCGGTGGTTCGCCTGTAATCCCAGCACTTTGGGAGGCTGAGGTGGGTGGATCACAAGGTCAGGAGATTGAGACCACCCTGGCTAACACGAGGAAACCCTGTCTCTACTAAAAATACAAAAAAATTAGGCAGGCACAGTGGCATGTGCCTGTAGTCCCAGCTACTCGGGAGGCTGAGGCAGGAGAATCACTTGAACCCAGGAGGCAGAGGTTGCAGTGAGCTGAGATCACACCACTGCACTCCAGCCTGGATGACAGAGTGAGACTCCATCTCAAAGAAAGAGACCCATCAGTGTTTTGTGTTTGGTCACTCGCCAATATAACTTTGTAATTTCCACCGAGCTCCTGCATTGATCTTGTACTTTTCAATCCAATGCATTTTAGTTGGTCTACTTGTACACTTAATTCTCATAGCAAGCCTCATTAATCTCATTAATGTCACGCCTTAGTGAACTGCTGAAAAGGAAAGTTGACATTACCATGAATTCTGTCAGATGAAGGGATGCAATGGTGGAAACCACTTTCCTTTTCCTTCCTCTGTCTCTGTTTTGCTGCTGTCCAAATACTTTACACCAAAAGAGTATTATAAAAAACAAATTGGGCCGGGCGCGGTGGCTCAAGCCTGTAATCCCAGCACTTTGGGAGGCCGAGGCGGGTGGATCACGAGGTCAACAGATCGAGACCATCTTGGTCAACATGGTGAAACCCCGTCTCTACTAAAGTTACAAAAAATTAGCTGGGCATGGTGGCACGTGCCTGTAATCCCAGCTGCTCAGGAGGCTGAGGCAGGAGAATTGTCTGAACCCAGGAGGCGGAGACTGCGGTGAGCCGAGATGGCGCCATTGCACTCCAGACTGGGTAACAAGAGCGAAACTCCGTCTCAAAAAAAAAAAAAAAAAAAAAAAAACAACAAATTGATTTCAGATATTTGAGGGATAGCATACTTGAGATTTAGTGTATTTGGGCAACTGAGAAGTGTTTGATGTAGAGGTATAAGGAAATGGGAGTGGGTTTTATATGTATAATAGTACATGGCAGAGCTAGGATAGGCTAGAGGCTAGATTATATGTCAGTTACAAATGACCCCCAAATCTCAGTGGCTTGCACCTTAGAAGTTTTTTCTTGCTTATGCTATATACATCCAACGTGGGTTGATACCCAGATCAACAGAGACTTCCTTCACAATATCTCCAACCATGACCACCCTTACAGTGGGGAGGGAAAGGAGCTTTCTTTGGGACATGACTCATGGGTCAAAGCAAATCTTACAACAATGGCTACCTGCAGATTGGGAGGGGAAGAGCCATCAGACTTTATGTCTCAATGGGAAGACCAGAAACCAATGACAGCTAGTACTGTTTCCTAACTTTTCTTGAGAAAGAGCGATAACACTAAAGGATTAAGATGGGGCAGTGCCAGCCTCTTCAGTCTTGTGTTGTTTCTCAGGGAGTATCTTCTTTTAAAAAAGTCGATTAATAGGCTGGGCATGGTGGCTCACACCTGCAATCCCAGGACTTTGGGAGTTCAAGGTGGGTGGATTACCTGAGGTCAGGAGTTTGAAACTAGCCTGACAATATGATGAAACCCCATCTCTACTAAAAATACAAAAAATTAGCCAGGCGTCGTGGCGGGTGCCTGTCATTCCAGCTACTCAGGAGGCCGAGGCAGGAAAATCACTTGAACCTGGGAGGCAGAGGTTGCAGTGAGCCAGGACTGCACCACTACACTCCAGCCTGGGTGACAGTGAGAGACTGTGTCTCAAAAAAAAAAAAAAAAAAAAAATTGATCAACAATATTGCATATGGAGGCAAGGTCCCAACATGATCTTAGGGCTTGTTAGTTTATTCTCTTCTTCATTCTTTTGTTCCTTCACCCCTTCACTAAATATTTATTGAATGATTATATAATCAAGTACATGATGTAAGTGCTTATTTATTTTATTTATTTTGCTTTTGCTTGTGTAATCTTTGGTGATTCTTCTTTAAACCATTTTTGCTGCCTTGTCAATTTTTAGTTGCACTCAGGAGCAACCTTTTGTATGCATGTTTATTTTGAATCTATTATTTTTTAAATTCCTTCAGGGTGTGGACCTGATCTGTTTTCATTACCATACTATCCACATGTATTCCTAACAAATATTTGATAACGAGAGAGAAAGCATAGTTTATGGGTTGTACCTTTTTTGGTATTTCTGTGAAGCAGTTCTGATTTTTAAAAACTTTCCCAGTCTATTAACATTTTAATTAGCATCTTGAAATTTTATCTGTAATACACAGGTAGAATTTTTCCCTTGCTGTTTTACTTGTGGAGTCAAATGATTCTAATACCTGTCATTCAGGTGACACAAAAAAACTTCTGCATAATGAGTAAAATTATCCCAGAGGAAGGAGCTCATTTAGACAATGAAACATAGTGGGGTCCTTGAGTGCAACTAAAATTTCTTTTCTGATTAATTGCTGTCCCCTTGGTTCATCTTTGCTTGGTCTTGTGTATTTTCCCTGCATAGTTCGACTTGTAATGTGGTTCTGCAGTTTTGTCTGTCTTACAAGTGGGTGATCACAGGAAGTATCTTACTTATCTTTGTGGCCCACTCCTCCTCCTCTCATCCTGTAGGCCCTACTCAATAACTTGTACATAGTAGCTGTTCAATAAAAGCTTGTTAAATATTAAGGTGATGGCTATCCCAATTACCCTGATTTGATTATATGAATGTATCAAATTATCACATATATCCCCAAAATATATGCATCTATTGTGTATCAATAAAAAATAAAATATTATTAAAGGGATTTAATTTTCAGTGATGATAGGGGTTGTGCTTTTGAGGTGATGCAAGGCTAAGAATAAAACTGTGATTGCTTAATACAGAAAGTAGTTGCGGAACGGAGTCTGAAGAGAGACAGGACAATAGGGCCTGCACGGAAGGCAGATTTTGTGCATAGAATGTTCTAGCCTATTTAGATTGCCTTGACTTGTGTCAGGTTAGCAGTTTGTTTCACTTTGCCTGTATAAGATTAATACTCCTGAGATGAAAAAACATACACAAAAGGAGCTTTTTGATGTAATCAAGTATCTATCAATCACTTCTTGCTTCTTAACTTTTGTATCTTCCTTTCAGGAGAGCAGTTGAAGTGAATTCTTCTGGGACCAAATCTAGTGTTTCTGCCTTGAAGAAATATAATTAACTGACATTTTAAAAGCCACTTTATAGGCCTGTTCTGACTCTGGGCAAAGGACATTACTTGATTTATAGTTTATGAAAAGTCTACTTGTAGAATTTGGGTATGTTTTATGGTAGCTCTTTTAGTTGATTACTTTCATTTTTCTTGGGGAAATTATCTAGAGTAGCTGTAGTGATGTCATCAGAAGCTTGACTTTTACCTCTGTGTACTTAGAGGGCTGACTGATGCACAGGGAAATATTTCACAGTGAGCAGTGAGGTTAAGCTTAAGTGTGCAAGAAAAGGTAACTGCATTGCAAGCAGCCTCCTGCTCCCTCCCTCTCCAAGGAGGGGATGGTAGCTATTATTATCTGATTTTCCTCTTACCATGGAAGCCAAGGGTTTCAATGTTAATGGAAAAAAATTACTGAAATGTCAAGGATTTTGTTTTGTGACTTGGGTTCCTGAAGCCTAGCTTGAAGAGACCAGCAGTGAATTACAGTGTTGTGTTGTAAAGATACTGACAAGATTTTTGTCATTAAAATTAAAAATATTGCAACATTGCCTGGGTAATCAGACCTTCCTTTAATATGTGTGTTAAGAATTCTTATTGAAGGGAACTGAGGTAGGATATACATTCATTATTAGAGACTCCAGCATGGGTATGATTTTAGGTTTCAATGTAAAACTTTCTCCAGAATTACCATGCTTCAGGAAGTAGGATTAAGAGTTGATGACTTCTGTTCACCAGTCACAGACATTATTACCAGTTTAAGAGCATGGGTAAAAGTGATCTCTGTGCTTCTAGTCACATGCATCTATCATTGTTGGGTCTTCCGAGGATCTCATATGTCAATTCAGATCCATGCATCTGGTGACTTTCATCCCTCTGCCTGGAGCCCAGCCTAACTTTCATGATAATGGGTCCACTTCCAGCTTTCCAATAAGGAGGTTTTGCGTTGGTCCTGTGTTGGTTCTTGGGATATAGGTAAAAGAAAAAAAGTCATTTGAAAGTCTGCAGGTCCACGCTGGGTGCTTCCCTGTCATATTTTTCTTTCTTGAGGCAGTGTCTCACTCTGTCACCCAGGCTGGAGTGCAGTGGTGCAATCATGGCTCACTGCAGCTTTGACCTGCTGGGCTTAAGTGATCCTCCCACCTCAGCCACCTGAGTTGCTAGGACTGTGGACGTGTGCCACCATGCCTGGCTAATTTTTAATTTTTTTGTAGAGAGGAGATCTCACTATGTTGGTTAGGCTGGTCTCAAACTCCTGGGCTCAAGTGACCCTTCTGCCTTGGCCTTCCAAAGTGCTGGGATTACAGGCATGAGGACATGAGCCACTGTACCCGGACCCCAGTCATCTTTATCTTTCAAGTGAAGAGTCCTGGAGGGAGTGGTCCATATCCATAGGTGAGGAGTGTCAGTGTTGTCATTTGGCCGATCCATGCCCTCTGTGGAAGGTACCAGACTAAGAAAAATATATTAAAATAAGATAGGCCAGTCGTGGTGGCTCACACCTGTAATCCCAGCACTTTGGGAGGCCGAGGCGGGTGGATGATGAGGTCAAGAGATCGAGACCATCTGGCCAACATGGTGAAACACTGTCTCTATTAAAAATACAAAAAATTAGCTGGGCATGGTGGCACACGCCTGTAGTCCCAACTACTCAGGAGGCTGAGGCAGGAGAATCGCTTGAACCTGGGTTGCGGAGGTTGCAGTGAGCTGAGATCACACCACTGCAGTCTAGCCTGGGTGGCAGAGTGAGAGTCTGTCTCGAAACAGACAAACAAACAAACAAACAAACAAACAAGAGTAAACCAAGCAAACCACAAGCTTTGCCTATTCCATAGCTACCACCAACCCCTTCCTGCCTGCTGCTTATCATAGTATCCCTCATTGAGGCTTGGAGGTTTGAGCCCCAGGTCTAGAGTTGAATACTTGAGCATATGAAGCCAATTGCTGCAACTTTCTCAGGTTCTTGCGATTTCAACTCTGGGCTACTAGCACTCTGGACACAAAATTAGTCACTCAGTGCATATTGCTGGACTTAGTTTTGTAGATATCATTTAAAAATTCTTGGAAACAAAATAGGAACTATTTATAAAGTTATTGACCTTTTGCCAGCATAGTTCCATATAGAATATGAAACTGGTTTCATTTCATACCTTGCCTCACTCCATGCCTTGTCCATAGTTAGTGTTCAAAATATCAGGTCAAATGAATGAGGAATGAGTATTAGACAGATTTATTAATGGAAGTCAGCAAAGTAAACAAGGGCAAATAGGCAGAGGTAGGGGGACAAGCCTGGGAGGGCTTTAAGATGTCAAGGAAAATAATAGATTTTTGGGGCTGGTGAGATGAGAGTTGGTTGAGTAGAGATGTCTGAGTTAGAGCAGGATTCACCTAAGGAGCATCCCACTCAGTGCAGTAAAATGCTTGTCCTGAGAAATGCTCATGTGAACTCCCTTTGTGTGGGGTCTGTATGGTTGGATTTCTCTAGCTTTATGCAAATATACCATAACTTCACTGTGAATGTGTTGGTGCTTTCAAGAAGCTGCAAAACGGCCGGGTGCGGTAGCTCAGGCCTGTAATCCCAGCACTTTGGGAGGCCGAGGCGGGTGGATCATGAGGTCAAGAGCTCGAGACCATCTTGGTCAACATGGTGAGACCCCGTCTCTACTAAAAATACAAAAAATTAGGTGGGCATTGTGGCGCGTGCCTGTAATCCCAGCTACTCAGGAGGCTGAGGCAGGAGAATTGCCTGAACCCAGGAGGTGGAGGTTGCGGTGAGCCGAGATAGCGCCATTGCTCTCCAGCCTGTGTCACAAGAGTGAAACTCCGTCTCAAAAAAAAAAGAAGCTGCAAAACTCTTACTACTGTCCCATTTTAGATGAGGAAATGGAGCGTCACAAGAGTCAAGAAATCTGCCCAAAGTCTCAGAGTTGGAGCCTCTCTGCAGACCCTCAAAATATGGATACATATTCCTCTGTAAAAATGTCAGGTTTTCCAATATTCCTCCTATACCCAACTCTCTATTGATTTGACCTGAGTGAAAGTAGGGAGGTGACAAGAAATAGGAACTTAGTAAGGTTGTTTCTTGTGTGATTTTTTGAACCAGAAATGGCAGTTGAATCAACAGGTTTTGCTTTTACCTGGAATAACATCTTCATTTTGTTCCACTCTTTCTTAAACATCTGTAATGGTTTAAACTTTTTGGAGTTCAGCTGGACTGTATTGAGGGTAAGTTTCCAAGATGGGACAACTATTGGCCCCAATAAACTGCTGCCATAGTATCTTCTAGCACTTAAGTTAGTCCTGATATTTCTCATAAATTCTAGGGATGATCAGCAATTTAGTCTTGGAAATAGGCCTTTTAACTTTAGTTGCAGGAATCAATGACCCAGAATTATTTGCAGCTATATCCTGATTTGAAGTCGTTTATAAAATTTGCTCATCCTGACTCGCTCTGTACGCGGGCTGTGTATAGATCAGCGTGGGAGGGTGAGCCTGCTTCATTTGGAGGACTTTTTATTACATAAGCTGAGGAACTTGACTTGAAATTCTATGATATAACTGTTTATTCCTGAAGTGATGCCAGGGCTTGGGTGATATTTCATGCCAAATTTAAAAAACAATATTATTTATAAGCAATTACATTTTACCATGCATAATCTGATTGTTTGATTCATTATGACTCATGAGCAGCTGAAATGTGTGGGTCGAATTTTGAATCAGTTCATTAGGAAATATTCAGCTAAAAAGCATTTATTAGGGTTCCTTTAGGCCCAGAATATCAAGGGGATTAATGCTGCCAGTGAGAGAGATGACTATTAACACTATGACAATTCAAATTTGAATGATACACTACTGAGGTGAGTCAGAAAATGTATCCAGTGATAACTAGTAATAGCTCGACATTGGGAAAATATTGGCTGCTTTTATTAATCTTTAAAAAATATGGACGTTCTTGCTGTAATTAAAAAGCTGCCATTTATACCTAAATGCATCTATGTTGGGGAAGAGGGATGATTTGATAGCTATAAGCTGGTTAGGTCTTTATTCAGAAATTGTGTTGACATTAACTTAGAGCAGTTCCTCTAAATGATTTCCTGGTATAGTAACACTGTACTCATCTTGTAGAAGTCCACTCTTGCCTCTTTCTGTCAAATAATGTTGTCAGACTTTACAGCTGTACTATGATTTGAAACACTGTGAAAACTGCCCTATTTACTGATTCCAAGCCAAAGGACTAATGCTAAGTTAGTTTTCTTGTCACAAGTTGATTAATAGCCAACTTCATTCACTTTTCTCTGGTTCTTTTTATTAAAGCTTTTCTTCCTGTGCAATCATTTTGATTTAAATTCTTTAAAAACAAAAGAGAAAAAAACTCTTATCAGTTACTCCTTTATCCTTTATCTGCCTCAGAATAGCTAAGAAAGGTTATGTTAGGAATTCCTGAAAATGGGGTCATATATGGGCTTTATATCTTATGCCATCCAAATCCTTTTATGTAAACTGGAAAAAAAAACCACACACACAGACACATCAGATTCTGAATGAAAGCACAGGGAAGAAAGAGTCAGGGCTGATTTTAGCAGAGCAGCCCAAGAGGATGAATGCGTTTTCATTGTATTGCCTTCCAGAAACAAGGGAGGTAGTGACTTAAGACCCAGTTGATACCTGTGTACTTTCCCTGGAGGCTGTGTTTATGATTTTTAGGGCCTGTTTCTAGGGCCTGTAGATTGCATCTTACACAATATTGGATTCTACTCATTTCCGTTGGTTAATTCAGTCTTCACCTTCTCCAATGTAGCTTCTTTTGGCTCGGTTAAGATTTGTACTCCTCTCAGTTTACTTCTGTTCTTCCATTAAGGCTTATGTCATTGGCATTGTAGGAAAGAATGATTTCTCCCTGTTCCATTACCGCTGTTTTCATCAATGGTCCTTCTTTGCTGTCCCCTGAAGGATCTGCCCTCAAACCACTTTGCATCTCGACCTGGGTGTGATAGCTCTGCTTGGATGCACTTCAACAAAATGTAGGGGGAAAGTGGAACTCACTCATTGTGCTCCCTGCAAGACAGCACCCCTCCCCTGCATTGTCAGCTCTGCCAGCAGTCTCCTCTCCCGCCCATGGGATCCAGTGAGAGGTATTTGGGTCCCAGATGTTTTAGGGTTAATTTGTGTACTGCCATTTCTGCTACATGCTGGTTCATTTGCCTGTCTTCTGGCTTTTCTCAAGCCCATGCCTAGATTAGTGAAACTGTTTCTCTGATTTTTCTTTACACTTGACTTTCCATCTCATTTTGCCGGGCCTTGCTTCCCACTGGGCTGACCTGGCCCTTACCTAAGCCCCACACTCACACCTGCTAGCTCATCCAGATAAATGAACTCCATTCTGTAGTCTTGCTGTTTGTAGAGGTTTACACAGCTCGAGACATTCTTTGCTACCATCAGGTTGTTTCTTCTCCCTTATTATGTTAGAACCCATTTAAGACTCACAGTCTTCTCAAACTCAGCTCTTAAATGATTGCCTGTGTTTGTAAGGCATTTTTACAGTATGTCTTTTCTTCTTTCTTTTATTATACTTTAAGTTCTGGGGTACACGTGCAGAACATGCATGTTTGTTACATAGGTATACACGTGCCATGGTGATTTGCTGCACCCATCAACCTACATTAGGTTTTCTCCTAATACTGTTCCTCCTCTAGCCCCCCACCCGCCAACAGGCCCCAGTGTATGATATTCCCCTCCCTGTGTCCATGTGTTTTCATTATTCATCTCCTACCCATAAGTGGGAGATGAATAATGAAAACACATGGACACAGGGAGGGGAACATGCAGTGTTTGGTTTTCTGTTCTTGTGTTACTTTGCTGAGAATGATGGTATCCAGCTTCATCCATGACCCTGTAAAGGGCATGAACTCATCCATTTTATGGCTGTATAGTATTCCATGGTGTGTATATATATATATATATATATATATATATATATATACCACATTTTCTTTATCAAGTCTATCTTTGATGGACATTTGGGTTGGTTCCAAGTCTTTGCTATTGTGAACAATGCCACAATAAACATATGTGTCCATGTGTCTTTATAGTAGAATGATTTATAATCCTTTGGGTATATACCCAGTAATGGGATTGCTGGGTCAAATGGTATTTCTAGATCTAGATCTTTGAGGAATTGCCACTACAGTGTATTTTCACCTAGAATGTCTCATTTACAGATGTATCTAAAATGTTTTCAGGCTGGGATTTGAATCCAGGCAGTCTGGCTCCAGAGCCTATATTCTTAAATTACTAAGTTTTATATTTAGGGTAATAGAAAGATGAGAATTTGGACACAAACCTTTATATATAAAACCTGTTCCTTTGCTGGCATGTTATTCTCTCTCATCATGGCCAAAATTATCAAAATTTATCAGCCAAAAATTACTATGTTGATGGGTTTTGTTTTAGGGTTTTTTTGTGACATGGTATCATTATGTTGCTCAGGCTGGTCTTGATCTCCTGGGCTCAAGCAATCCTCCTGCCTCAGCCTCCTGAGTAGCTGGGACTATAGGTGCTGGCTACTGCCCAGCTTGCTGTTTTCCATTTTATCAGGAAGTTCCCTTGAAGCTTTAAGAAACCAAACCTCACTTTTTCCTCTCTCACCAATGGCTGGAATTCATTTCCTGACTGACCACTCCACCACTCACTCTTGTGGTCCACCATCTGCCAATGGACTCAGCTTCTAGGAAAAAAAAAAGATAGTCTAGACAGGTTGAAAACCATTTTAAATAGATCACAGAGAACGTGCATTTTTAAAAACCAGCCCCACTAGCAGAGATTATTAGCTATATCCAATGTAAGTTCCCTTTTAAAAAATGTTTTCTTCTGTATTAAGGCTGTGTCCCACAGCTCTCATCCTCACAGTGAGGCATGGTAGTTGGTGCAGCTGAGTGACAATTTATTAAAGGTACAAATTGAAGATTTCATATGGCACTTGGCCTTCCTCATGCCTCTTGTAACCAACTTTACACACACACACACACACACACACACACACAGATACACACACATATGTAAATTTTATTGCATTTTAGGTTCTGGGGTACATGTAAAGAATATGCAGGACTGTTGCATAGGTACATACATGGCAATGTGGTTTGCTGCCCCCATCCTGATCACCTATATCTGGCATTTCTCCCCATGTTATCCCTCCCCAACTTCCTACCCCCCACTGGACCTCCCCTAGTCCCCCACCACAAACCTCAGTGTGTGATGCTCCCCTCCCTGCGTCCATGTGTTCTCATTGTTCAACACCCACATATGAGTGTGAACATGCGGTGTTTGATTTTCTGTTCTTGTGTCAGTTTGCTGAGAATGATGGTTTCCAGGTTCATCAATGTCCCTACAAAGGACATGAACTCATTGTTTTTTATGGCTGCATAGTATTCCATGGGGTATATGTGCCACATTTTCCCTGTCCAGTCTATCATTGATGGGCATTGGGGTTGGTTCCAAGTCTTTGCTGTTGTAAACAGTGCTGCAATGAACATTCATGTGCATGTGTCTTTATAATAGAATAATTTATAATCCTTTGGATATATACCCAATAATGGGATTGCTGGGTCAGATGGAATTTCTGTTTCTAGGTCCTTAAGGAATTGCCACACTGTCTTCCACAATGGTTGAACTAACATACACTCCCACCAACAGTGTAAAAGTGTTCCTATTTCTCCACATCCTCTCCAGCATCTGTAGTCTCCAGATTTTTTAATGATCGCCATTCTAACTGGCGTGAGATGGCATCTCAATTTACTTTTGATTTGCATTTCTCTAATGACCAGTGATGATGAGCATTTTTTCATATGTTTGTTGGCCTCATTATGTCTTCTTTTGAAAAGTGTCTGTTCATACATTTTTTTCCTGTATATCTGTCTTAGTTCTTTGTAGATTTTGGATATAAGTCCTTTTTTAGATGGGTAGATTGCAAAATTTTTTTCCCATTTTGTTGGTTGCCAGTTCACTCTAATGATTGTTTCAGAAGCTCTGGAGTTTGATTAGGTCCCATTTGTCTATTTTGGCTTTTGTTGCCAATGCTTTTGGTGTTTTAGTCATGAAGTCCTTGCCTATGCCTATGTCCTGAATGGTTTTGCCTAGGTTTTCTTCTAGGGTTTTTATGGTGTTAAATCTTATGTTTAAGTCTTTAATCCATCTGGAATTAATTTTAGTGTAAGGTGTCAGGAAGGGGTCCAGTTTCTGCTTTCTGTGCATGGCTAGCCAGTTTTCCCAACACCATTTGTTAAACAGGGAATCCTTTCCTCATTGCTTGTTTTTGTGAGGTGTGTCAAAGATCAGATGGTTGTAGATGTGTGGCATTGCCTCTGAAGCTTCTGTTCTGTTCCATTGGTCTATATCTCTGTTTTGGTACCAGTACCATGCTGTTTTGATTACTGTAGCCTTGTAATATACTTTGAAATCAGGTAACATGATGCCTCCAGCTTTGTTCTTTTTGCTTAGAATTGACTTGGCTGTGTGGGCTCTCTTTTGGTTCCCTATGAAGTTTAAGGTGTTTTTTTCCAGTTCTGTGAAGGTCATTGGTAGCTTGATAGGATACCATTGAATCTATAAATTACTTTGGCCAGAATTCTACCAGACAAAGAGGAGCTGGTACCACTCCTTCTGAAACTATTTGAAACAATCCACAAAGAGGGAATCCTCCCCAAATCATTTTATGAGACCAACATCATCCTGATACCAAAACCTGGTGGAGACTCAACTAGAAAAGAAAACTTCAGACCAATATCCATGATGAACATAGGTGCAAAAATCTTCAATAAAGTACTGGCAAACTGATTGCAACAGCACATCAAAAAGCTTATCCATCATGATCAAGTAGGCTTCATACTGGGGATGCAAGGCTGGTTCAACATGGTACAAGTCTATAAATGTATTTCACCACATAAACAGAACCAATGACAAAAACCACATGATTATCTCAATAGATGCAGAGAAGGCCTTTGACAAAATTCAACAGCCCTTTATGCTAAAAACTCTAAATAAACTAGGTATCCATGGAATGTATCTCAAAATAATAAAAGCTATTTGCGACAAACCCACAGCCAGTATCATACTGAATGGGCAAAAACTGGAAGCATTCCCTTTGAAATCTGGCACTAGACAAGGATGCACTCTCTCACCACTCCTATTCAATATAGTACTGGAAGTTCTAGCCAGAGCAGTCAGGCAAGAAAAAAAGAAATAAATGTATTCAATTAGGAAAGGAGGAAGTCAAATTGTCTCTATTTGCAGATGACATTATTGTATATTTAGAAGACCCTATGGTCTCAGCCCAAAATCTCCTTAAAGTGATAAGCAACTTCAGCAAGGTTTCAGGATACAAAGTCAATGTGCAGAAATCACAAGCATTCCTATACACCAATAACAGACTTAAAGAGAACCAATTCAAGAATGAACTGCCATTCACAATTGCTACAGAGAGAATAAAATGCCTAGAAATACAACTGATAAAGGATGTAAAGGATCTCTTCAAGGAGAACTACAAACCACTGCTCAACGAAATAAGAGAGAGGACACAAACAGGTGGAGAAACATTTTATGCTCATGATTAGGAAGAATCAATATGAAAGTAACCAAATATTTTTACTAGTGTCTAAAAAAAGTTGAAAATCAGAGGATACTACGAAATGGAGTATAATTATGTACTGACGAGATGTGATGGCTGTTTTCTAGGTGCTGAACTGCATATCTCAGTCTGTATTTTTCTTTTTTGTGTGTGTGTTTTGAGACGGAGTTTCGCTCTTGTTACCCAGGCTGGAGTGCAATGGCGTGATCTCGGCTCACTGCAACCTCTGCCTCCTGGGTTCAAGCAATTCTCCTGCCTCAGCCTCCCGAATAGCTGGGATTACAGGCATGTACCACCATGCCCAGCTAATTTTTTGTATTTTTAGTGGAGATGGGGTTTCATCATGTCGACCAGGATGGTCTCGATCTCTTGACCTTGTGATCCACCCGCCTCAGCCTCCCAAAGTGCTGGGATTACAGGCGTGAGCCACCGTGCCCGGCCCTGTATGTTTCTTTCACTTTTCAGGTTTGAAGACTTAGATAATTTCAGTAGCTACAGAGGTTACTTAAGGATACTAACTGACATGAGGTCTTATAATCATAGGGGGAAATACAGGTAAAATGGGATAGTAAAACGTTGATATTTAGGGCAGTATTTAAAAAAAGACTATAGAAATTGGGTCAGTTTATATATGTATGCATGTGCATGGGAAAGTCAATGCATTGAAAAAGAGCAAAGGTTTTTTTGCATTGTATTCTAATACAATAATGTATTAGAATTGTGCTTTATGGGTGGGAAAATGAGCCTTAGAGAGGCTAAATGAGTTGACCAAGAGGCTACGGGGAAGTGAGGACAGAGCTGGATTGAAACACATCCTTCTGGATTCAAGTACACTTGATCTTTGCCTTCCGGCTGAATGGATGGCAAGAAGGATCCACCATGTCAAGAGAAAAAAATGAAAAGGGAAGCTGTTCATCTAGAGGACTAGTATGATATCATTAAATTTGGACTAAAAAAAATAAATGGTTCAAGTCACCCCTGGGGGTTACCAGATTTGTAACCTAGGTAAGTTGCTGAAGTTGGGGCCTTAAGTCTGGAGATCCTCATAGCTAAAGGGAAAGGATTTTTTGAGGATAAGCTTATCCACTACCTTTGGGGATTGAGATCATGTGCATGACAATATCTAGAACTTGATTAAGTGTCAAGTTCCCTTCTCCTTCCTTTACGTATTGATCTATAAGTTGTTTAAAGTTTTCCTAAGGACATTGTTTTCTTCTGAGTCATCTTTGTTTTAAAAAACCATTTTATTATATGCAACATGTAGACCTAATACTTATATATATTTTTTAAACCATGTGTTTTGTGTGTTGTAATGTAACTTCCAGGTAAGTTGCTTTATGGCCAAATGGTTTGAAGTCTCATGGAGCCATCAAAGTGTCATCTACAATTTAACTTTTTTTTTGAGACAAGGGCTCATTTTGTTGCCTAGGCTGGACTGCAGTGGTGCAATCATAACTCACTGCAGCCTTGAACTCCTGGGCTCAAGAGATCTTCCCACTTCAGCCTCCTGAGTAGCTAGGATTACAGGCACATGCCACCATGCCTGGCTTCTTTTTTTTTTTTTTTTTGTATTTTTGGGGGTCTTGCTATGTTGCCCCAGGCTGGTATCGAAATCCTGACTTCAAGTGATCCTTCTGTCTCAGCTTCCCAATGTGCTGGGATAATAGACATGACCCTGGGCTATAATTAACTTTTAAGAAAATATCAGTGATGCAATGATATAGTATAAAGGCCAAGATAAATGGCAAGATCTTACATCTTATGCCATTTGTTCTGGTGGCTGTGAATGTTTATTTAGCATGGCTATTAGTTGTGGAGTGGTTAATGTCCAGATCAGTTCCACATAATGTAAAGCCTACTTCAAGTAGGAGGAGGATAAATAGGTTAAAAGAAAAAGACTAGCAGAGGGTCCTGTGGTTTATAAAAAGGAAGTGGTTGAGGGAGTAGATTGATGACTGAGGATTAGTAAACCAGGGTTAGCTGGTGCACAGTTTTAATGCAGACCCTAAAGGGGGTCAGGGACATGCCTTTCTCCTGCCTGGTCAAATGGGAAATATCATTAGAGAGTAATAAATATATTTAGTTTAAACTTCAGTTCCTTATGTTTACACGAGAAAAGATCAGATTACAGATTTATTATAACTCATTCTTCAAAATATCTGGGAGTAAATAAAAAATGAAATAATCCTCTATTATTCATACTAACAGGAAGGGGGAGACAGGAAGAGGGTGTGTGTGGACAACATAGGACAATGAATAGTATAAAAACCACTGATCACTGACAGCTCCCTCTTCTGTTTTCTTCCTGGCCTTCTTGGTTTGACAACACTAGACATAGCTGAGTCTTTAGCATGAGAGAAGGGGGTTGAGAGGAAGAGACAACTCATATACTACTGAAGTTGATTATCTTAAGTTTAAAAAACCCACTATTCCAATCTGCCCCTTAAAAACTATTTTCCTATCAACTTCTCACGCCCTGTGAAATATATGTATAAGACTAATGCCTGACTTGATCCTCACTGTAGTGATTAAAGTCAGATGTTTAGACACACTAATCTAATGCACTCCGACTTGGCCGCAGTGGAGACTGTAAATCCGTATGTCAGATACCAGGTGACTGACATTTTTGTAATGACCATCAATTACGTTGGACCCTCAGTCTGATGTAAAATTATGCATTATGTCACTGTGTTAACTACTCATCATGGAACGCCTTGTTTGATGTTGGTCCTGACTGTCTAATTCATACTCCTAGAATGCCAATTTCAAATTTAGATGTCAGCCATGATGATAAGGTTTTACAAATTTGTGCTTTAAAGCAACTTAAATCTTACAAGTGGTTCTCAGTATATAAAGAATAAAATTGTTCAGTGCTTTAAGGAATGTTGTATACATACTGTGGTCACAATATCTTAAAAAGAAAATGTTGATAAAATGGAAAGGAAACAGCAGAGAGGTTAGGAACACGGACTTTGAAATCAAACCTTAGTTTGAGTCCAGGTCTTTCTTGCCTTGATTAGATGTTTAATCTTTCTTAACCATATCCCCCTGCCCCCGTATATACTATAGGAGTAACAATATAATACCTGTTTCATAGAGACCTTGTGATGATTAGTTGAGATGATGCATTGAAAGGCTTTAGGTTGGTACATTGTGAGTGCTCAATAATTACTGGCTACAATAAACAATAATAATAGAAATAAATATTAAGAGTACCACCCTTAACATCTCAAGTTTATAACCTTCCTGAAAATGCAGAGTGATTAATATTTGTTGTTGTTTCCATGTTGATATTTTAGAACATACTAACTTTGGTCCTTTTGCTCCTGAAAGCCATGTGGAGAATGTCAGTCGTGTGTCCTGAAGATGTATTATTGGGAGGTGACCTTATAATGATTTTTTTAAACCATTTAGATAAAATGTTCTCTAAACTTTCCATCCCCTCTCTTGCCCCCTCCCTTCCTTGAAGAGAAATTCGGTGGCGATAATGTATATATGATTTCTTTGCTGGGACAAATGATGTAAATTATTTGGGGTTTTGAAGCGGCATGCTGCAGGAAAAAAAGGAGAAGCCCAGAAGTCTGAAACCCAGCCTTGCCCATATAGCTGTCTTCTGCGTTAGGAGACAGGGTTTGGAAACATAGCCAGCTCTATGATGCTTCTGTGACCTTGGTTAGCCATTGTCCTTTATCTACGTGTCTGGTATTGCTATTTGTGTACATGCCCATTATTATGCTGAAAACACCGTTCGGTGGTTCACGCCTATAATCCCAACACTTTGGGAGGCCAAGGCAGGCAGATCATGAGGTCAGGAGTTCGAGACCAGCCTGACCAATGTGGTGAAACCCCGTCTCTACTAAAAATAAAAAAATTAGCCAAGCGTGGTGGCAGGCACCTGTAATCCTAGCCACTGGGGAGGCTGAGGCAGGAGAATCATTTGAACCTGGGAGGCAGAGGTTGCAGTGAGTCAAGATTGTGCCATTGCACTCCAGAGCAAGACTCTGTCTCTAAAAAAAAAAACAAACTTGCCCACCCATTAAACTGTGAGTTCTTCGAGGGTATTTTATGTATTGTACTCAGGCTAGCACCGAGTACTGACTTAGTAAAGATTTGTTGAGTGATTGTGTGATCAGCGTCAAGGCATGACTCTAGGCCTACTTTGCTGGGTGGTTTTGGGAGGCTTATTTACTCTGAAACTCAATGAACATCACACCTAATCTGTCTCCTGCAAATAGTTAATGTGAATTCAATTAATGTAAATAGTTTATATAATTTCAAAATGCCAGGCAATAGAAGATTTAAAAACCTGGTCATGGTAATAACAATGATGTTGAAATCCAAGCTATAACGTTTACCCTGGTATGCTTCATAATAGTGAGAACTGGAAATAACTGGAAATAACTGAGATTTTCTGTGGCTCACACCTGTAATCCCAGTACTTTGGGAGGCCGTGGTAGGTGGATCACTTGAGGTCAGGAGTTTTGGACCAGCTTGACCAACAATGGTGAAACCTAAATCTCTACTAAAAAAAAAAAAAAAAATTAGCTGGGTGTGGGCACCTGTAATTCCAGCTGCTCGGGAGGCTGAGGCATGAGAATCTCTTGAATCTAGGAGGTGGAGGTTGTAGTGAGCCGAGATCATGCCATTGTACTCCAGTCTGGCCAACAGAGTAAGACTCCATCTCAAAACAAAAGCAAAAGAAAATTTTATCACTAGGTTATTTGTTAAATCACTGATGCCACACACATACAATACAGTATTAGGCAGCTGATGATATTTACTGAATGTTTAAATTACGTGCTGTTCTAAGGCCGGGCATGGTGGCTCACGCCTGTAATCCCAGCACTTTGGGAGGCCGAGGAGGGTGGATCACAAGGTCAAGAGATCGGGACCCTGGTCAACATGGTGAAACCCCGTCTCTACTAAAAATACAAAAAAAAATTAGCTGGGCATGGTGGTGCGTGCCTGTAATCCCAGCTACTCAGGAGGCTGAGGCAGGAGAATTGTCTGAACCCAGGAGGCGGAGGTTGCAGTGAGCCAAGATCGTGCCATTGCACTCCAGCCTGGGTAACAAGAGGGAAACTCCGTCTCAAAAAAAAAAAAAAAAAATTACGCGCTGTTCCATTGTGAATGAGCTGGTCTAGGCAAACCTATCCCCAAAGGCCAAGGGAACTGAGAGGCCAAAGAAAGAGGTTGACAAATCTAGTTTTTCAGAAAGAAATAGGGACTTACAAATAGAAGCGGTGTCTGTGGTGGCTGAGAGACGGTGGATCCCTGCACTTGCCCTGCAAAAAATATCCTTTACATAGCAAACTTTTAGTGCAAAGACATGTGCAGTTGGTCATTTCTAAGACTTTTGTGAGAAATTTGTGACTTCTTGAGAGGTTAGATACCCATCTTTATGCGGGGTTGTCTAGGCTATAGGCATTGTTTCTTTGTGAGGGGTTGTCTACGATATGGGAGCACATTGGTCATCACAGAGGTTTTGTTTCAAGATCGAGTCACTCTTGGTGAAAACAGGCTGTTTTCCTGCATGCACCAGGCCCTATTCTAAGCATTTAGCAAATATCTCATTTAATCTTTACAACACCCCTTTGAAATCCAGACGCCAGAGTCCTCAGTTTATGGATGAAGTGGAACTGTATGACTGGGACAGAAAGAGTTACATATTTTGGACATCAATCAAAAGCAAGTTGAATGTTGTGTGTATTTATTAAGCATAGAGAAAACAAACTTGATAGGCGGTTCATCCAAGAATTAGCAGTTGTTATCTCTGGAGACAAGATTTCTGAGGCAGTTGCTCCCTGTAGGGGGGTCGGTGTTGCTCTCTTGCCCAGGATGGAATGCAGTGGCACAATTTCCCCCCTCAGCCTCCCAAATAGCTGGGACTACAGGCATGTGCCACCATGCCTGGCTAATACTTTTGTATCTTTTTGTAGAGATGTGGTTTCACCATGTTGCCCAGGCTGGTCTTGAACTCCTGGGCTCAATCAACCCACCCACCTCAGCCTCCAAAGTTCTGGGATTACAGGTGTGAGCCACTGTGCCCACCCTCTATAGGGCATTTTAAAATTTGATTGGAAATTTTTTTTTTTACAATGAGCATGTATTAGTTTATATTTAATAAAATAAAGCAATAAGTGATCATTTACTTTGTAACTATTTTATTACAAAGAAGTAGCCAAGAAATGAAATGTTAACATAACTGAAATGTTAATTTAATTAGTTCTCATTTTAGCAATGAAAGTTGTTCAATTCGAGTTTTAAAATAATACATTTGAAACAAAAAATACCTGCCCCTATCCACCTCTTTTCTTGTTTTCTGGGTCTCAGAAATTCGCTTGCATTTGACTTTCATTTATCATATTTGTGAGGATAGGTGAAATTTTAGCCAATAAGTGATGTGGCATTAAATTTCTGTGACTATAAAAAAGACTACAGCTTTCTAGCCAGCAAATGCCTCTTTCCATAAGGGAACAAATTCTCTGACTTTCAAAAATTTAATATAACAAACGACTGTATTCTAGATTGTATGGACATTGTAAACTTTAATGAAATCTGCGTTTTTCTCCATTCACTTGGTGTGAAAAGGGAGGGACTCAACCTGGGTGAGCAGCTATTTAAGCTTCTGGCACAGGAATCTTCGTCAGCTACATGCATGTGAAGGGCTATGAAGAAGTCCAGGTTTGCATTAGGAGTCTATCACTAAGTGTTTATGTGCCGGTGAAGTCACCAGGCCTTCAACACCCACAGCCAGGAGCCATGCAGAGAGAAGGGGGCTGCTGCTCCTGCAGTCTGGTTGACAAGCCTCCATGCCCGGCACCTGCGCCTGTTGACTGTGGGATTCCAACTCTCATTGTTGCCTCAGAAACTTTTGTTACCACAGAACTTTCTCACACTCGCTGGCCCAGAGGTTTGCAGAATTCCAGGGCTGGTGTGTGGTCAGGCAGCCAAATTCCAATTTTAGAATGCTGCTTGTGACCATGAAACTCTGTTAATTCAGGCTTTTAAAGGGCTGACATGGTGAGAGAGAGAGAGAGAGAGAAACTGTGTTGGGGAAGAAACAGTATGAAGATGAATACACAAGCAATTGTTTATTGTTCTCAACCAGAGAACAAACATACATTTTGATCTCTAGAGGATTTGAGTGTCGGCAGTGATAAAACAAAGGTATTTGAAAGATGGAATGATGTTGGAATCTTAAGTCATCCACATTTCACAAAGGATTGTGTTAAAATTCTTTCAGAAAGGTAGAGGGCTTATTTCACTTATAAATTTCCAGTCACTTCACAATCTGCCTCAGTAAAGTGCTCAGAATTTGACATTTCTAAGTCACTAAGTTTTTTTTTAAATGCCTACAATAACTCTTTCTCCTTGTGAGGCTTATGGAAGAACCTGAACTGATTCATTCCCTCCTTCCCTCCCTCCCTCCCTTCCCTTCCCTTCCTCCCTTCTGCCCTACCCTTCCTCCTTCCTTCCTTCCTTTTCTTTCTTCCTTCCCTCTCTCCCTACTTCCTTTCTTCCCTCCCTCCCTCCTTCCTTTCTTCCTCCCCTCCTTTCTTTTGTCCTTCCCTTTTTTCTCCTCTCCTTTCTTCCTCTCTCCCTTCCTCCTTTCTTGTTTTCCCTCTTTCCTCCCCCTCTCTCTCCCTCCCTCCCTCTGATGCCATTCTTTGACAGGATTGAGGATATAACTTGGAACCAGATGGAAAAGTTTCCTTGCCTTCAAGAAACTGACCTTCTAGTGGAGATAAACAGATAATACATACAAAATAAGAACTTCAGAAATATTAAATGCTATGAATAAAACTAAGCAAGGTACTGTGATAGAGAGAGAGGCTGAGAAATGTGGATGGGGGGCCTTTTGCTTTTAATTGGGTGCTCTGGGCAAGCTTCTCTGTGGAGCTGACCTTTCAGTTAAGAGCTGAATGATGAGAAACTGGGAAATTCTGCCAGCCAGACCCAAGGGCTTTCATTTTCCATGTGTCAGTAGTGGCAGGTGGGGCAGCATGGCAATACCTGCCTCACAGGCTGATTGGGATTAACTGAGGTAACATGGCAAAATCCCCAGAATAGTGCTTTGGTATTTAATAGCCTTAAATTATAATAGTAGACCTTAAAAATGTCCCCACCCCCATTTTTCATGCCTGTTGAAGTAGTCATCATCTGTATAAAAAGCTGCTAGATACAGAGGTCAGAATAAAAGATCTACCAGAGCCATGCCTTGGATTCAGGGTGTAGGACCAAACAAGATGATGCCAGAATCTAGCCCTGCCTCGTGAGATTACCAGTGGGGTTAATTATGTTCCTTTATTTGCCAGCTTCATTTCAGAAGTTGGCTAGAGCTTAGTTATTTGATGGATGAGTTGGACATAGGACTTTGCAATATGAACCACGCCTTAGGTTGACTTAACTTGATTCCTCCTCCCCAAGGAGGTGAAATGCAGGGAGCGCTGAAGGCAGGGCCTATGTGCTGGCCTCAGGAGGCTCTTGAGATATGCTCACATGCTTGGCAGGTCCTCTGCTGAAATTCCTGAGTTCTGCTCTGCATAGCATGGAAGAGATGGCTTTGGCCTGGAAGGTTTGATAGCAGGTGTTACCTTGTGGCTGCCAAGAACTGGACGATAGAGATTCCTCATTGCAAGAATGCTGGAGAAAGCACATTTTACTGTATGTGGGCCAATTCGAATTTCTTCTTACTAGTTAGTAATTGTTGTAGGCTTTACTTCAAAAAGGTGCATACAAGACTTACTCAAGTAACACATTTGTAACTAACACCTGTGTTTGTATAGCGTGTACACCTTGACCTGGATCTTTTGGCCTTACTACAACCTTGCGGGTTGTTAGGACTGGCCCCAAGAATTGTATCCCTAAGTAGTGTGGCATAGTGGTTAAGGAGTATTGATACTCTGAAGGTAGACTTCCCGGGGGTTGGATCCAGGTTCTATCACTAGCAGTGAGATCCTGGTTAATGTGTTTACCTACTCTGTGATCGGTTCCTCACTGTAAAGTGGTACTCACCTCATAGGAGTGCTGTGAGAAGTAAGTTACTCTATGTAAGCTCCTTAGCGTCATACCTGAGTGTGAACCAAGACTTAAATGGCGGTGAGACAGAGACTCAAGAAGTCACATCGCTGGTTTGGGTGAGCAGATTTGCAGAGTTGAGATTCAAACACAAGTTTCATTCTAAGTCTAGTAATCTTTCTACTTTTTCTTATGTTTAACAGTTATTGGTTATGATTTTAAAGCATAAACGTAGAAGGAAGCATATGAAGATACTTAGGATCCTAGTAATAGAATTGTACACTATTTGAAGTAGTGGTGCTGTTCTCTCTACATATGGGAAAACTGAGGTATATAGCAGTTGTTTTGCAATGACCTGATGTTACTTTGGTTGGTATTTTTAGTATGTCATTTGTCTTTTCATTTCTGGATCCTAATTTTATAAGCAGTGTGAAAAGAATAAGACTAAAAGTGATATTTCCAATATTAAAATTAAATGAACTGTCATGTAAGGCAAAACTATAAAAGAATACCATTAAAAAGATAAATTATCAATTCAGATATCACAATGAGATTAGAGGCCAGGCATGATAGCTCACACCTATAATCTCAGCACTTTGGGAGGCCAAGGTAATCACTTGAGCCCAGGAATTTGAAACCAGTCTGGCCAACATGGTGAAACCTTGTCTCTACTAAATATACAGAAATTCCAGCAAAGTGGTATGCACCTGTAATTCCAGCTACTTGGGAGGCTGAGACATGAGAATTGCTTGAACCCGGATGGCAAAGGTTGCATTGAGCTGAGATTGTACCACTGCACTCCAGCCTGGGCGACAGAGCAAGACTCAGTAGAGTCTCAAAAAAAAAAGAGTGATAGAGATTACAGACTTTTCTCAATGATGGTACTGTCATTCATCAATTATAACTGAAACTTCTCTTAGGAAATTCCCTTAACAATGGGTATCACCTTATTTAATTTATTTTTTTGAGATAAGTGAGCGATCTCAGTTTACTGCAATCTCCACCTCCTGGGTTCAAGCGATTCTTGTGCCTCAGCCTCCCAAGTAGCTGGGATTATAGGTGCACACCACCATGCCTAGCTAATTTTGGAATTTTTATTAGTGACGGGGTTTCATGGTGTTGCCCAGGCTGGTCTTGAACCCCTGATCTCAAGTGATCTGCCCGCCTCAGCCTTACAAAGTGCTGGGATTACAGGCATGAACCACTGAGCCCGGCCAGGTTATCACCTTACTTAAAATAAGCTTTTAAGGTGAATATTATTTTTTTTATAGAAAAATTTATTTGAGCATAAATTTAGTAAAAATGTAGACATTACTTGAACATTTTTTCTTCTTCAGAAATAGAAAACATCTTCAAAGGTAGAGCAAGAAAATGGTGTATAATCAATTTGGGACTAAAAAGCTGTTTAGCTTGTGTGGCCAGATTGTGGTTTTCCTGCGTGGCTCTAGCAGATAGGGACATTTCTTTTTTCTTTCTTTCTTTCCTTTTTTAATTTTTTCTTTGAGAAAGGGTCTCGCTCTGTCACCCAGGCTGCAGTGTGGTGGCACAATCACGGCTCACTGCCGCCTTGACCTGTACTCAAGCAGTCCTCCTGCTTCAGCCTCCTGGGGAGCTGGGACTACAGGTGTGTGCCACCACACCCAGCTAATGTTTTCAATTTTTTGTAGAGATGGGATTTCACTATGTTGCTCAGGTTGGTCTTGATCTCCTGGGCTCAAGCGATCTTCCTGCCTTAGCCTCCCAAAGTGGTGGAATTACAAATGCGAGCCACCATACTAGCCTGGGGATTTCAAATGGAGTTCTTTTCCCTAACGGCAGCCACAAAGAAATGAATGAATAGGGACTGCTGTGAAGGCTAACATTCATGGGGTGCTTGATAAACATCAGCGTCAGACACCCTCCGTATGATATGAAGAAGTAAAGAAAGCCGCAAACTTACGACCTGGCTTGAAGTCATGACTTTTCTTTCCAAGTAATCTTTTCAGGGAAAGCCTTTTGGCTTTGACTACAGCCATCCACAAATGGAAAGATTTGAATTTCATGAAGTCTGGGAAAGAGAGTTTTGGGTGGGATGTGCACCAGCATGATCAAGAGGCTGTTAAAATGAATTTCGTGAATGAGCAAAAAGTAATTTGCATTAAATGCAAATATGTTGTCTTGGGGTTAAGAAAAAGAATCCTGCAGAGATCTGAGACTGCTAGCAGATGGATTTGAGTGTGGAGATGGGAGGCGAGATGAGAAGCTATGGTGATGGTCTACTGGGAGAGGCAAAGAAATGCGTCAGTTATGGGCTTCTAGGGCTTCCTGCCTTCTCCCTCATGGGGGAGGAAGGAGAGCTAGCTGGGGGAATGTACTGCCAGTGCCCAGACTGACTTGATGTAATTACCCAGGTGGCCTCAGGCCTGGCATGGACACACATGAAGATAGGAAGTGTCTGCTTGGAGTTACAGAGTGGGGAATATTAAGGGCAGGCACAGCCATTCAGGACTGAAACCTATCACTTTAATTTGCCTGAGGCAGCCAACTGTAGATGTACCAAATGTCGCAGAATGTGATATTTGTATTTCTTCAAAACTTTTATATCAGACACCTAAAGCCAGCCATTGCTCTTGCAGCTGATTTAGTTGGAGAGTTCCAGTTGTAGCTGTTAGGCTGATAGTTAACTGTCAAGACAACTTGCTTTGCTTGTGTTTTCAACTGAGCCTATAAGTCTTTAGAAAGTACCAAATATATGAATGTGTGGTCATGTTTGGGAAACTTAAGTATTGGGAGGTGGTTTTAACTTGGTTTGGGATAAGAATAAATTGTTCCTTAAAGGTTGGCATCATCATGAAGAACACAAGCCAGGAAAGTGTTGCACAAACATCTACATTAAAAAGACCCTTCCACATACCTGTTCTGCTTGGGCAAGAGAATTCTTCCCTGCAGGAAAAGAAACAGGATCATTACTGTTTGATTTTTAGAGTGGAGCCTTAGTGAGCAAGGCACAAAGAAATGCTCTGTGTCCTTGAATAAATACTTAATTGCTCTGAGCCTCAGTCTCCTCCTCTCTACCATATGACTATTAGTAGTGTCTTTATTACTGGATTTTGTTATTATTGGAGAATTAAATAAAACACGTACAACACCTAGCATGTAAGTGTACAGTAAATGCTTTTTAAAAAGTGTTGACCGAGTACCTGACCCTCTATCAAGTGCTGTTTTCAGTCACAATCTTTGACTCTGAGGAGGTGAAGAATCGTCCAATTCAAATTCTGTCCTCAGGGTCATGTATTTATGTAACGATAAGGCTGGGATTCAATCCCAATGCCGCCTTCTTCTCCTTCTCCTTCTTCTTTTCCTTCTCCTTCGTCTTCCTTTTTTGATAGAGTCTATCTCTGTAGCCCAAGCTGGAATGCAGTGACATAATCTTGCACCTCCTGGACTCAGGTGATTCTCCTGCCTCAGCTTCCTGAGTAGATGGGACTACCAGGCACATGCCACCATGTCTGGCTAATTTTTTTATTTTTTGTAGAGACGGGGTTTCACCATGTTGCCCAGGCTGGTCTCAAACTTTTGAGCTTAGGCGACCTACCCATCTCGGCCACCCGAAGTTGCTAGAATTATAGGCATGGGCCCCCATGCCCAGCCACAATCCCAGTGCCTTCTGACTGCAGAAGTTCACATTCTTCCTGCTGCACTTACTTTTTTTGGCTATTAACTTACCCAGAGTGAATAATAGTTTATTCATTAATTGATGAATTCCACTCACTTTTATTGAATATTATGCTGTGGGCCTGGGTCTACTGTGTCTTAGTTAAGTTTATAAGTTATTTTGCCTTTCTGTGCCTCAATTTTCTTATTTGTAAACTGAAAGTGAGACTGCTATCTATATTTAGGATGATGTGATGTTTAAATGAGTTAGAACACATAACGTGCTTACCACAAAGCCTGGTACTTAAAGTATGCTCAAAGAACACTGGTTAATACTAGGAGCAGTACTGTAGTCATTATTGGTTTAATATGGTTCCTGGACTCCGTTTTTATGATCAGCTTTCAGTGTTCCATTTGATTTCTGCTTTGGTGGAGATGATGGTTTATTTCTCTCCTCCCATCCCACCCCTTCTTTTCTGCCATGAGCCACCAGAATTGCAGTGAGTGTTATGAGCAGACCAGCATATTCACTTCTGTAATGTAGAATGTATTATTAACGTTTTTAAATCTGGAAAATTCTGAAATATGAATGATATCTCAGCTCAAGGGTTTCAGGCAAAGCTCTGTGGACCTGCACTTGGTAAGAACACTTTCAGCAGCCAGTAGGAATCTTTGAATCAGGGCTCACAGTATTTTTTTGGGTTGCATCACTGAATTAAGTATAAAGCAAAAACAATGTTTAAATGAGCAAGGAAGTTTACTGAGACATTGTATCTTGCTTTTAAGTTCTTCATTTCATCCAACTAATATTTTTAATCCCTTCCGTGCCAGATACTGTATTAGGCAAACAGGTCCCAAGTTCCTGCCTTCTCCAAGCCTATAGTTTGGGAAGTCTGTGGGTGGGACCAAAAGTCCTCTAAGCAGAAACATTCTATATATTCAAAATCTATCAAAATATTCTGTTGTCTGTGATTATCCCAATCTGGGAGAATTCTTGGGTGAGGGCTGAGAATTGAGACGCTAAATTTTTGGCGAAAGTGCTATTATAAAGGGGTGGAGTTTGGGGGAAAGTAAGTTTAATGTGGGAAAGACTGTGAGTGCCTTGGTGGAAAGAAGGGGAAGGTGGGTTGGGGTTAACTGTGAAGTAACATAGGGCATTTCAGTGATGTTTCAGGCTGTCAGGGCCAGTCAGTGAGTTACTCTTTGCCCATGAGTGATGTTCTGAGCCTCAAAATAATTAGGATAAGATACTGCAATCCCATCATTAGTGTGGTTCCCTCCCTCCTGCCTTCTCTTCCTCTCATTTTGATATGATTGACTTGGACTTTTTTAAACTTTTTTTTTCTTTTTGCCATGTGTACTAGCCTTATACATATGACGTAGGGTTCCCTCTTTCCCTCCCTCCCTCCTTCCCTCCCTCTCTCTTTCTTTTTCTTTCTCTCCCAGTGAACGTGGAACTCTGCTAATGATTCAAGCAGTGATCATGATTCTTTCTTCTGGTCTTGTTTTATATATAACAGAAAAAAATCAGCTTGAGACCTTTTGAAAATAAACACATTAGTACATAGCCCAGCACCAGGCATATAGTGAGTGTTATTAAAATGTCAGTGGAATGAAACCACCTGGATGAAAGCTCAAAGCTGTTTTCATAGATTCTTATTGGCTGCTTAAAGTAATTTTACCATAGATTCTTACAAACCCATGGGCCCTTATCTGAAACTCTTGGGGCCAAATGCCTTTCATAGATCAGAATTTTCTAGATTTAAAAAAGTTTATACAGTGTGGATAGCATGTATTATGTAACTTCTTCAGTAGCAGCACCCATATCCAAACATACCAATTTTTTTTGTAATGAAAATTCACATTTAATAAATAAAGACAATACATAGCTGTAAGTCAGTTCAGGTCACATTTTGTCACTAATTGTGTTTTCACCAAGCTTGTATACTTTTGGGTTTCAGAACTTTGGGGTTTTGGAATTGTAGACCATAGTGGCTTTTTGGAACTCTTTCTTGCTTACATTGCTTTCTTGCTGTTAACTGTTGCCCAGTCTGCCTTAAAAAAATTGGATTCACCAGGTCTGACAGTGGCTATCAAAATCATTCATCTTATGTTTCCTGTAGGAAATCTATACATCTTATAGACTCTGCATCAAAGAGAAAATCAGAAGGAAAATCATCTTTGGTCTTCCCTCTGGTTTTCTGTTTTAGATCCTGAGTAGCTTTGTTTCTCAATTGTAAAAATAGTCCTCTCGGCCACCAGATTCCTCAGTCACTGCCCTGGTCCATCTCCTCCTTTATCAGTGTTCACTCCTCCTTTTAAGAGCATGATGTCATTCAATGCTTTTAACAACCTGGGATTTGGTCTGATACAAATGGGTTCTTAAACTGAGAAGAGCGTATCTGTTTTTCTTCTGAACATTTAAAAAGATTTTAAATGTGGAACAGATTGTAAAAAGCAATTTGCTTGTTTTAATACACAGAGATAATGACTTCTAATGGCTTCATGTCTGTGAAGGGTCTTGATCCCATGAACTGTTCCTGCCTCATCTGTTTCTTCCTTATTCCTCTTTTCTTGGTCTTGGTTTCTACCCTTGCTTTTCAGTATTCTCAAAGTCTCTCTCTCTCTCTCTCTCTCTCTCTCTCTTTTTTTTTTTAATAGAGTCTCACTCTGTTGCCCAAGTTGGAGTGTAGTGGCATGATCTCCACTCACTGCAACCTCCACCTCCTGGGTTCAAGCGATTCTCCCACTCAGCCTCCCAGGTAGCAGAGACTGCAGGTGTACACCACCATGGCTGGCTAATTTTTGTATTTTTAGTAGAGGCAGGGTTTTGTCATGTTGGCCAGGCTGGTCTTGAACTCTGGACCTCAGGTGATCCTCCGGCCTTAGCCTCCCAAAGGGCTGGGATTACAGACATGAGCCACCACACCCACCCAACCTGGTGGTCTCTTTCTTACCACCCCATCTCTACTTCTTTTGCCTGCTGCCTCTGCTACCTGCTTCTTTTTAATCAATTGTATCCGCTTTTAGTTGTTTACAATCAGTTGCCAATCTCTGAGAACAGTTTCCTAACAAACACATTTCCTCACTCTTCCTGTTTTGGAGGCTTTTCTGTTTGGGATTCTGCCCACATATGCAGACACTTAAACTTCTAGTTTCATGGCTGTTTTAGAGGACTTAGGTTGCTGGGCCGCTGAGAGCTGGATGTCTGAGGTACGGCTGTTTTAAGGAACATTTATATGCATGTGAGTGGTTTTGATCTGAAACCAAGGCTGCTAACTATGAAATCTGAGAAAGTGAAAAGATTCTTTTAAGATTCCAGGTGATTCTTAGTTCTTTTCATGGTCTGTATATGAGAAGTGTTTTTCTATATATTTCTTTGTGATAGCAAAAGATGTTTATAACAGTATAGACATTTCATAGGACACTTTAGTTTAAATTTATGAATCATAACTTTATCCTGGCAATTTTATTTTAGAACTATTATATGCTTAGAGTATTTCAGATAACTTGGTCTTTTGAATGTTCTGTACATATTGCTGCCTTTCCTATTTACAGATGGATTTGGAAAGGATTGTTCTCTGGGTGTAAAGAGTCCAATATGTACCACAGTTGTTTCCACACGGCATTGTCATTTCCTACCAGGGACTCTCCCTTTTAGACTTAGAGTTGGCACGGAAACATTATTGCTCACAAGAGCCACCCCATTTCTGAGTGTGATTGGACAGGTTTTGTAAACAAACTTCTTTAGGCTTGCTGAAATTAGTGGAAAAATCTAGGCTCTCATGTTTATAGTTGGTGTGGATTTTCCTTTCACCTGAACCATTACAGGTAAGACACTAAGTAAAAAAATACTCATTTCTACTCAGTACATAAAAATATTATATGTTTGATGTATTCAGTGAAATTTCAATTAACTCACAACTCTTTGAGGCCATGGATGGAAAGGTGCCATTATTACTCTCTGCCCCCAGTGCTTTGCACAATTCTTGGGCACAGAAAGAGACACACAATTCATAAAATTCATGTTGGGTGGATCAAAGAATGATTGACCATTGGCATCTCCTGATTCTATTTGGTGATCAGAGAAAGTGGTCAGACTTAAGTTATTTTACATATGAACATTTCTTGCAAAATTTGGAGAGGATGTTTTGATGGCTTGAGATCTTTTCATTTTTTTGAGAACTTCCATTGTCTTTCCTGCTGCTTTCCTCTCTCCACTGAGCTGCATTAGGGCCTGCCTGCATAACTACTCACTTCTGACTCCAAGGAAGGCCATATCATGTGTTTTAAGTACCCCATAAAGTTTGTCTTCAAAGTAAAGCTTCCTTTGCTAAGCTCACAAATGATGAATTTTTGTTTTCCTTCCAGCCTGAGGGTCAAGAGAGTGGACACTTTGTATGTATCAGTGTTGTGGCCATTTCCTCCCTCCTACTCTACTGCCCTTTCCCTGTCTTAGGCAAGAAATAAGTTGTTTCCAAGCAGTGAACTCCGCTGGGCCAGACAGTTTTGAAAGCTTTGAGCGTTCATTTCCTTAAAGAAGTGGAAGGTAACATGTTTGAAAGCAGGGCAGCTGTGACCTGTTCCAAAACATCAATGTTGATTGTTTGTTTTTCTGGATTTTAACAAAGAAGCTTTTGCCAGAAGACCTTTGCACTCTTGCTTATGCAAACCCCAAATTACAAAAATACATAACAAAAATAAAACAGAAGCCAGACTGAAGGTTATCTTACCAGAACAGAACTTCTTCTTTCTTTAGATTGTACAAACACATGAGCTTCCCAGTTAAGTTTCAATCAATCATTCCTGATGGATTCAGCTAAAGTTTTGCTTTAACGCATACCACATTGTCTAGTCCTTAGGGCTTAGTTCTATTTCCTCACCTTGTTTACCTACAAAATGGTGCATCTATTTGGAAAAAAAAAAAAGAATAATTTACTGGTTCCTTTTTCCCTCTGTGTATTCTGCAATAAAAAAAAATTCTCTGAAATGTATGCTGGGGAATGATAAGCAGTTTTTCTTGGGTGGTCTTAACAGGTCAGCAGTTAGCTTGCTCTGAAATTGAGATCCTCAAAGATGATCTTTTAAAAGGGGAAGTGTCAACTTTCTAATGTTTTGGAGAGAGAGGGATGCAGCATTAGCTAGAGACGGTGTAGGGTGGTGATAATGAACTCTGAGGCCAGTTGGTTTGGTTTTGAATCCTCTGCCTCTTACTAGCTGTGGATCTTGGCTTTATCAGTTAACCTCACTGTCCCTCATCTGTATAATGGTAATAATAATAGTGTCTCCTAAAGCACTACATAATAAGTGCTATGTGAGTTTTTAAAAATACATGAAAAGGAAATAGAGTTGGGGTAATGTCAGAAGAGATTAGTGTCAAGCCCTTGAAGGGAGGGGGCAATTTCAAATGAGAAGAGCTGATAGGTAGTGGCAGAGAAAGCAAGTAAATTGGGGGTTAAATGATAGACTATGAATTTGGCCATTTGGAGTTCTTAAGTAATTTCTAACTATTCAGATGTGTGACTTTAAGCAAGCCAGCTTACCTCCCTATCAGTAAAAGGTGACACTTGGCTGGCTCGTTATTCTTTTATGTGTCTCAGCTCCAGAAATACACAGACTGGCTTCCATTTTTAGTGCAGTGCTATGAGCAGAAGCCAGATTGAGATTTCAGGTAGGATTGAGGAAAGATGAAGGAGTTGACACTTTGTATCTAAGTCACTTCCTGGCGGTGAGTGAGAAGAGAGAGCATCACTAATGGCAAAGCCAGGGCTAAGAGGCACAGGGTTGAGTTGCTGCATGAAGACAGTCGCTCACTGCTGCCTGAAGATGTTTATGGTTTCTTCCATGTGTTCTTCCTTTCTTATCTCAAGTGTTTGATTCCCGTTCTTCCTTTTTTTCTAGTTCTCTTTCGAAGTTGCCTGTGAAAGGGCCTCCTTGTTTGAAATCTCTTCTTAGGAACGAAGAAAGTGGTATGCAGCAACTTAAATAGCAGGTGCAAATCCTCCAGATGAGTTCCAGCCCAGGGAGAGTGGTGCTTGAGTGGTGTGCTGAATTCCTCCTCCCAACTTGATAGCATATTTTCGATATTGCAGTCCATCTGTGCACCATTTTTTAATGCGTATGTTTTGTTTTTGGTTTGCTGTATTCTCATTTTTTCCCCTTGGGCTCTTTAACTAGTCTTATTCTATGAAGCACCCTTTTTTTCTTTTTCTAATTTGTGCTTCTAGTGCTCTGACCCATGGGTTATTTGAGTATAAATTCACTTGCGTTTAGCCACTGAGTGAAGGGTACTCATTTCTGAGGAACATACTTATTATTCTGGCATAAGATATGTGAACAGACTGTTCTCGACAGATTTTAGTATCTTTGAGAGGTGCTGGTGACAACAATGACATTTGGCAGCATGATGCTCTGTTCAAACAGATATTCAACTTGGTTAATATTAGTGTTTGTATTAGGCTGTGGTAAGCACAGTGTTCTCAAATTTGAACCTATAAAGAATTATGGAAAAAGGATGGTGAGGTCCACAGAAGTGGTCATTGCACTTATATTTTTCAAGTTTGCTTTTCTTGATTTTTCTTCATTAAACTTTCATTCAGTATTTTTATCAGACAGTATGTGCTAGATTATGCTACAGTAACAAATGATACCCAAGTTTCAGTTGCTTAAAACAACCAAGTTTTCTTTATTGGCCATGCTGCATATCCATGGAGGGCTGGCGTTCATGTAGATCTTCCCTTTGGATGCACATTGATAGATTTCCCTCTGTCCCCAGTGACCAAGGTGAAGGAAAGGAAATATGGTGAATCATGCACACTGTCTTGTGGGATTTGGCTTAGAAGTAAACTACTTCTGCTCACATTTATTGGCCAGTCAATGAAATCCCAGTCAAATAGCCATGCCTAACTTTACATGAACAGGGAAACACAATGCTGTAATGTTCTCGGAGGAAGGGGAATTGGAAATATTTGAACAGCACTAAATGCCTAATACAATATAGACCTTATGTAAGCCAAATGCCATAATGGATTCTAGGGGCACAAAGATGAATGGAGTGTATTCTAGTTCTAGAGAAATTAATTTTTTTTCAGGGGGGGGAATAGCTTTATACAGAATTTTAAAATGATGATGATGAAGCTAAGATGGTTTTAAAACTATCTCTGTATTTTTTTATTATTTATTTATTTATTTATTTATTTATTTAGAGATGGAGTCTCGCTCTGTCACCCAGGCTGGAGTGCAGTGGCCTGACCTCAGCTCACTGCAACCTCTGCCTCCCGGGTTCAAGCGATTTTCCTGCTCCAGCCTGCTGAGTAGCTGAAACTACAGGTGCATACCACCATACCCAGCTATTTTTTTGTATTTTTAGTAGAGATAGGTTTTCACCGTGTTAGCCAGGATGGTGTCAATCTCCTGACCTTGTGATCTGCCCACCTTGACCTCCCAAAGTGCTAGGATTACAGGTGTGAGCCACCGTGTCTGGCCTCATCTCTGTATTTTAAAAGATTAGTAATGTTTCCTTTATCGTTTCATTTCTCCAGGTTTTGTAAATATCTTCTACAAGTTACAAATAGCTACTAAATAATCTTCAGGACTTAAATCTGATGAAAAAAATCGGCTTTACCTAATTTTACATAATGTTTAGGTCTTCTCTTGAATCTTTATGTGTGAAAGACATCATTTTTGTGTTTTTGCCATGCTTTAGCAGTCTAAAAATTGAATGTGCCTAAGGAGAATAACTTTTTTATTACGTGCTGGCTCAAATCTCAGACAGAATTCCATTGAAAGCCAATTGGTTTTCTGTTTTTTTTCTATGTGTCTTTCAGTGCTGAAATTGGAAATAAACCAGAATTATGGCTTCATGACGGAAAGTGTAGCAATTCTACACAATACACAACAAGTTTGTCATTTAAAATATCAGACATCTGTCTGAAGTTGGTGCTGACCTTCTAAACGGCAACTGAATGTCCAGATTGTTATTTCTCCATCCTCCTCAGATGCATTTCCAGTGTTGTGCTCACAGCCCCATGCTTCTTGTCTGCTTCCTAGTGGGTTATGGGTTGTTTCCTAGAGTCTAGACATGAAATGAAAAATTATGTAATCTATTTCCCATTCTCCTCTGCAAAATTCAGAGGGAGGGTCAAAGCTTTGAGACATACTGCCTCTCTGTGCTTGGTGTGAAGAGCAGACTTTGGGGATCTATAGACATGGGTTGGAATCTTGGCCAGCCCCTTCCTACCTGTAGAACTTTGGGCAGGTTGCTTAATCTCTTTAATTCTCAGCTTCCTTCCCAGTAATGTGAAGTGCATAAGAACTATTTCAGTGGCTTGTTGTGAGGGTTGAGTATATGGCTTATATAAAATGCCAACAATGTCTGACATGTAATAAGCACCCAATAAATATTCCCTATTGGCACAGTGCATTCTGTTTTTTAAAGAACTTCATTATATTTTATCTCATGGGAATACATCAAGGAGGTAAAAGGCATCTAGCTGAATTAGTTTTCCATTAACTTGCCAAAAAAATAAATACAGACTGCATTCTCTTGGAGTCACAGTTGACTTCGAGAAGATCTTATTCAATTATGACATGTGTATGTTTTCCTGTCTACTCACATTTTTCCTTACCCATCATCTTGTTAGATTACATGTAGACTGAATCTTCTAACTACATTTTTAAAGTTCTAAATCTTTTCTTGTGCTATTATGAGTTCTGGGTGATTACTTCAACCAGCAATGAATGACTAAGGTCTGAGGGGATTAGTGTTGGTACTATAGGAGAAGAAAACAAAAACTTTAATAATTTTAATAATAATCACTAACACTAATTGAATACAGAATCTGCATCTAGTTCCTTAATGAAGTTTTCTTTTTCCCATGAAATCATAGTTAATCTTATCTCCACCTTGTAAGGTAGCTATGACTATTACTTGCATATTGCAGGTGAAGAAATTTAGGCTAGGATGTTAAGTAATTTGTCCAAGGCAATATACTTAGTACGATTAGCACTGGAATTTGAATCCAAGATCATTTGATTTCAAAATAGCTATTTTTCCCCATTCAGCTCTATAGTACAGATAAATTTGAGTTTAAAATAGGGAGGTTATATTCCTGGCTGATACATGTTGTATGAACACTGTCTGAGTGGATTAACTGTGGCAGCTAAAAATAACAGGGTGTATTGTTGCCTTTTTGTATAGTCTAAACTTCTTGTCTGGATGACTTTAAAATATGTGTTGCTGCTCCTGATTCCTAACAGGGACCTTTAGAGACCTGGAAGCCTGTCCTTTGTGTAACTCTCTACGATTCTGTGGACAGGTGGCCCTCATCTGCATCTCTAACAGAAGGGTTAGTAATGAGAAGTAAGGGTACAGATAGAAGCTAGGAAAACAAATAGGCTGTACCTTCTGGTCTGAATTATTTTCTCATTTTTCTAATCCCTGACAACTTTCTCAATAAACTGGCCTAGCAAGTAAATCCATGGGTCCTCTGTCCTTGTTGGGAATAGCGTCATTTGGGCACAACTTTGCCATCAGTGTTCCATTTCAAAACATTTCCTGAGGTAAACATTAAGGCCTGAATGACTGCTATAGGTTGAGATTTTCATTTGAATTTTGAGGCTTACTTAGATGGACACCATTTTTCAATTACAACGATCTTTCCTGTCTTAAAACCTGATTGTTAAAATACAGGACATATGGGAGATCTTAAAAAGATCAAGTTCCAAGTGTAATTCTTTTTTCAAGTAGGCAGGGGAGTCTGGTGCATAATGTTCCAATCTAGTTTCACGGTTCTTTTGATCAACCCAAAATGAAACTGAACAAGACAGCATCTCTCAAAGGGTTAATACCCTGGAATTTCACACTTAACAATTGGCATTATGTTCTTTGCATTCTTGAGGAATTTTCTCACTGTTGTCAAAAGACTTTGGTTTGTTATGCAAGACAGTGGTCCAGTGACTTTGCATATCACATTCTCTTAACATGAGGGAAATCCCTGCATGCTAATTGGAGGAGGAAAAAAGTAGTGCAAGTGGTTCTTTGGCTCCAGATGAATTAAGTGAGGGAGTGCATTTAGTGAAAAACCAAAGCACAACAAAACCCTTGCAAATGAACGGGCATCCTGTTGAAATGGCTGCTGACTCTGGTCATTTTGTGTACGCCTTACTGCTCTGTCACTGCGATCTCATTTTTTTGGGGGGAAACACTTGAATGTATATATAGTTTGCTCTTTTTTTATTTTTCTGATTGCTTTTATTACCTATTGCTGTATAAGAAACCATTCTAAACGTAGTGGCTTAAAAATAACAACAATTTATTGTTTATTAAGATTCTAGGAGTTGACTATTCCAATTCTATTCCATGGAGCATCGGCTGGTCCCTATGTTCAGTTGGTGCTGGGGCTAGGCTGGAAGGTTCAAGATGTTTTTTCTCATGTCTGGGCCCTCAGCGCTTCTCCACGTGGCCTCTCTACCTGGCAAGTTTGGGTGCCGTCATAGCATGGTGGTCTCTGGGTAGTTGGACTTCCTCAGGTTGCTGGCCTTTAAGAAAAAGAAAGCAGAAGCTGTCAATCTTCTTAAGGCCAAGCTTGAAAGTGGCAGCATGTTACTTCCACTATATCCTGTTGGTTAAAGGAAGCTCTAGAGTCAGTCCAGATTCCAGGGAAGTAGGGGAAATAGACCCTATTTCTGGAACAGTGGAGTGCCATGTCTCTACAGGAGGAAAAGAATTGATGGCCCAAATTGTACAAGTGGAGGGAGCACTGAGGGCAGAGGGGCTCATCCTGGTTTGTGAGAACACAAAGGGCAGGGGAGAGTTTTGTCCCACTGTCTGTTTAGGGTTCTGGGCAAACGCTGCTATGTGAGTAACTTCATGCCAACTTGGAAGGGGTGCATAGTGACATAAGAGGACAAATTGGTGAGGTCAGGTGGAGGAGGGCCCAGGGGCACTCACCAAGCCTCTCTCAGCTCTTCTATGGTGGCAGAAGGAGCCAGATGTTCTGGAATTCTTTCAAGAGAGGGCTCAGAAGGCAGCTGAGCTAAGAGGCAGTGGGCTTAGGCTAGGAACTGGGTGGAAAATAGACCCAGAGCTAGCTGTGGCACCACTGGAGGCCAGCCAGTGGTACTCTAAGCCCTGACCACCAGCTGTGGACATCAGTTGCAGATGTCCATGGAATGTCCAGGGTTGTAGAGCTAGTCGGTCTCACTCCCATGGTCACCAGGCCAGGCAGCATCCCAGACTAGCTGCTTTGCAGCCGAGGGCAGGTAGGATGCAGAGGACAACATGTGATTTGCATTCTCCATCTCTCATATCACCATAATAATGGAGACACTCTCCTCTCTCCCCATATACCTGGTTACTGTTGTTCTTTTTTTTCCCCAAGCCAGAGTGTCACTCTGTCACCCAGGCTGGAGTGCAGTGATGCGATCTCGGCTCACTGCAATCTCCACCTCCCGGGTTCAAGCAATTCTCCTGCCTCAGTCCAGCCTCCCGAGTAGCTGGGACTACAGACACCCATCACCATGTCTGGCTAATTTTTGTATTTTTAGTAGAGCTGGGGTTTCACCATGTTGGCCAGGCTGGTCTCAGACTCCTGACCTCAGATGATCTGCCAGCCCTGGCTTCCCAAAGTGCTGGGATTATGGGCGTGAGCCACCACGCCCTGGTGACTGTCTTGATGAACAGAAATCTGAGTGACTGAGCCTGATGTTTAAAAGGACTGAACCTAAAGGAACTGTTTAATTTATTGCCTAGGAGTAAATATTTGCCAGATTTTTCTACAGTCAGGTCTCCCTTTTTTTAGTAGTCTGAATAAAGTCTTCCTAGGGATGTTCACATCCTAATTTTTAGAGCCTCTGGCTATGTTATCGTATATGGAAAAAGAGACTTTGCAGATGTGGTTAAGTCGAAGATCTTGAGATGGGGAGATTATTCTACATCATCTCAGTGGACTCTGTGTTATCATAGAAGTCCTTGTAAGGGGGAAGCTGGACATCAGAAACAGAAAAAGGAGAGATGGTGATGGAACCAGGTATTGAAATGATGCACTTCGATGACGGAAGAAGGGCCCGGGGGCAAAGGAAAACAGGCGGCCTCTAAAAGCTGGAAAATAGCCCTGCCAACACCAGGACATTACATTTCCTACCCTCGAACTGTAAGAGTCAATTTGTGTAGTTTTAAGATACTAACAGAGACACTGTCTGGAAACATCATGCAAGATGTTTTATATAAGAACATCTTATATATCAAGGCTGGGCACAGTGGCTCATACCTGTAATCCCAGCACTTTGGAAAGCCAAGGCAGGTGGATCACAAGGTTCAGGAGTCCAAGACCAGCCTGACCAACATGGTAAAACCCCATCTCTACGAAAAATACAAAATTAGCTGGGTGTGTTGGTGCATGCCTGTAATCCTAGCTATTTGGGAGACTGAGGCAAGAGAATCACTTGAACTCAGTAGGTGGAGGTTGCAGTGAGCTGAGATGGCACCAGCGCACTACAGCCTGGGTGACAGTGAGACTGTCTCAAAAAAAAAAAAAAAGTATCAAGTAGAAGTTTATATACAGAGTAAGCTTTTAGTATCTCAGAAATCTTATTTCTGAAGTCCTATATTGTTGTAACTTATTGACATGATGATTCCTATAGTAGAAATAATATGAAAACAATTGCTACTACATGACTTATTATCTACTCCTTATTTTGAAGACTTTACTCAATTTCTCCAGAAATAACCATTGTACCATATTTGTTCTACTTTCAATGATATAGGCACTTTTCAATTCATTTATTCCGTTTGTAAAGTTTAGTTCTAATAAAGCTCATAGAGCCACAAGAAAATCTCTTTAAACCTTGTTTTTCTATTAAATAAATACATTCTGGGTTGTAAGTTAGGAGTTCCAGGAATTCTTGTTCCCTCTTTGGAGGTGATGGTGGCGGTGGTTTGAGCTATCTCCTTACCTAGATCTAGGTACCTAGACTCCACATCTGTTCACTTTCTGCCATTTCTCCGTCTGTGTAGAGATGGTACAACATTTGTCTGAACATAAGTATACCTACAGTTTGCCTCTCCTTGAGCTTTTCTGACACAGAGAAGCAAGCAGTTGCCCCCACTGGAGGACTGGGGTTGCAGACTTACTTAGAGGCTGATCATGGGTCTGGGGTATTAAAAAATAATGTCCATATGTTGGGCACAGCTTGAATTAAGAATAATCTTCGTGAGCCAGTTAATGCTGTGAGAGATTTTTTCCTAACATTGTCATTATGCTATTTGCAGCACAAGTTCCAACACAACAGCTTTTCCGTTTTATCATAGGGATTGTCGAGGCAGCATGTAAAGTTGTTAAAATGATGGCACCAGGACAATCTGTGTGGGAGATGCTGTCAGGACTGGAAATGGAATGCAGAAATTTCTAAATTTCTGTGCATAGGATTTGGTCCTTCCAAAGGAACCTTCATATGTATTTCAGTTCTTGCCCAAGATGGGAAACTAGGATTTTGTCAGCGTCTGGGTATATACTGGAAGTGTGGAGCTGGTTGAAAAAAAATCATGAAGGAGCTATAAAGCAGACAGTTAGGGTAAAAATACATGGTTTTTGTCTGGTCTTCTGCGTTTCCTATGTGAAAGGTGAATCCTTGAATCTGAAAATAAAAGCATCTCCAGTGTCTCCTAGAGAATGTGTCAAATACTGTCACGGACCTCGGATCCCTTTCATTGCATTCTTTGTTATTTCTAAATGTGAGCTTCACACAAATCTTCTTTTAAGAAGGATTTCCAGAAGGCCTACTGTAGCTGTGTGCATGCTTTAAAATAAAAGTAAATCCCTTTCTCACTTAAACAAGACAAACCACCAACCTATTTGTTTCCATGAAAAATATCTTTGCATGTCTAGACAGTAGTGCTGATCAGCTGCCTTTTGTAAGGAAGGGATACAGAAAAACTATTATTCTCCCCAGAAACCTTGTAAGGCCCTATGTGACCCAAGTGACCTCTCACTCAACTAGTGAAACAGGAGCCAGAAGTGTGCAAGGAGCCAGAGCTGGAGCTTGATGCTGATGTTGTAAATCAGCCTTGGCATTACCGGGCTTTCCTGTTTTTAGCCAGCAGTCCTTAGGGACTGTTGCTGATTGAGGGTGAAAAAACTTTCAGAACCATTGTGAGTGGTGACACTGACATATCATTAGGCTTCCACCCAGATGGCATTTGAAACAAATAGAAAGGAAACTGTAATGAAATTAACTTAAAGAGGAAAGAATTAAAGCACAGTTTTACAGGCAAACATAGCATGGGAAAGATTGAAAGGGAGCTTTGATTTGCTCTCTGCTTTTGCTAGATACTGTGCTTGGTGTGTTGTAGGTGGACTTCACAATAATGAGAAAAGGTTTTTGTTTTTCATTTATAGAGTGGCCGGGAGCGCCGTATACCTGGTAGTTGAAGTTGTCTGTGTTTACCTCTCTTTTCCTTGTAAATTCAGTTCTCTCTTCTCCTAGGCATCTTCTTCTGTGTTTATGACTATAAATCATTAAAGCAGTTCCTGAAAACTGTGCTTAGGTCTTTAGCTGATGTTGGATGCAGTTGAGAATTTTTTGCTTTCACAGTGGCCCAAAGTAAATTGTCACATGTGCTTAAGTCTGGACCCTGCAGTAACCACTAGATTATCATATCCATATCCAGTCCATGGTGCCCTGAATTCGTTACCAAAATATCTTCCACCTGGAATATGAGAAAATGCTGAGAGCATTCATTATTTTATTGCAGGATAGCTGTTTTCCCCAAATAGCTGCCATTTTTTTTCACACAGCTGTGGAACAAACCACAACCAAAGTGTATTCAAATGATTGACCCTTGTGTTGAACAAATGTTAAAATTGCCCATTTTATGGCATGAGGAAGAAGCTGCTCATTGTACCCTCCTTCATCCATATCTGCACAGATGAGAGAATGGAGGTCCAGAGAAGTAAAGTGACTTGTTCAGGTCACGTCGTCAGGCAAGTAGTGGAGCAAAGACTCATACTTGGTTCTGTCTGATTACAGTGCTTGTGCCTTTTAATTTTTTTTTCTTTTTTTTGAGACAGCGTCTTGCTCTGTCACCCAGGCTGGAGTGCAGTGGCTTGATCCCAGCTCACTGCAATCTCCATTTCCTGAATAAAGCAATTCTTATGCCTCAACCTCCCGAGTAGTTGGGATTACAGGCATGCACCATCACACCTGGCTAATTTTTGTATTTTTAGTAGACACGGGGTTTCGCCATGTTGGCTAGGCTGTTCTTGAACTCCTGGCCTCAAGCAGTTCACCTGCCTTGGCTTCCCAAAGTACTGGGATTACAGGCACGAGCCACCACACCTGGCTGGCTTGTGCCTTTTTATTACAGAGCTTTTCAAACTTTTGCAGTGAAGGACTACTTTTTTTGTTTTGCTTTTGTTTTTAAAATTTCCAATCCACTGTAATACAGGGCTGACTGCACAGAATCAGCATGCAGCTTGTATCACATGCACCTCACCCAGGCCAGTTGGCCAACACCTAAACAGATTTACATCTTGCTCAGCAAGATGAGTCCTGCTATCACATGGCTTGGTTGTGGTGGTGATGGCCAAACTGCTGTCAAAGTTTCTAAGTGTAGATTCTCAATCCTGTAATGTACAATGTCATGGACCAATAAGATCAGTTCACAGGTCACATTTGAAATAATACTGCTTTGATTTAAGGGTGAGGGGAGCATCTGTCAGAGAAAAGCCAGACTCCTTTGACTAAAGAGAAACATTGAGAGCACAGTTCGGAGGCTAGGAATAGAATATGTGGAAGATGTACACTTCAGCGTGTAGATGGTATGGTTTTCTTCTCTTCAGGACAAACTGAATTCCAGCAAGTCATGCTCACATTCAGTACATGCAGATTTTTGTTCTCAAGTCAGATGGGAGCTTAATTGCAGTGTCCACTAGAGGAAAAACACCAAGCAATTTCTAATACCTACAACAAACAAAATTTACATTGTGAAAAGGGGTTCAAAAGGGGGAGGGCAGGCCAGGCGTGGTGGCTCATGCCTGTAATCTCACTTTGGAAGGCCAATGTGCTTGGATTGCCTGAGCCCGGGAGTTCAAGACCAGCCTGGGCAACATGGTGAAACCACCATCTCTACAAAAGACACAAGAATTAGCTGGGTATGATGGTGTGTGCCTGTCATCCTACTCAGGAGGCTGAAGCTGGAGGATTATGTGAGCCCAGGAGGTCGAGGCTGCAGTGAGCTGTGATTATGCCATTGCATTGCAGCCTGGATGACAGGGCAAGACCCTGTCTCATTAAAAAAAAAATAGAAATTTCTTTTTTAAAAAGGGGAGGAGGGGATGGGTGCAGAGGCTCATGCTTGTAATCCCAGCACTTTGGGAGGCCAAGGCAGGTGGATCATCTAAGGTCGAGAGTTTGAAACCAGCCTGAGCAGCATGGGGAAACCCCACCTCTACTAATAATACCAAATACTAGCCAGGCATGGTGGTTGCATGCCTGTAATCCCAGCTACTTGGGAGGCTGAGGCAGGAGAATGGCTTGAACCTGGGAGGCGGAGGTTGTGGTGAGCCGAGATCATGCTATTGCACTAAAAAAGGGGGAAAAAAAAGGCAAGGAGGAGGGTAACCAAGCATTCATCCTTGTATGAGATGAGTTTCTCCAGAGGCTTTTTTGTTTTTTGAGATGGAATCTTGCTCTCTTGCCCAAGCTAGAGTGCAGTGGCACGATCTTGGCTCACTGCAAACTCTACCTCCTGGGTTCAAGTGATTTTCCTGCCTCAGCCTCCTGAGTAGCTAGAATTACAGGCACCTGCCACTGCCCCCAGCTAATTTTTATACTTTTAGTAGAGATGGGGTTTCACCATCTTGGTCAGCCTGGTCTCAAACTCCTGACCTCATGATCCACCCGCTTTGGCCTCCCAAGGATGCTGGAATTACAGCTCTGAGCCACCGTGCCTGGCCAAAAGGCTTTATTAATTCACTTGGTGATTTGTTCAGCTTCCTTATTGAGCATCTCCTGTACGCTTTGCTTGGTGTTTCATGATGAAGCATGATGCTTCGAGGTAGTGTTCCAATGCTTTGTAATTTACAGCTGCTGGAGGAAAGGAAGAAGTAAAAGAAGACATTTTAAAAATTATTAAATAAACGAGTATTTGTTTTGTTAGTTTGACCTCTATAATTAACAAGTTTGAAGAAAATATTGTTTAATGCTTAGTTTTTTTTAGGTGATTAAATAGTAATTTGTAATAATTTTATTTTTTAAGGGCTTTAATCAGGAAACTAGCTTCTAATTAAAACCATGTTTCTGTGGGGAAATCACATCCTACAAAAATATTTTTGATTTCAAAACTTTTCTCAAGAATAAATCCTGTCAGAAGTGTGAAAACTGCCTGTACATAGCAGAGCAATTTGTATGTGAATCGGTATTGGTAAATGTCCCCAAATTGTACCATTGGGTTTCTTTGACTTGAGATATAATAGTCTTATGGAATTTTATGTTTTAAAAAATACAGAAAAAATACCATGGTTATTTATTTATTTGTTTGAGACAGAGCCTCACTCTGGCGCCCAGGCTAGAGTGCAGTGGCATGATCTTGGCTTACTGTAACCTCCACCTCCTGGAATCAAGTGATTCTCCTGCCTCAGCCTTCCAAGTAGCCAGGACTATAGGCGGTGGGACCATCATGCTTGGCTGATTTTTGTATTTTTAGTAGAGATGGGATTTTGCCTTGTTGGCCAGGCTGGTCTCAAACTCTTGACCTCAGGTGATCCACCTGCGTCTGCCTTCCACAAGTGCTGGGATTACATGTATAAGCCACTGCACCCGGCCCATGGTCTATTACTGATGATATAGAAGACCTAATTCTATCATGACTAAATATAACAGAAATTAATGATGTTCTCAAAAGCTTTTAAAATGAAGCTGAATATGAATATGTGGCAGAATACGAAGTTTGGTCTTAAGTCTTTGATTCTGATTGTCCACAGATTGTTTTCCTTTGTGTTTGATTTTACTTCAGTTTCATGATGTGGAGGTCTCTTTCTCTTGATATTGCCTGTGTAGATATAAATGACTTGAACCCCTCTTCCCAGCACTTTGCTGTGCAAAGTCAAAGATGCCATGTATTGCTAGGGATTTTTAAATCAGCTGCTGTCTCGAGTAGAAGTTAATTTACTAGGAGAAGATGTAGTAATCTTAGTTTTATAGTAACCAATGAAAAATGAAATTTTCTTTTTCTTTTTTTTTTGAGAGGGAGTTTCGCTCTTGTTACGCAGGCTGGAGTGCAATGGTGCGATCTTGGCTCACCGCAACCTCCGCCTCCTGGATTCAGGCAATTCTCCTGCCTCAGGAGTAGCTGGGATTACAGGCGCGTGCCACCACGCCCAGCTAATTTTTTTCGTATTTTTAGTAGAGATGGGGTTTCACCATGTTGACCAGGATGGTCTCGATCTCTTGACCTCATGATCCACCCTCCTCGGCCTCCCAAAGTGCTGGGATTACAGGTGTGAGCCACCGCGCCCGGCGAAATTTGCTTTTTCAATGAAAAATGAACAGCTTCCTTATAACTTAAATCTATTAGCAATGCTTTAAGCAAATATCTAATTAGCATATTTAAAAAATACTGGTATTTATTCTAGTTTCCTTGGCTCAATCCTCTTTCTTATTGTCTTGTTTTTGAGTTTCTATAAAAAAAGACTTAAAAACTTAGGGCATTCTCTCTCTCGAATCAGTCATTTTTTTTTACTTTGGTAAAGACATCATTGTGCCTTGGTTTTAATATGAGGAAAAATGAAAGTGGGAGTGGAATTTGCATTAAATATTTGGAATTTTTCTTCTTCCCCACCCTCAACATCTAAAATATGCATGGGATTTGGAAAACAAATTAGAAACAGGATCTTTCACAGATATTTAAAAAATGCATTTCTAAATGGTGGGGAGTTCTGATCTCTGAATAGTGCCATTTCATTTAGGAGCTCAGGTTGCAAAAGTCGTATCTAATACTCTTTTTTTCTTGGTTTTTATTTTGACTTCTTAAAGATTGAAAGTCTTTTTAGTAAATTAATGTTAAATATTCACTTTGCTAATATAATTTGCTAGAATAAACTGATAATGGTATAAGCAATATTAATTTTTTTAGTTTTTTTTTGTTGTTTGTTTTTGATGTGGGATATCTGCCACGGATATAGAGAGTAATTAGACTCAGAAATGGTTTTGCTTGTCTCTCTCTGTCCTTAAACTCTTGGGTTAGTGGGAACATGGAGAGCATACATGAAATGAGCTGTGATTCTTTCTCTTCGACATTAATTTTAAAATAGCCTAGATGCCATAGCTCATGCCTGTAATCCCAGCAATTTGGAAGGCTGAGGTGGACATATCGCTCGAGCTCAGGAGTTCAAGACTTGTCTGTGCAACATGGTGAAACAGCATCTCTACAAAAAATATAAAAATTAGCCAGGCATCATGGTATGCATCTGTAGTTTCAGCTACTCAGGAGGCTAAGGCAGGAGGATCAGTTGAGCCTGGGAGATTGAAGCTGCAGTGAGCCATGATCATGTTACTGCTTTCCGGCCTGGGCAACAGAGCTGTCTCAAAAAAATAAAAAATAATAAATAAGAACAGATGGACTGGAACAAACCATCAAAGAAGCATTTTACAAAAGACATGCATTTGGCCACTTAACATCAGTGTCTACTCTTGCCCACTTTTGTGTACAAGCTTAGCATATTCCCCAACATGAACATGGCTCAAATATGTATCCATGGAGCAAATGGATGAAGGAAATAAATTGGGCGTATAACCAACTAGTTAACCGATGAGTTGAGTTCATCATAGTTGAGAACTCATCTGTGTGGGTTACCTTTGTGTGTTGAAATCACCTGCATTTTTCAAACAGGTACTCTCTCTCCTCATTTTGGTTGATTGTGTTGACAAAGAAAAAGACTGTCACGCTCAGAAATCTAAATATAGCTTCACACAGATGCACACTTGTTACAATGATGCAGATGGAAATTAACTACGGATTGAATTTTAATTATGTAAACTGCACACATCTCCTACCCCTCCTCCCTCTATTGTGTCACTTGTAATTACATTATTATACATCAGTCATTTAACCAGGGTAAACAATAATTGCTGGAAAACTAAGATTTTTAATTTGAAGAAAGGAATTGCTAAGTAAATGAAAGGGAAACATACAGATGTGTTGGGTGATTCTTTTTGTATAGCTGTTTGTTTAGCAATTCAGGAAGTGACTTAAACTTTGCCTGCCAATGTTGGATGCTAGATTTTTATCAAAGGAAGGGTCCTATCGTTTTTCATGTGTGTTTAGTTAGAGATTTATTTAAATGGAAACATGAGATAGTAAGCAACAGTTTCACTTTTAGGGAATGATTTCCCTCATAAAAGCTTCATGTCTCATACTCCAAGGTAAAGAGAAAAAAATTCATATTGAATGTTTTTTTCTTTCTGCTCTGGGAAGTGCATCAAATGTAACCAACACAGTGAATTCAGACCACCTGTGAGATTCCACATTGCTTTTCCCAATCGTTGTTGAATTAAATAACAACATTTGATTATGGTACTAAAAGCAAATCAAGGAATATTCAGATGAATCCGTGGATAAACACATTTAATGGTAGTATGGACTTTGCTCTTATTGCAGATGGATTATTATCCAATGAAACCATTCTTCTTTCATGTTGTAAAGCTTTCCAGATTTCAGGAAGCCAGGGCAGCTGTATTTTTTTAAACCTTCACATGTGATCCAAAAGTACAATTTCCTAGGAGAAATGAAGATCTGTTAATTTACAGTATTTGTAAGCAATGGCTAAACTCTTTTCTGTAAACATCGGAAATACACCTGGTGAAGGAAAGCTCTTCTGCCAGATAAAATGGAATGTTCTCAATTAAACAGGGAAGCAGGTTGGATGAGAGAGACCTATGGAACAAGTGCTGCTGAGTGTCTGATTCCAGCCCGTGAAGGATGTGAGGGAATTTGCCTGGCCTCAGGGCTAGAGAACTATTAATATAAGCAACTCAGCAATTTCTGTCTATATTGCTCACTTTTTCTTGAAGAATATGCCCACTTAAAACTCATAGACTCAAGGAAAGGCAAGCTGGCTAGACTTAAAACTGAATCATAGAAGAGGCAACATCTGTCAGAGAAAACTCTAATCATGGACGGTGCAGATATTCCTGTCTGGATAGGTATTGTCAGTGGGACTGAAGAGAGCCGCAATGTCTGCAAGAGATGGCTCAGAGATTGAGGAACTCTTCCGGTTTCTATAAGTCTGAATAGTTCCAAAAATGTAGAGACTCAATTTGGTTTGAGTTTATGTTCTGGCAGGTATTCTTTGTACAGAATTCTATTTCTGGTGCTCCTAAGCAGCTTTTTGGTGACTTTTCAGGCATGTTACATATGACTAAAATGTGTGTGTGTGTGTGTGTATGTGTGTGTGTGTAGTACAGGACACAGCATGAGTTTATTGTTTCATTGAAAAGGGTTAAGACTGACATATAGTTGCAGAATGTTGAGGAAACTCAATATTAATGCATGGGCTTGACCTTAAGCGTAGGTCAGTGGATCTTGCACTATTTGGTGGGTGTCAGGCCATGCCTGTGGTGACTCTTCATTGCCCAACACAATGGCGTCTTTGTCTGGGAATCTCTACCTCTCATTAGGATGGTCAACATAACACAGTGCTTTTCCCTTTCCCAAATAGCTGTGGGAACAAAAGAGCCAACACAAGCATAAACCCTTGCCAAATACAACAACATAAGGGTCCATCAGCCCTAACGAGGGGTATCCTGAGAACCCTCAGTGCCCTCTGAGTTGGTCATCACAGCAGTGGGATAGTCAGTCTTGCTCAACATTGAGGGTTTGAATAGCTCTTAGGATCATCTCTTCTCTAGTGGTTAAGTATATAGTCCCCATAAAAGAAATCTGCTTCTAGGCTATATTTTGCCAAAATCTGACCATCCACAGTCTGATGACCAGGTCACCAGACTGAGGTTTAAGAGCTGAGTTACTTATTGACAATGTCACCAACTTCTAGCTCAGCATCTTGCTCAATAACCACTGTGTGCTTTTGTAGGCACATGAGGAGAATATTCAACATTTTCCCATTCTTTGTGTTTTTGAGATGGAGTCTCACTGTGTTGCCCAGGCTGGAGAGCAGTGGTGCAATCTCGGCTCACTACAACCTCTGCCTCCTGGGTTCAAGCATTCTCCTGCTTCAGTCTCCATAGTGACCGGGACTACAGGTGCCTGCTAGCACACCAGGCTGATTTTTGTATTTTTAGTAGAGTCGGGGTTTCACCATGTTGGCCAAGATGGTCTTGATCATCTGACCTTGTGGTCTGCCCACCTCAGCCTCTATAAAGTGCTGGGATTATAGGCATCAGCCTCTGCGCCCAGGTCTATTTCTTTATTAAACTTGTAGGAAGCCTATTTATATCTCAAGCCTCTGATTGACAGCAGTTGATTGATTGTTCGTGAAAGGTGGACTTTTAACCATTCTTTGTTCCCAAGCTTTAGTTAGGCAGAAAGCCGTTGCTGTCTTCTGAGATGAACCCCTGTAATGTAACCATAAAGCAGGAAGGATCATAGGCACCTGTGGAATTGTTGTCCTCAAATTTTTTGGCAATTAAAATTGCAACTGAAGCACTGCTAATATTTTCAAGAAAAACAGTAAAAGTGGATTGTTACAATTAGTTCCTCCAATTAGGTATTCAAGAAAAGCATAGAATAATGTGAAGGTTTCCTTATCTGTTTATCCAGTGACCTGTATCTTTCCACAATACTTTCAAATGGAATTTATTTAGCCTAAAAATGGAAATTAATTTTGCACTGATGGCCTGCGATTAGAGTTTCTGTGCGTTCTGGAGATGAGGGTGGCTACTGACCTCTCTATCTTACTTTATTATCTGTTGGTCTTGGCAGTACCTTTCTCTTCCAGGATGCATTCCCAGAATGGTTAAGTGAAACAAATGCTGTTTGGAGGACTTTGGCTCTTTGTGGCTGAGATAAATATATATCAACTTAAAGTGGGGTTTATTTTCCTCTGTGAATGAGTTCCTAGAGAATTGTAATTGTGGAAAGAACTAAAAGCTCAAACATAACAAAATGAAGTTTCCCTAAAGGATTAAAGATTGAAGCCTCAGTACATTGAGTAATTGTGCTAAAATAGGTGCTTCTTGTCAAAGCTTTTAAGGGTTACTGTCAGTCTGTTTTCAAAACTGAAGATGAGGAGAATGATTCTCAACTGCAGGTTCAATTGGAACTTTGTTGGGGGAAGAGTCTCTGTTCTGCTAGTGATTGGTTTTTGAAGCACAGATGGGCCTGTGAGATTTGGATGGCATGGTGAGGGAAGGGGAGTAAGGGGCGGTGCAGCAGGGTATAGGGGATTTAGACTCACCTTCCTAGGCCTGTTGCAGTTCTGAAACCTCTGTGTGTATTAGTGCCCGAAACAAGTGTTTGTTAAATAGATCAAAGTCTAGATTTCTAACAATTAGGGAAGGGAAAGACATTCTCAGAGATTCACAAATATATGTGGTTAATGGAACCATAACTTTTAGAAGTTAGTGTTCACAGGACAGATGGGAATAGCTGGAATGAAGTGAGCTTTGAATGCTGATTGCTTTATTTTTATACTAGCTAATGAGTTAATGTGCCACACATCCTCTAACCTTTCTGGAATGGTGAACAAATGGGCCGATGTGCTGAGTAAGCGTTGGAAGACAACGACATGAACTCTTAAGCAATTAGAAAGAATTTAAAGAAATAAACCATGTGTTTACTATTGAACTAGGAAACGCCTGTATATAAATCCAATTGGTAACACTTTATATATAAAGATAAATAATAAAATCCCTAATATTTTTCATGATCTTTCTCAAAGTTTCTTTAAAAGTGGTAAGTGGCCTCAGAAATTTGAATTATCATGAAAGGAAAAGGAAGAATAACTTAAGGATATGCATGTGTGTGATTCTGAGTTAAGATTCTGATACAGATCAGTATAATGGAGACATTGGAGACAAATTTGAAGGTTAAATTTATTCACTGTGGTGGCTCATGCCTGTCTGTAACCCCTGTACTTTGGGAGGCTGAGGAGGGTGGATCACTTGAGCCCAGGAGTTTGACACCAGCCTGGACAACATGGTGAAATTCTATCTCTACAAAAAATACAAAAAGTTAGCTTGGCATGGTGGTGGCATGTGCCTATAGTCCTAGTTACTTGGGAGATGGAGGCGGGAAAATCACCTGAGCCCAGGAGATTGAGGCTGCAGTGAGCTGAGATGGCACCAACTGTACGACTCCAGCCTGAGGGATAGAGCAAGACCCTGACTCAAAAACAAACAGTGCCCCTAAAACCCCAAAACTCAACAACAAATAAATTTATTCATTGCATTTCAAGAGGAGTGAGTATTTTGAGGAAGGCTACAAGGACTGTTGGCAAGTTGGGTTAAATACTGATAACTACTTCTTCAACAGGATCACCATTCTTGTCTATATCTGGAAAGAAGACAAACCTTGGGCAGCAAAATGCTGTTTTTATTATTAATGCAGTGATGTCAATCCAAACTAGATGACCATGATTCATGGAATCTTCAAGGAAAACCAAATATTCTTTTTTAATAAAGTAATGGAGCTGGGAATTGCACATCTGCTCTTAAAAATCTGTTTTTCATAATACAGAACGTATGTTAATCATCACATCTTTTATTAAACTGAAGGAAAATTCTTGTTGAGTGGATTAATTCTGGATCCTGAAAATGTGAGACCATGGAGATGAGCATATCATGACAAATGTCTGTCTGTCTTACCAGCTTACCTCTAGAACAGCGATTTTCAAACTGCTGGATATGACCCTTAAAAGGGTCATGAAATCAAGCCAGTGGATTGGGAGTAGCATTTTTTTTTTTTTTTTTGGAGACTGGGTCTCCCTCTGTGACCCAGGCTGGAGGGCAGTGGCATGATCTCCACTGACTGTAACCTCTGCCTCTCGGTCCAAGCAATTCTCCTGCCTCAGCCTGCTGAGTAGCTGGAATTACAGGAGCATGTCACCATGCCTGGCTAGCTTTTGTATTTTTAGTAGAGATGGGGTTTTGTCCTGTTGGTTTTAATAGAGACGGAGTTTTGCCAGGCTGGTCTCGAACTCCTTACCTCAGGTGATCTGCCTGCCTTGGCCTCCCAAAGTGCTGGAATTACAGGCATGAGCCACTGCGCCCAGCCTGGGAGTAGCATTTTTAAAAAATGAAATGGAGTAGAAAATGCTGGAGTACATTGAATGTTGGAGCTTTTGGGAGCTTTTGCATTGTTATTCTCTGTTGTGTGTCTACACAGAGCTGTCTGCAGTGATGATGTAGGAGGTACCTTTCCTGTATTTCTTCTAGAGTTCCAGCTTTAGGTTTGCTTCACGTTTGCAAAATCCCACCCCTCATTGGAGAGGTCAGGCTGATTGGTTAAGGCTAGGGTGATGTCTGTTGAGAGGGCTCAAAGACTGAGCCCATAGCGTTTGAGTCTGATTCTGCAGTTGTATTATACCTGCAGACTCAGCTGCCTGAGCTTGTCTGTTTTCTCACAGATATTTATCACAGTGTGCTCTCCTTGGCTGGCACTGACCCAGGAATCAGAAGCATTATGTCAGTGCCTAAGGAAGCACAGTTCATTAATTCTTTTTTTTAAAGACTTTTTTCATAAGTTTTATTGAGAAATTCATATACTGTACAGTTTATCAATTTAAAGTGTGCAAATCATGCTTTTCAGTATATTCACAGAGTTGTACAACCATCACCCATATCAATTTTGGAATATTTTTATGACTTCAAAAGAAGACCCTGTACCTTTTAGCTCTCATTTCCCAACTGTTCCTTTCTTGGGTTGAGGTTGCAGCCTGAGTGGAATCCTCAAGAGAAAAGATGAACTTCCGCATCTGTAGGCTGGTCCAGTGGTCTCCAAACTTTCTTTATTAACTCTTCAGTAAAAAAGGTTTTGAGCATGCACCCCCAACTTACATAGATAGAAATACATTTGTTAATTTCTATTTCAAGCTTTAAATAAAAGAAAATAAACCATTTGTAAATGATATGTGCCACTGTACTGATATAGTATTTCAATATCAAACACACACAGGGTTCAGCTCTTAGTAAAAAAAGCTGGTATTTTCTCCACATGCCCCTGTGACTCAGCCTCTGTGGGCCTCCCTTCCATTTTGATGGCCATCAGTTGGCATATACACTCCCAGTTTGGTCTGAGCTCACCTGACTTCTGGACCTCTCTCTCATCCTCTGGCACCTTCCAACCCATTCCCTGCTCTCTGGCCTTGCAGAACTCCAGATGTTGACTTTTCCCTCCCAATGCCATCATCTCATCTTGACTTTCCTTCTACCTGAAATGTTCTCCATTTTACCATCTTTTTGGCAAACTTCGTCTAATTCACACAGCCTATACCCAGGTTTACCTCCTCTGCTAGCCTTCCTTACTCTCTGAAGCCCAGGTAGGTGGGCCTACCTCCTCCTCTCCCCCAACAGCCATACCTGTTTATTGTAACAATGTATTTATTTGTTTGTATCCCATTTTGGGTCCCAGGGATTGGACTTGTGCATTGCTTACATTTTCTCCCCCACCTTCTCTTTCTCTTTCTTTCTTATTATAGCGGTGTTAACAAGTATATTCTCCCTTATACATGAATCTTTGCACTTTCCCATGTGTTTTCCTAGGGAAAGATTCCTAGAATATTGATGCTACTTTCTGGTCATAGTTTAAAAAATCCAGAAAAATGGGTTCAGATCAATTCCAAACATTAAAGCTTATTGATTGGGCACTAATCATGGGCATTTGCTAGAGCTGCTGCAATAAACCACCACCAGGGGGATTGCTGAAACAACAGGATTTGTCATCTCAGCAGTTCTGGAGGCTGGAAGTCCAAAAGCAGTGTGTTGGCAGGGTTGGTTTCTAAAGGCTGTTGGGGAAGGCTCTGTGCCAGGCCTCGCTCCTTCACGTTCACCTGACGTTCTCCCTGTATGCCTACCTTTGTCCCCAGATTCCCCTTTTATGATGGCACCAGTCACACTGGATTAGAGGCTCACCCTACTCCAGTATGGCCTCATTGTAGCTTCACTAACTATATCTGTGATGACCCCATTTGTAGGTAAGGTCACATTCGGAGGTACTAGGGGTTAGAACCTCAACATATGAATTCACTGAGCAGCGCACAGTTCAGTCCATAACATTGATTGATGCAAAGTTGAAGTTATATATGATTAGGGAAATTTGATACATTTATAATGTTGAATCTTGCTAATAAGGAACACAATCTATTTCTCTTTTTAAGATTTATTTATATTATCAAGTCAAGTTTATAGATTTATTGGGTCTGGGGCCTTAGAAAATTAGAATATTTGTAAAATGGGATCAGACCAGAAATAATATGGGTAAACCATGTTAGGGAAGTAAGAGAATGGAGTGGAGTGACTGACATGTAGTTGGTATTCCACAAGTGTCTGTGTAGTAAATTTGCTGCATGAGTAGAGGGAATCAAAGGTAAGGCAGAACATTTAATTTTGCAGTGTAAAAGTTGTAGGGGATGATGGCCGGGTGCAGTGGTTCATGCTGTAATCCCAGCACTTTGGGAGGCTGAGGTGGGCAGATCACTTGAGGTCTGGAGTTCGAGACCAGCCTGGCCAGTGTGGTGAAATCCTATCTCTACTGATAATCCAAAAATTAGCTGGGTATGGTAGAGGGCACCTGAAGTCCCAGCTACTCAGAGGGTTGAGGCAGGAGAATTGCTTGAACCCGGGAGGTGGAGGTTGCTGAGCTGAGATTGCGCCACTGCACCTAACCTGGGCCACAGGGTGAAACGTTCTTTCTCTCTCTCTCAAAAACAACAACTACCACAAAAAAGTTGTAGGAGATGTTGCTGTACAGTTTGGTTACTTACATATTTGAATTTGTCTAAAATTGTTCTTTGTCAGGACAGATTGAGTTCTCAATTTGATAATTCACTTTGTGTGTGTGGCTCATCATAGAGGAAGTATAGAAGCTGACATACTATTATGAGAAAAAGACTGCATAAAATAAACTCATTACTACCAAGATCTCCTTTTCCTTCTTTTCTTTTTGAGATGGAGTCTTGCTCTGTCACCCAGGCTGGAGTGCAGTGGTGCAATCTCAGCTCACTGCAACCCCTGCCTTCCAGGTTCAAGTGATTCTCTTACCTCAGCCTCCTGAGTAGCTGAGACTACAGACATGCACCACGATGCCTGACTATTTTTTTGTATTTTTAGTAGAGATGGGGTTTCACTGCATTAGCAAGGCTGGTCTTGATCTCCTGACCTTGTGATCTGCCCACCTCGGCCTCTCAAAGTGCTGGATTAGAGGCATGAGCCACCGTGCCTGGCCTCCTTTTCCTTCTTATGTTAGTCTTTAGAAATAAGGATGATTGAAAATTTGCATTACATGGAAAAAACAAGAAATACCCTAAAAGGGTAATTATTTTAAAACACTTTTATTTTTATGGTCAAAGAAGACTCACAGATCCCCCGTCCTGCTATACTCTGTGCCATTTCCAACTCTTGAGAGTCTTTCCCTCCCCCTGGGGCCCCTTCAATCTCCCCTCTCCCCCATTTAGTGCTGGTTCAGGAATATTTGAGGATTGTCCTATTGTGCAAACACTCAACATTGCATCTTTCATCTCAAATCCTACAACTGAAAGCAGAAATATCTAAGTTTGAAAGAATGGGAAACTTTTGCAATTCACAGATGTGTCATTCCTGGCTCCAGACGCCTGCCTTGATGTGTGTTACCTCATTACAGTCATCGGTGAAAAACTACCTTCAGGGTAGCACTGTATGTTCAATTATTACATTCTTTCTTTTTCTTTCATCTTTTTTATTCTGCACAGAATTTGATCCCTTTAGCTAAGCTCCCACCTGCCCCATCTTCTTACCTTTTTTCCAGATGTCTCCATGCTGGGAAGCCTCTGCCAGTTGGACTTGTTTCTCAAGGAAGGCTTCATTCACTGCTTTGCCTCCTCATAAGCCCTAGGCATGCTTTCTGGATAAACTCTTTCTTCTTTTCTTCTCAGGATCAAACAACTCAGCCCCCGCCTGGCTCTTCCTCTAGGCTCTAGCTGTAGTCCATAGAGCCTCTCCCTACTGCCCTCTAGTACAGAAAGAACTGACAAAAAGGCAAAAGCATGCTTTTGCTACTATGGCAACCATGCCCAGATACCTCTTCTCTCCCTTTTGAAGTTCCTTCCTTATTTTATTTAGTAAAGTTATCGAATAGCTGAGCTTCATGCTTTTAACTGTTTCCAATCCTCCTTTGAAGACTTGGCCTTATTTCCTTTCATAAGCTTCATTATAGCTGTTTGGTACATGGATTTCTTCATCACAGTTACCTAGAATACTTTCCCTGCCCATGGCCCCTGGAACACTTCATTGTCTCTGAATATACAAGTCCCTTTGTGAGAGGTGGTGCCTCAGCTTGTCATGCACTTCCAGTTTGAAAATATCTTTTGACAGATTTGTGGATGATGAATTGGCTATAAAGCTAACATAGGGTGGTATCTTTAAAAGTGTGGACTTACATGTGATAACTCACTTTGGGATGTCCCTACTCCTCCTAACAATGGTTGACTTATAAACAGCTCTCAGGAATTGCTTCAATTCCTATCATTAGTATGAATGAAGTTATCCAGAAGGTCATAGGGAAACAGAATTGTGTACAGGGGATGGAGAGGAGGACACAGATCTCTTCTAATGTCATGATTAGGGAATTGGAGGTCACTTATTTTGGATGTCTGTTGAAGCAAGAATTATAATGTCTTTATACAGACAGTAGATTAATAGACGCTGGAGACTATAAAAGGTAGGCAGGTAGGGAGGGGCTGAGGGTTGGAAAATTACCTATTAGGTACAATGTTTACTGTATAGTGATGGGTACACTAAAACCCTAGACTTTACCACTATGCAATATATGTATGTTACAAACCTGACCTTGACTTCGTTTTTTTTGTTTTTTGTTTTTTGTTTTTTTTTTGACGGAGTCTTGCTCTGTCGCCAGGCTGGAGTGCAGTGGTACAATTTCAGCCCACTGCAACCTCCACCTCCTGGGTTCAAGCGATTCTCCTGCCTCAGTCTTCTGAGTAGCTGGGATTACAGGCGTGCTACACCGTGCCCAGCTAATTTTTGTATTTTTAGTAGAGATAGGGTTTCACCATGTTGGCTAGAATGGTCTCGATCTCTCGACCTCATGATCTGCCCGCCTTGGTCACCCAAAGTGCTGGGATTATAGGTGTGAGCCACTGCGCCTGGCTACAAACCTGTACTTGTATATCCTAAATATATAAAAATAAAAAGAAATTTGAAAGAAAGAATCATAAAAAATTTTAAGGTTGTATCGTATGATTCTCAAGTCCCTTTTATGATTTTTGCTCAAGTGGATTTCTCACTCTTCTTTAACTATCACTAAGGTCTGAGATGATCCCCCTTTTTTGGGGATCACATTTCTTCTTTGGTCATCTCTTAGTAAGATAATTTTTTCTGAGTGAGCCTGTCTTTTTCAGGTCTGTCATTGTGCTAGTTATTCCTGGGTTTTCAACCATGTGAATTCCTTGGGCAGTATGCAGACATTTGCACTTGTTTTTATGCAGCTGGAAGAAACAGTGGAAAGGAATCAAGTGTCCAGTCAAAGCCACGGCAACATACATCCAATGCTGAGATGAAATGGTGACTTGTTGACTCACTCAATAGACATTTGAATACATAACTTGTGGGGCATAGTGCTGGATGCTGAGTACTTAACAGATAATTGGTGTTTTCTGGCTTAAAGAGCTTCCTTTCAGGGAAGGAAGTATGTAAAATATATATATGGAGCTCACTCTATAACCCTCCCCAATTCCATTCTCTTTCCATATTTAGAAGTAACCACTAGACTAAATTTGGTTTTCATTATTCCCATTCATACTTTTGTATTTTTACTACATGTTTGTGTATCCATAAACTATATATAAGATTATTTTGCATGTTTTTGAACTTTATAGAAATAACACACTTATTATGTAATCCTGCATCCTGCTTCCTATGCCTTTGCAATTTACCCATATAGTTCTAGTTTATAATTTTTGCTACAAGTTTTATTGTATGAAAATACTATTAATATATATTCACGTCATCATCTGTTAATAAACAGGGTGTTTCAATATTTCACTCTTGTAAATCTTGCTAAATTGAACAATCTTGTGTGTCTTCTGAGAGTTTCTCTAGGCATATCTGTATCATTGTGGAGTCAAATGATTTGTGTCATCTTTAGCTTTACTGGATTTTGGTCAGTTGCTCTTCAAAGTGATTATGCCAACTTACTGTTCTACCAGTGCTGTATTGAGTTTCAGTTCCCTGCATTCTCTTCAACACTGGGCTTTATTGTGTTTTTTGATGCGTGCCTTTATGATATTCTCATAGCTCCTTCAACTTTTGTCGTCTCATCGTTCTTGTTTAATGCCCTTGCCAGACTGTAGACTCTTAAGAGGCCGGGATGGTGCTTGTTTGTTCACCATTCCACTCTCAGGAGTTCCTGAAATCCGACACCTCCTTCCTTCTTCTACTGTAAGGGCAGTTTCAGATGCCAAATCTTCTACGAAGCCTTCCTCAGTCCCTCAAAATCAGGTGGCATTTCCTTTTTGGGGGGACCTTTGTTGTTAATAGCAGGTTTTGTACCACTTTGGTGTTCACCAGGTCTTATATCTAAATGTGTGCTTTTCTGTTGCCCTCAATAGATTAGCTGGTTCTCGAGGGTGCAGAAGATCTTTCTCATCTTTGCAGCACCCACAATACCGGGGCCATGTATGTTCTAGGTGCCTGATAAATATTTGAGTGAATACTTCAGTGCCTGCAGTGTTCTGGGAAATCATTCATGCCCTTCTTACTTGATGGTACTCAATGCAGTTGCTGACACAAAAAATATGTACCTAACATAGGTTGTTTATCGGTGGCCAGGTGGTGCTCTAGAAGGACTGCAGCAAACAAGAGGACTTTTCTCCCCACACCTGCCCCAGTGCTGGGATTATCCAACCTCTTCATCTTTGTCAGTGGGTTAGGGAAAAACTGGTATTTATGAGATAACCATATATATAGATACACACATATATATATGTTGACCCTTAAACAATGCAGAGGTTACAGGCACCGACCCCCACCTAGTGAAAAATCTGTGTGTCACTGTTGACTCTGCCCTAACTTAACTACTAATAGCCCACTGTTGACCAGAAGTCTTACTAATAACATAGTTAACACACATTTTGTATTGTACACTGTGTGTATTATATGCTGTATTCTTACAATAAGTAAGTTAAAGAAGAGAAAATTGTTCTTGAAATCATAAGGAAGAGGAAATAGATTAAATATCCATTAAGTGGAAGTGCATCATCATCAAGCCTTCATTCTCATTGCCTTCACATTGAATAGGCTGAGGAGGAAGAAGAGGGATTGGTCTTGTTTCAGGAGTAGCGGAAGCAGAAGAAAATTGACATGGAACTAAACTCGTGAAGTTCAAACCTGTGTTATTCCAAGGTCAACTGCATATATGTATTTCTGTTGTGAGATTTCTCTTTATGCCCTTTGCTCTTTTATCCTTTGGGGTATTTGTCTTGTTTGCATAACCTCTTTCTACGTTAAAGATACTAATACTCTCTCATGTTGCTCACTTATTTGTTACCTAAAGCTTGTTTCTTAGGATGAGTCTCGAGCTCGAGTGCCTCCATTCATCTTGTTTCTCTGAAAGGAATAGTCTTCCTTTTTCTACCCTTCTATTTCTTTTCCATCTCCCTCCCTTCTTCTACCCTTCTCTCCTTGTCCTTTCTCCTCCAACACTCTTACTCTGGTCAACATCAACTCATCTTTCCTCTCTAAGTTTAAATATCACTGCTCTGGAGAAGCCTATCTGGTCCTCCCTCCTACCTAATGTCAGTCAACCCCCCTATGCCCTGTTATTCTCTTTCAATGCCTGCCCCCTCACACACATCATTCTCTCCCATAACTGCCTTCATGTTCCCTTCATGGCCCTCAGCATCATTAGCAATTACATGCACATGGAATTTTTTTATCCATTGCTACAATGTAAATTTATTCCAGGACTGGGATAAAATCTGTTTGATAAATAAGGGAGTGAGTAAATCAAACAGTGAAGTGATTCTCTTTGATCATTGTTTTATTAAACTAAAGTGATTTCTATTTCATCAGTTGGTAAAGAAATTGTTTAAAGACTTCCACTTGCACTCTGAAAACAATTTTATGTTTGCTAATGGAAATTAATAAAAATGGAGTGTTTTTCAAATGGGTGGATGATGGAGTCAGAGAGAGAGAGAGAGAGAGAGAGAGAGAGAGAGAGAGAGAGAATGTGCATCTGAGAGCAAAACAACTGCATATTTGAGAGTAGGTGTGGCCAGCCATTCTGTGTTCTGCGCTGGAGGATGCTGCACTCCTCCTGGTGTGTTTCCCCAAGTAAGCTCTGGGAGAAATCTGTAGCATTCAAACAGCCCCCTCAGTGTGTGTCACAAGTAGTGTATTTAGTAGCAGTGCACATTTCACAGCTATTGCTAAAAGATAAAGCAGAGACGCAAGCTATGCGGGGCACGTCAACATTCACAGCAAGCTGTTTTCTAGAAAGCACTTGTGAATTTGATCTGATTATTAGGCTGTTTTCACTGCATGGTAGGTATGGTTTAAGGGCAATCCCATGCTCAGTGGTGAGAGGATGGGAAATGGAAATCCTGACCTCCTCTGATTCTGCATTAAATGCTTTGTTGGCACAGAAAATATATACCCGAGGGTTTTACAGCTGTGCTTGTGTGCGCGCGCGCGCGCGCGTGTGTGTGTGGTCACATTTAATGAAAACATGCTTCTTTGACCTTTAGTTGGGGTTATTGACATGAACACCTTAGATACAGCCATAAAATGCACTATATTTCTCTATGGATTTGACTACTATAAATATTTATGATAGTTTATTCTCTAGAATGCAATTTTTCCAGATTCAAAGGAAAACAATAGCTGACCATTCTGAAAGATGAAGAAAGGGAGGCTGCTATCAATTATAGTGTTTAAAAGTATGGCTTTAGATAAAAGGATGATTTGTTATTTAATGTATCAAACAATAATGTGAGCAAATTCTGGTTGATCACATCTGGGTGTGTTCCCCTTAACTCTAAAAGGAGAGGGGTGAGCCAGGAGTGATTAGTTTGGAAACAGTCCGGGGCAGAGGGGGTGGGGCTGGATTGTATGGAGTGGGGAGAGACACTGCTCAGTTTGATTTTTACAACTCAGAATGGATATTTGGAGAGGACACTGCTTTTATCCCTCTGGGTACAAGGTCAGCTGCAGATGCTCTTTGCTTGTTTCTTTCTAATCAGCTTCTAAGAATGTGGCTTCAAGTCTCAGCAATTTCCAGGTGGTTGGCATCATTTATTTAGTTGTCAGCTAGAGTTATTTCATACAATGCCTAAAATGACTTTAAAAAAAAGAACAAATAAACAGCTGTACTGCAAACATGCTGATGAGGACCTCTACATTTAGTTGCTTCAACTCAGCACACAGATTAATTTCATGTTCTGAGTTTGGTGACTTATTCAAGTCCTAAATTGTTACTGCTGTGGTTAGTCTATAACGTCAGGAGTCTTGTTAATCATGGTGGTTACATTAATCTGTTAAAGAAAGACTGACCTCAGACAAGATAGCCAATGGTGGGGTGATATCTTCTGACTTGATACTAACACACAAGAAATCTCTTGTTCCTTTAAAAAACCAGTAAAATTACTTATCTGGTTAGTGAGTTTGCATTTCAACATTCTTTTATTTCCAATTTTATTCAACTCCTGGATGTGAGACACACTATTTTGAGGTTTTTTTTTCCCTGCATGAGTTCTTGTAATACCAGTGAAACAGCTAGAGCAGTATCTTTTATTGCAATAGTGATTTTATCAATGAGACGATTTGGCCTATTGAGGTTGTAAAACTTATGACTCCATAGCTGCATGAGCTTTAGTGGCCATTTTCCAAAACCATGGTTAGGTTTATATTTCTCACACAGCTTAAATTTAAAGTTTATGTCAATTTTTGTTTTTGGCTTCATCCCGGACAGTTTTATTAACAGAGAAAATAAATGATCCAGTTGTTTTCAGAAATCTGTATCACTATTTGATGGAAAATGTTTAAATTTTTCTTATTATGATTGATATTGTGTGTGTGTGTGTGTGTGTGTGTGTGTGTGGTGTGATGTTTTCATGACCAAAAGAGGAAATGCAAATTCCCTGGGTACACCAAGTAATATGCCTTGTCTTAAGCAACTAATTAGACAAAATTGCTTTTTTATCAGACTCATCTAGATTTAAAACAATACAGTATGTCCTTGACCATCTTCTTTGATCAGTTTTGCAGTTTTGAGAGAGACACTAAGGCAGAAACAGGGAGGAGATGCTGCCTTTATCAATGGGCTGCTGCTTTATAACAAACCATCTGCTCTAGTTTTTAGGTTGGTGCAAAGTAACTGCACTTTTAACCATTACTTTCAATGGCAAAACATAGTGGCTGAAGACGATGACCGCATTTATTTCACTCACAGACCTGTAGTTTGGTCAGAGTTCTGCAGGGCTAGCTTGTCTTTGTTCCACTCTTGATCAGCTGGATCAGCTCAGAGGTTTGGGGCTGGAATCATCTGAAGCCTGTTTGCTCACATGTCTGGTGGTTGATGCTGCAGGTTGGCTGAGACTTTAGTGAGACTGTCAACCACTGTACCTGCAAGTGGCCTCTCTGTGTGTCCCGGGCTCCCTCCCAGTATGAGGCTGGGTTTCAAGAGCAAGGACAATATTCTCTTCCAATGTAAGAAGGAGAGGACATCCAGCAATCTCTGTCATAGAGGCTAAGACCATCAGAGCTTGAGGGCATTATGGGGAATTCTACTTGGAAACTAGGCATATTCAACCTGAAAATTTGGAATTTATACATTGGTTACATACAGAGAAGATTGACGTATGCTCTCTATAGTAGATGTAACAAATCCCTTGAGTTTATTAGATGCATAGCTCTCAATTTAGATAAGTTTTCTGAAATATATACCTTAATTTCTCAATTGGCAATTAATTTTATCTTGCTTTCACAGTCTTATTGACATAGCTTGTAATAAATTTGATTATCTTGTTGAATAGGTATAGACAATTTATTTTCTGGAGGCCTCCAGAAAGGAACTTAGAGGAGGATTGTGGATTGATATTTTTATATAACCTAGGGAAATTGTGCGGATTTTAACCGGGTCCATTATACCATTGGTTTGAGAGGTGGTGTTATATTAATAAGAACTAATATTTTTTTGAGCATTTTGTTTGTTCTAGATACTGTTGTTAAGTACTTTACATAAATAGCTCATTTAATCCTCCCAATAGTACCGAAGCAAGTAGTTCTGTTATTTTTATTTTATGAGTGAGAAAACAGTGGCCAGGGAGGCTAAGTAGCTTAGCCCAGGTCATACAGCTACTCAGTGCTGGGGCTGAGTTAGAACATAGGCAGTTGCACAGTTTGGCTCTAGAGTCCACATCCCTAACTAGGGTGAAGGTAGAGTTTGGACAAAGCCTTGGTCTTTGCCTTTCATTTCTTTTAAGAAATCACATGATGCTGCATTTGTGAACAGTTAAACAAATCCATTCAAAACACATTTGCAAATCATCTAAGAGTGATTTGTAAAAGTCCCCCTTAAATGCTGATTGGAAATTAAAAAAATCCTTAAAATATCATCTTTGCCTTCAAAGACTTTATTATTTAGTAAAGGTATTAAAATAACATACTTAGACTATAAGGTAAATAATGGATAAATAGATGAGGAACTATGAAATGGGAAACTTCAGGGAAGGGCAAGAAAGAGAAAGGTATTTTGAAGATAGGAGGCAATCAATAAATATGTTGACAAGATAACAAAGAGTATAATTGGATTGTTTGTAACACAAGGGATAAATGCTTGAGATGATGGATACCTCATTTACCCTGATGTAATTATTATGCATCATTTGCTTGTATCAAAATATCCCATGTACCCCATATAGTTGCTATGTATCCACAACATTTTTTAACAAATTGATGAATAGTATCTCACTCTATGAAAGGAAGAACTCGTAACAAACCAATCTCCTTCTTCTGCACAATAATCCTGTTTCCAATTCATTTGCTACCATAAAATGATTAAAACAAGTGACTTGTAAAAAATAACAAATGAATATGTTGAAATTAAAGTTTGAACAGATCTTGAGAGGCACCTAGTAATCAAATAGGGGTGGAATGATACTAATCACATATGTGAGGGAAACAGCACATAGTTCAGTTTGGGTTTGGGTAAGGACAGAGTAAGAGCCAACTCTGGAAAGGTGAGTTAAAGACGGATTATGAGTCGTTTTCTGAATATCAGGCTAAGGAAGTTGAACTCTTTCCTGAGACAATGGGAAGGAATTGACAGTGTTTCAATAGTGTACTTGAGTGGAATGAGTTTGCATGAACTTACATGAACTTTTGAGGCAGGCTGAGTCATTTAGTTGCTGTTTAACCTGCTTAAGTTGCTCTCTAAGCCTCATTATTTTCAGTTATAAAATGGGAAAAATAATACTGATTTCATAGGGTTCTTATAAGGAACAAAGAACTAGAATATGCAAAACTGCCAGTAACATGCTTGGCACTGTACGAATTATGATTTCTGATATACTTTTGTATCATTTACTATTTAGATGATTAACATGCTGATTATGGCTGAGTTTCATGGCAGCGATTATCAGGGTAAAGAGCTTAAAGAGGAAAATTTAGTTAGGATGGTATGTTAGTGTTCAGGGAGGAAAAGAAAAAGCATTTTAGGTGTTTCCTTGCATTCCTCCCTCCCTCTGTCCCTTCCTTCCTTCGTTTTTGACAGGGTCTTGCTCTGTCACCCAAGCTGGAGTGCAGTGGTATGAACACAGCTTATTGCAGCCTCGACCTCCTGGGCTTAAGTGATTCTCCCACTTCAGCCTCCCAAGTAGCTGGGACCACAAGTGTGTGGCACTGCACCCAAATAATATTTTTAATTGTTTGTAAAGACAAGGTTTCACCCTGTTGCCCCAGCTGGTCGAACTTGTGGGCTCAAGCAGTCCTCCTGCCTCATCCTCCCAAAGAGTTGGGATTATAGGTGTGAGCCACTGCACTCAGCCCATTTTAGGTATTTTAATGGAGGGAACTTAGTAGAGCAAATTGGGTATGTGGATGGTATAAGGGCTAAGAACCAAACAGGAGACAGGGAAGCAATCCAGAGATTAACAGTAGCAAGAAGCTACCACTAACTACTCCCAGGGCTGGCTGGAAGGAGACTTAGGGAGGATATTTTACCTGAGCCCAGAGACGGGGCTGCTAAGTGGGAGCTAGAACCATGGCAAAACTTGCAGTAAGAGCTATAATGTGGAGGAAGGCACTGACTAGGGAAAGTTAGAACCATGGAGGAGAAATGACCACTGCTAGAGATGCCACCTGAGGCAAAGTTAGAGAGGGGAACATTTCCTGGCTTTTCCACTTCCCCTCCCCACAGCCTTTACCCAAGCCTCTGACTGCTGGATGAATATCAGTGCGACTTTCTTACCTGGAAGCCAATTGTTAAGGGAGCCTGGGAAATTTAAGTCCCCTGTGATATAAAGCAGAGAGAGGGTGTGGGCAGTAGGATACGCATCTTAGAGTGAACAGACAGAGGATCGGCACAGATAGAATTCTAATTGACTATAAAAACCTGCACAGTCATTATGGTAGCCCCTAGTCAGGTGTGACTATTTTAATTTAAATTGAAATAATTGAATTAAAAATTCAGTTTCTCAGTTGTACTAGCTGTATTACAAGTACTCAGTATTTGCATGTGACTCGTGGCTACCACTGCATAGTGCAGATATAGGATGTTTCGATAATTGCAGAACGTTCTTGGACAGTGCTGTCTGTATTCTGTCATGAAGGCTGTGTTAGAGAAGTGCACGTGGAAAGGCAGATACAGCTTTGAGAGGCAGCAAAGAGGTAAAATGAGCCTACCTTATACAATTAAAGAATTGATGGTGGGGAGCGGGAATTAAGCCAATATAAGTACTGATGTGTTGGATTCTGTGGTAAATGCCTTGGTAGTACTTTTAGAAGCAATAAGAAGCCAGGAGAAGAGGCTGGACATGATGGCTTATGCCTGTAATCTCAGCAGTTTGGGAGGCTGAGGTAGGAGGGTCACTTGAGTCTGGGAGTTTGAGACCAGCCTGGGCAACATAGTGTGAGACTCCATCTCTACAAAAATAAAAAATTAGCCAGGTATGATAGTACATGCCTGTAGTCCCTGCTATTTGCAGGGCTGAGGTGGGAGGATCGCTTTAGCCTGGGAGGTTGAGGCTACAGTGAGCCATGATCATGCCACTATACTGCAGCCTGAGTGACAGAGAAAGACAGAAAGAGAGAAATAGAAATAGAGAAAAAAAAAGGGGGAAGGGAGGAAAGGGGAGGACCAGGAGAAGAATCTGACTGGGAGGAGGGATATTAAGTTTGCTTTGGGCCATGATGGGTTTGAGGATCCATCCAGAGACATATGTGAAGCTATCTTGGAGCTGGTTAGGGATTGGGCTAGAAATATAAATTTGGAAGTTGCCTTCCTAGAAGTGATGGTTGCATATTTGGGAAGAGAGCCAACCACTAAGAATCTGTGGCTTCCTTTAAGTGCAGATGGAGTAGACTCTGTGCTCCAAATCTTGGCAAATTTGAAGATGCTAACTCCATCTGAAATTGTTGATAACCCAGTTGCATACAAAAGTCATCAAAATTAAAACAGAAGTGACAGGTCAGGAGGAGAGGTGATTGGAGACCTCGATGGAAATGAAAACTGTTAATAGGTCCAGTAGGTGTGAGCTAGTATCAAGAGTAAAAGGATGGCGGGAAACAGATGCTGCCACCAGGAAACCTTTTGAGTTCAAGATCTTTGAGGAGATCCTGCACAGCGTAGGGTGCAGAGGAGGTTTGAGGTAAGGCAGGAATGGTATGCAGGAGCCTGTCACTTACAAAAGGGAAGTTCCAGGCACCAAGTCCTTTGAGAAGTTGAAGTTGCTATGGATTCATCCATTAAATACATATTTTTTTCATCATTTGCTGCGTGCCTGGCACTGTGATAGACACTGGGCATATCACGTTAAATATTGTCTGGCCCCTTCAAGAAATGCATTGCCTAAAAATGGAGTCAGAATCTCCTGGGGGAAAGGAGCTTATTAAAAATGCAGGTACTGGCTCTATCCCTAGGGAGTCTGAGAGATTGGTGGTGGGGACAAAGGAAATGGGCTGAAATAGTAGAACTGAGAGAACAGAGGTGATCCTGGTTGTGGGGAGGGTGTGTGACTATCACCAACTAGTGTCTAGGTCATGGACATGTTTAAGGAGGTAGGAAAGAGACAGAGAGGCAGTTTCTAGACCCATGTCAAGGTAGGAGGAATGCTAAAGAGGCAGGTCTGGAGGATTTTGCTAGAACTAGCTGGCTCTAAAATTATGTGAATACATTTTCTACCCATACTTTTAAACTAATATTTTATCAAGAAAAATATTTCAATCAATTTAAGTTCAATCAATAGACTTAAAGGGACTGATCCAGGCATTCAAAAATTGAAATGGAGCCGGGTACGGTGGCTCATCCCTATATTCCCAACACTTCGGGAAGCTGAGGTAGGAGGCCTGCTTGAGCTCAGGAGTTTGAGACCAGCCTGGGCAACATAGCAAGGCCTTGTCTCTTAAAAAAAAAAAAAGAAAAATTAACCAGACATGGTGGCATGTGCCTATAGTCACAGCTACTTGGGAGGCTGAGGTGGGGATGACTTGAACCCAGGAGTTTGGGGCTGTAGAGAGCTATGATTGTGCCACTGTACTCCAGCCTGTGCAACAGAGACCTTGTCTCTAAAATAAATAAATAAATAAATAAATAAATAGAAATGCCTATCACTTCAGCTTTATGGTGAAGTTACGGTTGTCACTGGCAAGTGCTGATAGCAGGAGCCTGTTTCAATGCTACCTGAGCCCCAGGTTTGCTGAAACATCCTTCAGCTATGTTACACCTTGGCCTTGGTCTTAGAATGAGGCGATGCATAGGTTAATTTGTACTAGTAATCATCTTATTATATATGCATCTTATAATACTACACTATAGATCTTAAATATACACAGGAAGACTTTTTTTAAAGTTGTTTGTCAATTTTGAGAAGAGATTTAGGTGTGTTGGTTATATGATTGAGTCTCGGTGCTTTTGGTATTTTTTCTAATTACTCAAAATAAAAATATAAATAATTTTTAAAGGCATAAAACCCGAAAGAGCCACCTGCTTTGGTCACGAGTTCCTCTGCAAGCCATCAGCCCTCTCTTGGTTCATTTGGTGCCATTATGAGTGGTTGAGTAGGTGCATCCCTCTGGCTTTTCCTCTTACAGAAAAGCCTTTTATTTCAGTGGGTGTAGTTGACAGATGTTCGGAGCCAGAGCGCCATGCATGCTGGTGAGGAAACGCCTGTTCCGATGAGCTTCCTGCCGTCCTCAGTTCCCCTGACTGTGACAGGTGCTGCACATTGGCCCATTGGAAATTGCGGTTGTTTTTAATATTTTTTAAACAAATGATCTACGACTGGCCCTGTTGCTCCCAACTTCCTTTCATTTGTTTAACACTCAAGAGGCAAGTATCTGGTTTGTTTATGGTTTTGCGGAAATTGGAATAATGAACATTTATATAGTGGTTATTCTATGCTAGGCCTTCTTCTAAACACCAGTACTCCTAAGCACCCATTAATTTGTTGTATTTTCACAGAAACATTATGAGGTGTAGGTACTGTTGTTAACTTTAATTTCAAATGAGGAAACGGTGGGAGAGAGTGTTTTAGTATGACCTGCTCACAGATAGGAGGTGGCTGAACAGGATTTCATAGGCTGCAGTCTGGCTGCAGAATCCATGCCACTGGCCAAGCTTCTCTCACTCGAGTTTTAGAATGCTGGATGCAGTTCGTTTGGACTTACTTCTGCGATTGTTTCAAAAATGTCTGAAGAGGTTTTACCTCATTTGATGTATATTCTATTGTGAGTTGCACAATTTCTGTCTTTTACTTTAAAAAAGAAAAAGATAAAAAGCATAAAATTATGGACGGCTTTTGAGAAGCTGAGAGTCTGTGCTCTCACTGGGCTGTTTGGTACCTAATTTCAGCCTCAAATCTCTAGAGTAAGAGCACATTGTTAGCTTAGTGATATCTCCCGTAGGACATCTGTGACAAACTGCCACAAAAGTAATAAAAAAGAAGCAGGGTTTATTGGGGTTGTGTTGAGGGCCAGTGTCTGATTTCTGTTAGGTGCTTGAAAGCTTGACAGTTTCCTTATGGCTAGAAGGCCTTCAAAACATTTTTGAGGATTTAGAATTGTGAAGGCCATCAGCAAAACATGAGCCCAAGTGGCATTTCTCCCTTACATGTTGTCCCTTTGCTTTGCATGGAAATCATTACCTTCGTTTAAAAACATAAAAGAGAAAAGTGCTCCGACCTAAGTAAGAGTCTAATGAAATGCTCATGTGCATCCCACAGCCCTTCATCAGGGCTTCGCCCATGATTGATTGTTCTGCAGCGCTCTCTAAATCAGTAGCATGTTTTTGGACAGTTTGCAGAAGACCAACCTATTTAGCATTTTGGCCAGTGTTGCCAAAGGGGCTGCTGCTTGAAGTCTGCAGAGTTCTCTTTGTATGATAAATAATTATAAAGGGAACTGTCTACTTGAACATCTGGCTGATGGAAAGACTGACTTGGAAAAATGCTGACCTTTTTGAGTGCATCCAGCCCCAACATCTGGTGTGGGGATTCGATGGATTTGGGAGGGGGCAGTATGTTTGACATCTGTGTATGGGTCCTAGAATGTTCTTTTCAAGTTGTTTGTGCTGGTCCCAGTTGACTTGTATCCTGTAGGAAGTAAAAAGGCAACTACAAAAAGGATTAATTAGATTCCATCTCTCTGGGAGAAAAATCTTTATTGGTAACTTACAGTTCGAGATGAGAGTTTTCATTGGTAATGTAACTTCTTCTGGGTTTGATTTCCTCCTTAAATAGATTATCATCCAGGAGATATCTTAAGAAGAAAAATAAAGTTCTAACATCCTGAAGGTCAAAAGATAGAAGAAGAGAGGAAAAGAATCCCACAGGAATCTTGAGAGCACTCGGCATAGAAAAGCAGAAGTAATTGAAACATAAACTAAAACAAAATGCTTTGAATCACATAGGAAAGCATACGTAAGTCATCAGTTGGTGCTAGATGCATCTTGAAATTTCGAACTTTTATACATAACATAAACTAAAAGGAGCACAAGTTTTATATCAATGACCCAAAACCACAAAGCAATTTACTTTTATTAACATTGGAGTAAATACCAGTGTTTGCTGGCTTGTGGCTTAGATATGAAACATAAAAGAGGAAAAGTCTGTTTGGCTTTTTTTCCCCCAAAAGTAATACAGCTGGCAAAAGGCAGCATTTTGCCTCACTTGTAATTGTCCGGAAATTTAAAATAGACCTTTTATTTTTTTTTTAAGTTTATATTGAAATTCCATCTTTACATGAAATCAGTGAGCATAGGTTTAATAGCACACATTGGTCTCTCATGTATAGTTTGTATTATGTGAAAGGCCAGTGCAATTTTGGGCACCAGCATGGCACAGCTGTTAATTATCTTGGGATGAGGTTGCTTGGGTAGGATCCAGGATCATGAACCACCCAAATACTGAACCAATTGTCTTCTGTGCTGCTATGACCATTCACCTCCTGGAAGGTCCCAGAGGGAGTTATACACGTAGAGAATAAGTTGAGAAAAATTCATTTAAAAAAACTATGCAGTTTTTTTAGGGTCCTGAAGAGCTTGGGCAGGGTGACGTGGGTGTCAGCTGCTGAAGATCTAGACAGGATTGGCTTCCTAGGAGTCACTTTTTTTTTTTAATCATACACTCACTTTATATAGCAGCCATTGCTTGCAGAGCCTATATTGTCTGTATTTAGGGCTCAGAACAGAAGATAATGAGAAAGGTTTAATGCTTTTCCCATTGCTAGTAAATCTGTGATAAATGTCTCAAATTCAGGACCTGGATTGAAATTAAACTGATGGAAAGCTACAACTCCTAGTCAATTGTGACACTGCTTCTAGTTAGAGATCTATCATGAAAGCCTCCAGGTGGTTTCTGTATCTTCTCCCTTACCCTTCACTTCTCCCAATCCTTTTTTTTTTTAACTTTTAGTTTTTGAGGCAGGAGTCTCGCTCTGTTGCTCAGGCTGGTGTGCAGAGGCATGCTCTCGGCTCACTGCAGGTTCCATTTCCCGGGCTCAAGCAATGCTCCCACCTTAGCACCCATCAAGCGGCTGGCACTACAGGTGGGTGCCACCATGCCTGGCCAATTTTTATGTTTTTATTAGACACAGAGTTTCACCACATTGGCCAGGCTGGTCTTGATCTCCTGACCTCAAGTGATCTGCCTGCCTCGGCCTCCCAAAGTGCTAGGATTACACGCATGAGCCACTGTGCCTGGCCAAATTTTTAAAAATTTTTGTAGGGATGAGGTCTCACTATTATTTTCCCAGTCTGGTCTCAAACTCCTGGGCTCCAGCTGTCTTTCCACCTTAGCCTCCCAAAGTGCTGGGATTACAGGTGTGAGCCCCCATGCCCAGCCATCCCAATCCCTTTTTCTTTACAGTGGGATCTTTTTGAAACCCAAATCTCATTTTGTCATCCTCTTTCTAACTCTGCTTAAAATCATCCCATGGCATCCCATTTTTCCTGGGTTCAGCTGACATTTCTTCAGTGCCTTGGTTCTTGTCCCACCCACACTGCTAGCACTGGTCCTTGTCCCATTTACATCTCTAGCCAGGTATCTCTGCTTGCCGTTGTGCTCTGAGCTCCGGTATCCTTCCTCCTGTCCCTCACACGTGCCCTGTACTCTTCCTCCACTGGGCTATGTGCATGCCATCTTTTCCCCTGGAAGGCTCTTCCCTCTTTACTTCCTTACTTCCTACTCATTCTTCAGATTTCCACTCTGGAACCATTTTCTTTTTCTTTCTTTTTTTTTTTTTTTTTTTTGAGACAGAGTCTCACTGTGTTGCCCAGTCTGGAGTGCAGTGGCGCAATCTAGGCTCATAGCAATCTCCATCTCCTGGATTCAAGTGATTCTCCTGCCTCATCCTCCTCAGTAGCTGGGATTACAGGCGCATGCCACCATGCCAAGCTAATTTTTGCATTTTTTAGTAGAGATGGGGTTTTACCATGTTGGTCAGGCTGGTCTTGAACTGCTACCTCGTGATCTGCCTGCCTTAGCCTACCAAAGTGCTGGGATTACAGGCGTGAGCCACCACAACTGTCCGAGCCAATTTCTTAAGTAGGTCTAGTCTCTTCATTCTAAGTTCCCCAGCATTGTCTGTTTTTTGTGTCTGGAATTTATAACAGTTGCAGTTTTACATTTGTGTGTGATTATTGAACGACTGTCTTCTCTCCTCCACAAGCTTCCTCACTGCACTTCTTGTGTGGAGCACAGAGTCTTTCCTGTTATAGTAGGTACATGCAAATATTTGTCAAATCAGTGAATTATTTCTGAGGGTGCGTCTACTCCCTGATCACAGTGGGAGACTGGAACTGTAACCCTTTACTGCAGAATTTAGAAACTTGCAGTGGTCATTCCTCTCATCTCTTTGTCTTTCCTGCTTAGCTTTTTTGGGTGTACATTTTGTATATTTCAGACATCTGCAAACTTTTCTTTTGGACTACTGCATTCCTAGCAGCCCAGAAGTAAACTGAGCTGGGAGGGAATTCTCCAAGCTGCATTGCCCACAGTCTTTCTTCTGCTGGTATCTACTTTTTCATTCTCAGCAGAGTCCCCAACTTTCTTCCCCCTGTGTAGCCATTTGTTGCCTCCTTTTTGGAACTCTGAAGTCCATAAGCCAGTCTTGTGGGGGCTGGTTCCACCTGCCTCCGCATTTGTTCCTGTCTGAGAAATCTGCTTGATGAGTCTCTGAACTCATCAAGTGCTGGTGATTCTCAAGTCCCTGCTGCCAGCATGCCAGTGAGGTCCAAAATGTCTTGGCCAAATCATCTTCTTCAAAGGGTTGCCAGGCCTTGGGTTAAAATTCTCCACTCCATGCCTTCCTGCTACCTCTCCTCCTCCAGTGTAGATCACAATTCCTATTCTCCTGGTGTCCCCTGCCCATTTTCCTCCATTGGTTCCTTCTCCCTTGTGAAGAAGCTCATGTGGAGCACAGGTGACAGCCCAGTTCTTTGGTTGCTGTTCCCATCTGTCACATGGAGGACTGGATCAGCAGGTTTTCCTCCTCCAGTTTTTGTTTTTAACTCCAAAGCTAGTATTTTGTATTGATATTTCTCTTAGTTTGAGATTATCCTTGTAAAGCCCAAGTTATGATTTTATATACACTTAGAAAATTTGAAGGCTTCCTTCCCTATAGAACAGAAGTAAGCCAACTATGGCCCACTGCCTGATTTTTACAGATAAAGTTTTATTGGAGCACACCATACCCATTCATTTTATCTATTGCCTGTGCCTGTTTTAACACTATAGTGGCAGTTGGGTAGTTGTGACAGTGCCTCTTGCAAAGCCTAAGGGATTTATGTCTGGCTCTTCTTAGAATACTTTTGCTGACCTCTACTCTAGATCAGTGGTTCTCTACCCCGAGGATACATTAAATTAACTGGGAAGCTTTTTAAAAAAATGGCAGTGCCAGCCAGGCACTGTAGCTCATGCCTCTAATCCCAGCACTTTGGGAGGTCGAGGGAGGTGGATCACCTGAGGTCGGGAGTTTGAGACCAGTCTGGCCCCAATTCTACTGAAAATAAAAAAATGAGCTGGTGTGGCTACTCGGGAGGCTGAGGCAGGAGAATCACTTGGACCTGGGAGGTGGAGGTTGCAGTGAGCTGAGTTTATGCCACTGCACTCCAGCCGGAGTGATAGAGTGAGACTTTGTCTCAAAAGAATAAAAATAAAAAATAAATAAAGGCAATGCTTAGGCCGCATTTCACAACAATTAAATTAGACTCTCTGGCTAGTGCCATATTTCCAGGTAATTATGTGCAATCAGATTGAGAAGCACTGTTAATAGGTTTCCTTTCATTTCTTGATAAATTGATGAACTCTACTTCCTGGGCCTTCCAAATTTATGATTACCAAGGCTTAGAAACAGTTCACTTCCTTGGCCTCAGCTGAGAGATGGAGTGATTACAATGAACCTCATGCTTCATTTCAGAAGTCCCCAGTCTGCCCTAAAGCTGTCTCTAAATAGCCAGAATGATAGACTTCCTGTGTCATTTTTCAGGTTGTTCAGTACGTATTTTCAGGATATGCCTTCTTTTACTATTAAATTCCTTCATTATTTTATTTATTTTTTGAGATGGAGTCTTGTTCTGTCTCCCAGGCTCGAGTGCAGTGGTGCAATCTCTGCTCACTGCAACCTCCGCCTCCTGGGTCCATGGCATTTTCCTGCCTCAGCCTCCCGAACAGCTGGAACTACAGGTGCGCGCATCATGCCTGGCTAATTTTCTGTATTTTTAGTAGAGACTGGGTTTTACTGTGTTAGCCAGGTGGTCTCAATCTCCTGACCTCGTGATCTGCCCGTCTCAGCTTCCCAAAGTGCTGGGATTACAGGCGTGAACCACTGAGCCCAGCCCCTGTATTATTATTATTAAATCATGGTAAAATATACATAACATAAAATTTACCATTTAAACTATTTTTAAGTGTACAGTTCAGTGACATGAAATGCATTCACATTTTTCTGCAGCCATCACAACCATCCATTCACAGAACTCTTTTTATCTTACAAAACCAAAACTCTGTACCCATTAAACAATAACTCCCCATTCTCCTGCCCTCCAGCTTTTGGAAACCACCATGCTACTTTTTATCTCTATGAATTGGAATACTATAGGTACCTTGTATAGGTGGAATCACAGAGTGTCTGTCCTTTTGTGACTGGCTGACTTCGCCTAACATGATGTCCTCATGCCTATATCCATGTGATAGTATGGATCAGAATTGCCTTCTTTTTAAAAGCTGAATAATATTCCCTTCTGTGTATATACACAGTTTGTTTATCCATGCATCCATCAATGGATGTTGTTTCCATCTTTTGGATATTTTGAATAATGCTGCTATGAACATTAGTATGCAGGTATCTCTTGGAGTCTGTTAAACGTTTATTAACCAGCATATTAGTTCATTCTCATGCTGTTAATAAAGTCACACCCGAGACTGGGTAATTTATGAAGGAAAGAGGTTTAATGGACTCGCAGTTCCCTATGGCTGGGGAGGCCTCACAATCATGGCAGAAGGTGAATGAGGATCAAAGTCACATGTTACAGGCAAGAGGGCATGTACAGGGGAACTCCCCTTTGTAAAACCATCAGATCTCATAAGGCTCCTTCACTGTCACGAGAACAGCACAGGAAAAACCCACCCCCGTGATTCAGTTACTTCCCACCAGGTCCCTCCCATGACACGTGGGTATTATTACAATTCAAGGTGAGATTTGGATGGGAACCCAAAGCCAAATCTTATACACAGGGTATCTTTGATCTTGTCCTAAGGAGAATTCAGATCTGGCACATGGTCCTTATTATTTTCATACAAAAGATGATGTTCTGGGAAGGTCAGTGGTCAGTAAGCATTGTACATCTTGCAGTTCTACCAGAAAACAGAATAGTCAGCATCGTGCTTGTAGGTACCCCTGAACTCAGAGGCTAGATAATACCCAATAGTGTTCCTTACTATACGTTGGAAGCATTGACATGTGCGGGATGCCATTCATACAGTGTCACATACCAGACTTCAGAAGATGGTGCCTGCCTGATGTTTGTCAATATTTTGATAATCTCCACCTTTTTCATTTGCTTTTCATATGGTAAAAATGACAGGTCTTTGGAAGCCTAATAGTTGAATACAGCAAGATTACAGGGCAAAGCTTCCATGTTTGCCTTTTGTTTTTACAGGTCTTCAATTATTTGAGCACAAATACAAAACCCAAACAGTTTTCTTTTTAAGTTAAGTCTTTCTTATTTTCAACTGGCTGGCCTGCCGTCATTCCTTTCTTGCTCTTCCCCTTCCCACTCCTCCCCCTCCCCTTCCCACCCCCTTCCCTCCCTATCCCCTTCCCCTTCCCTCTGCTCTCCCTCCTCCCTTCTCTCCCCCTCTCCTCCCCCTCCCCTTCCCTCCTCTTTCCCTGTCTCCTTCCCTCTCTCTCTTCTTTCCTTCTTCCTTTGGTAAATTTATTTAGCAAAACCTTTACCTGATCTGAAATGACATTAGGTTATTCTTTATCTTAATGTATTTCACTTAATGTGAACATTCATACATTTTACCACAGAAATATGGTGTACGATTACAGAGTGCTTCCTCAGATCTTTTGGAGGTGTAACTTAGTAGACAGTACATATATTACCATTCTAAAATCTAACACATTACCAGTTAGCTTCAAGAGTTGTGGATAAGGCATATAGTCCTGCATTATCAGCTATTGGGTTTTCTCTCATTCAGATAAGATCAAAGGTGGTGATCACACTTCGGCCACCTTTGAGGTTCCTGTTTACTTTCACACGCACCAAGGAGTGTCTCTTTGCCCAGTGTAGCTGGTGGGTAGCAGCTCGGATGTCTGACTGGGCTTTTCTGTGTTGGGAATGTCTGTAAAGCTCTCTTATGGAGAAACTGTTATTTTTTAAGAAGTTGAAAACCGTTACCTTACCCTTGGAAACACAGGCAAGGTGTTTATCCTGGTGATTTTCAAACCCTTTTCTCAAAGGACTTATCAGAGGACTTGTCGTCATGAGTTCACTCCAACATAGTCAAATGGGCAGCTTGCACCTTGGTGTCTGTAATGATGTCGCAGGTGTTTAGGGCCAAGAGTCATCCATACATCCACTGGGACTGAAGATGATAATTTCTTTTATGAGGTGGGAATTAGTAATCTGGGCCTCCTGGTAGCTGGACACTGAAATTTTAACCCCCACCTCCCACAACAGTTGAAATCAAGCCAAGCACATTTGAATGACTGACACTCCTCCCCTGCTGTTGATCTTGCTCCTTCTTCGGGGGAAACAGATCTCTTACGTTCTTCTAGCATATACAAGTATGGTTACAACTCAGAAATCATGCTGGGCTGGTCCATTTGCTGCCTCCCTCTTTCAGTCAGTAATAGGTTTCCAAAGTCTTTGAAGTGTTGCTTCTCTGGAATGTCCCCCTGTGGCATCAGTGACTCTGGTGTACATGTCAGGGTGAGAGAGGAAGGCGATTCACACTGTGAGCTGCTGGCCATGCTCACAGCCATAGGCATTTTTCATAGTGTCCAAGGCATGGCCAGCTGTACACATTCCAGAAAAGTTTTCTTTATAGTTAGGTAGTTTGTTTATTTATTTATTTGAGTCTCAACAGGAAACAATTTCTTTTTAGTTTTCACCCCCTTTTTTAGGATTATGTCCTGGCTGGTTTTGAGATTTTGATTTTGTTGTAAAGCAGTCAGCCTCATCTTTCAGCATAATTACCAGATTTTGTGTTCATGGATAATAACTGCAATGACCAAGGTTCTTGAAGCGGGGAGAAGGAACAAAGGAACATCCAGTGAGCAGGCCATACTTACCCCCTACCCATGTATCAGTTTACCATCCTCACTTTTCACCTTTTTCTTTCCTCAAACCTCCAGCACCATTCTTCTTTTGGCATTCTCAACTGTTCACTTCTAAAAGCAATCTGAAGAGAACTGCTCATCTTCTCACCCTCAAATTTACCATCTGCCCTGCATCTGCACCCATTTGCTCTGACTTCCTTCCTTTGCAATGGATGATTTCTCCCTGCTCATGTCTAAGGCTAGACCTTGCCCTTGTGATCTGCATACTTTGACCCAGTCAGAGATTAGCTCTTTGTCCTAGTAATTGTCATTTCTCTCTTTCCTATGTGATGGACTTCTCTTTCTCTTCTGGGTCATTCTTTAGCATGTGTCCTCTCTCCGCAACCATTTCCAGCTACTTCTCTTTTTCTATTCATTCAGAGAGTTGACTATGCTATTTCTCTTTTATCTACTCCAGGGTACACTTCTCCCCACCATTCTGTAGAAATTGCTCATGTCAAGATTACCTGTGTCTTTTATTGCCCCGATCCATCAGACAATTCCCAGTTCTCATCTTACACAACTCTTTCACATCTTTGGACTATTAACCATGCCTCTTCTCTTCAATAATCTTTTTTTTTTTTTTTTTTTTTGAGACAATCTTGCTCTGTCTCCAGGCGCCAGGCTGGAGTGCAGTGGCGTGATCTCGGCTCACTGCAACCTCTGCCTCCCGGGTTCAAGCAATTCTCCTGCCTCAGCCTCCTGGGTAGCTGGGACTACAGGTGCATGCCACCATACCCAGCTAATTTTTGTATTTTTAGTAGAGATGGGGTTTTACCCTGTTGGCCAGGATGGTCTCTATCTCTTGACCTCGTGATCCGCCCACCTCAGCCTCCCAAAGTGCGGGGATTACAGGCTTGAGCCACCGTGCCCGGCCCTCTTCAAACATCTTTTCTCCCTCTTTCCTGACTTAGTGGTTGGCTGGCCCCAGGATTCAGTCCCTGGACTTCTTCTCTTGCACACCTCATGGGCGATTTCATCTAGTGGTCTCTGACCGCATGTTTTGTTCTCTCTCTTATTTCTGTCTCTGTTGCTATCATCGAGGCCCTGGGTTGAAAGGACTTACTTGGGAGGAGAGAGAGACAATTCTTGCGGATAGGTAAAAAGAAACTATATAAAGGTTAGGGAAGGTACTGGTAGCTCCCAGGATTTTGAAGCATAATTGTTTTTGTGTCTGAGGATGCCAGTCTTTCCAAACTAAGACTTTATTTATTTATTTTTTTGAGATGGAGTCTTGCTCTGTCACCCAGGCTGGAGTGCAGTGGTGCGATCTTGGCTCACTGCAACCTCTGCCTCCTGGTTTCAAGCAATTCTCCTGCCTCAGCCTCCCAAGTAGCTGGAACTACAGATGCTTGACACCATGCCCAGCTAATTTTTTGTATTTTTACTAGAGATGGGGTTGCACTGTGTTAGTCAGGATGGTCTCGATCTCCTGACCTTGTGATACACCCACCTTGGCCTCCCAAAGTGCTGGAATTACAGGCATGAGCCACTGCACTTGGCTGACATTTTTTTTTTTTTTAAATATGGGGGAAGACTAATCACATCTAGAGGTTTGAGTTTTGAATTGTTAGTAGAAATCTTAAAATAGTCATGTGAAAAATAACAGAAATTGTAGAACAGCAGCAGTTAGATCTTCACTTAGATTAACAAATACATGTTGCGCTATCATGTGTTAGCTCCAACTTGCTAACAAGAAAATATTTTTGTATTTAAAAAGATATTGTGGTAATCACATTGTGGTAAAGTTCCAATGCTAGGCATTGTGTGTCTGGACACAACAAAGCTTTGTTTTAGAAGCTGACCCACCTTGAACTGATTTTAATAAATGTTTGAGGATGGTGGAATGAGTTGGGTGGAACAATGCTTAGGATTTCAAAGTGAGGACTTGAAAATCTATTTCTGCTTCTTAGTAATAGGATCTCTGAGGCGCAAGAATTATTTTTGAACTGGTTTGCCAGCTCTTGGACGCCCTGCTGCCCCAGGTCCATGGCATTGATGAGGATCTTGACATAATTGCTTTTCCACCTGGCATTTGATGGAAATTGTTTGGGGAATTACTTAGTCATATATCTAAGAACTATCCAGCATTTATCCTCCTAGAGATTGGATTTAATGGCCAAATGGCCATTTGGCTCTGTCTGTGTCTCAGAGCTGCATAATTGTTAAAATTCCTGACTGCTGTGTTCCTCAATTCAATTTCAAATTAAAAAGTCAAGCTTGTGTTTTGTATCTGTATTGTGAGGCAGCCTATGATCTGTCTTTATGACTTACTCATTCCAGCCATGTGTGTTTATTCCTGGAACTTCCTTTAGCTTAGCACACACTCCTTTCTTCCTGCGCATCTGAGCTCAGGCCTGCCTTTTTGGAAGTCTTTCCTCTTTAATACCCCACTCTCACAGGCCTTGTTTCAATTCTCTTAAACATCTACACATAAGCGCACTTGTTACTTTTGTTTCCTTAACTTTGCTGCAAACTGGATTCATTATATGGTGTGCAGTTTTAATTCCTTTATGGTTTAAAAGATTCTGCACAGGGCACGCACATCTGTGGGTAGTGTTGTATGGGTAGTGTTGCTCTGTTAGTCCAGTTTTTTTTATTTCTTTCAAGAGAAGCCATAAAAAAAAAAAAAACCCTTTGTTGTTTTTGCTTAAATATTAGCTCTTTGAATTTTTAAATTTTGGTGGCTTATGCACATTTTTTAAAGTACCATGTGTGCCACTACAGCAAAGGCCAAACAACACATGTATGGGCCTGTTTGGCCCCTGAAGCCATGATTTTGCCAACTCTGTGGAAAGCCAGTTCCCTCCCTTCCTTCCTTCATTTCTTCCTTCCTCTCTCTTTTTCCTTCCTTCCTTCCTTTATTCTTTTCTCTCTTTCTTTTCTTCCTTCTTTCTTTCTGACAGGGTCTCACTCTGTCACCCTGGCTAGAGTGCAGTGGTGCGATCACGGCTCAGTGCAACCTTTGCCTCCTGGGCCCAAGTGATCCTCCCACCTCAGTCTCCCAAGTAGCTAAGTCTATAGGTATATGCCACCACACCTGGCTAATTTTTGTATTTTTGGAGAGATGGGTTTTGCCATGTTGCCCAGGCTGGTCTCAAACTTCTGGGCTAAAGCGATCACCTACCTCGGCCTCCCAGAAACCCAGTTTCCTAAAGTAAGTTCTGCAAAACACTGATCCCACCCATTGAATGATTTTCCTGCAAAGTGATCTTGGTTAGACAGATTGGGAAACTGTATTTTCTCCCCCTCTGGAGAATCTCGTTAGCATATCGTTGGCACTGAGAAGTTCAAAGTTTAAAAAAACCTTTTTGGAAACGCAACATTCCCCAAGCTTACTTGACCATGGATTCTTCTTTCTGCATCACATCTCTTAACATCCCACGGAGCTGGGATTCTGTAGAACACACTTTGGGAAATGCTGCTATAAGCATTTTTCTTTTCTCCTGGGTAGAGCAGAGAATAAATGTGAAGACCTCTCCATGAAATAATAATGTAATGCCCCTCAGGAAAGAAGTGAACAGATACTGCCTTTGCATTTTAACTCCTCCCAGTGCCATAAAATGACTTGATAAATGTTGATGTGAGTGTGAATCTTTTAAGGACCTGCCAATACTGAGAGTGGGAGGAGGAAAGGTGTGTGCCATTAACTGCATGTTCTTTGAGATATGAGGTCTGTTTCGTTGGCTTTGCTCAGGTTTGTCATTGTGTGCAGTGGTACATCCTGGTCCCATCACTACTAACATGTTGCATAATGGATGAGGCTGAAGAGACTCAGGCAGCAGACAGCAATTTAGCAAAACAGAGAAAGAACAGAGCTGTTGATGGTTGGAAAATGCATTAGCCTTTTCTCTCTTTTGCAAACAACAGATCCCTGTGTCAATCAGCAGTGAAATAGCAACTGGTCTGTTTTGCTAGTTCTACTGATCACTTCCCTTGCAGGGTAATCAAGAGTTCAGTTCGAGATCTTTATCGCACCCCTTATACAAGAATCAACTGAAAATGGTTTAAAGACTTAGATGCAAAACCTGAAACTACAAAACTACTAGAAGAAAACGTAGGGGAAAACTCCATGACATTGGTTTGGGCAGTGATTTCTTGCATATGACCTCAAAGCACAGACAACAAAAGCAAAAATAGACAAATGAAATTGCATCAAATTAAAAAGCTTCTGCACAGGGAAGGAAACAGTTAACTGAGGAAAAAGACAACCAACAGATTGGGAGAAAATATTTGCAAATCATACATCAGATAAGGGGCTAATGCCAAAATATGTAAGGAACTCGAACAACTCAATAACAAGAAAATAAATAACCCTATTTAAAAATGGTCAGATGTCCGGGCACAGTGGCTCATGCCTGTAATCTCAGCACAATGGGAGGCTAAGGTGGGAGGATCACTGAGGCAAGGATTTCGAGACCAGCCTAGCCAACATGGCAAAACCCTATCTCTACTAAAAGTACAAAAATTAACCAGGCATGGTGGTGCACACCGGTAATCCCAGCTACTCAGGAGGCTGAGCCATGATAATTGCTTGAACCCATGAGGTGGGGATTGCAGTAAACCAAGATTCCACCACTGTATTCCAGCCTGGGCAACAGAATGAGACTCTGCCTCTCAAAATAAAAATAAAAATGGGCGGCTGGTCCCAGTGGCTCACATCTGTAATCCCAGCACTTTAGGAGGCCAAGGTGGGCAAACACAAGGTCAGGTGTTTGGGACCAGTCTGGCTAGTATGGTGAAACTCCGTCTCTACTAAAAATATAAAAATTAGCTGGGCATGGTGGCAGGCACTGGTAGTCCCAGCTACTCGGGATGCTGAGGCAGGAGAATCGCTTGAACCCGGGAGGTGGAGGTTGCAATGAGCCAAGATCGCGCCACTGCATTCCAGCCTGTGCGACAGAGTGAAGCTCTGCATCTCAATAAAAGTAGAAATGGGCAAAGGACTTGAATAGAGTATTCTCAAAAGAAGACACACGAATAGTCAATGGATATATGCAAATATGCTCAACACCTCTAATCACTGGAAAAATGCAAATTAAAGCCACATTGAGATATTACCTCACACCTGTTAGACTGATTTAACAAAAAGACAAAAGATAACAAACGTTGGTGAGGATGTGGAGAAAGGGAACACACACACACAGTTGGTGGTATTGTAAATTAATGTAGCCATTTTGGAAAACAATAAAGAGGTTCCTCAAAAAACTAAAAAATAAAATTACCATGTGCTCCAGCATCCAACCAATGGGGATACACCCAAAGGAACTGAAATCAGTATGTTGAAGAGATGTCTGTATTCTCGTGTTTACTGCACTGTTCACCATAGCCAAGAAAGGGAAACAGCAGAAGTGTTCAACAATGGATAAAAATGTGGTATATATACACAAAGGAATACTATTCAGCCTTAATAAAAAGCAAGGAAATTCTGTCATTTGGACAATATGAGAGAACTAGAGAACGTGATGCTAAGTGAAATAAACCAGGCACCGAGAGACAATTTTTAGGAGTTTAGTAGAGACCTTTGGTTTTGTTTTCCATTGCCTGCCTTTAGCCAGGAAATCAGAAACAGCCAACTGAAAGGATGCTAGGTTTATATTACTCAAGTCCTTGTGTCTTTCTATAAGATGTTGACTGTTTATAAATAAGAGTATATGTAAGTTTAGAAGTATCTGAATGTTTGTATAGTTACATGCTTTGTTTTCTATCATTTGATAAAAAATCATTTCAGTCATTTGATTTGACCATTTCAGTCATTTGATAAGATTCTCCAATTTCATGAATATTCAGAAATTATAATATAGTTGGAACACTGCATTTGAATTAACTCTTGTCCTGTAATGTATATCATACAGACTGTGAGTTTGCAGCGGAGGTCTGGAGCCAGGTCATATGGCTGGGGAGAAGGGATTGTGCCTGTTTCTTCTCCACTTTGCATTCAGTGATACCAGGTTGAGTATGAATTCAGCCAACATGGGAATATTGCAACCACAGAAGTTGGCAATTATTATACATTAGGAATCTCCCCATTCCCAGGAGAACTGGTTGTGAAACATTTAGTTGAACACCCTTGGTCCTAGACCATTTCTCATGATGACTTGATTATAAAGAATGTGGGAGTTGAACAGTGAAAACACATGGACACAGGGAGGGAAACATCACACACCAGGGCCTGTTGGGGGTTCGGGGCCGGGGAGGGAGAGCATTAGGACAAATACTTAATGCATGCAGGGCTTAAAACCTAGCTGACGGGTTGACAGGTGCAGGAAAACACCATGGCACATGTATACCTATATAACAAACCTGTACATTCAGCCCACGTATCCCAGAACTTGAAGTAAAATAATTAAAAAATGACATTAAAATGAATTTTTAAAATACAATCAAGGACCTTTCGGAACACAGTGAGTGTTGTAACAATAGCACAATTGCCTTTTGTTTATCTGTTTTTAGAGACAAGGTCTTGCTCTGTTGCCCAGACTGGAGGGCAGTGGCATGATTGTAGTTCACTGTAACCTTGAACTCCTGGGCTCAAGTTATCCTACTACCTCAGCTTTCAAAGCATTGGGATTCCAGACATGAGTCCCCACACCTGGCCCTCACAATGGCCTTTATATTTTTATTCCTTTCTTCAGTATTTTGGTTAATGGTGTTTAAGCTGATGTGTGGGCACAAGGTCCCATTGTTGGTTGGTTGGTTGGTTCGTTAAACATGGTTCTCACCTGTTAGGTTTATTAAGAATAACTGGTGAAACCCCGTCCCTACTAAAAATATTTAAAAAATTAGCTGGGCATGGTGGCATGTGCCTGTAATCCCAGCTACTCGGGAGGCTGAGGCAGGAGAATTACCTGAACCCAGGAGGCGGAGGTTGCAGTGAGCCGAGATCGCACCATTGCACTCCAGCCTGGATAACAAGAGCGAAAACTTCGTCTCAAAAAAAAAAAAAAAAGAATAACTGTTTTTTTTTTCTATAATTTCACAGGGATAGTTTAGTTTTGCATTGTTTCCTTAGAGCTCTTGGTAACACCCTGGAGATAGCACTTGTTCTTCATTGCAGTGGGCATTGTTTGTGGAGGTGGAAGTAAGGAGAGCCAAATTCAGAGCCTGAGCAAGGTTCTCTCCTGTGGAGGCCACGAGGGCTGCCTCTGGCGGGGCAGCAGCACACTCTGCATCAGCAAGGCCCAGTGATGAGTGGCATTTTAGTGGGCTGGGATTACCACCTGCTGTCTGCATCACAAACCAGCCAAAAGAACAGATTTCCTGCCATAATACATTATGTATAAGTCTAAGCAACCAAAGGAAGATAAGTAGGGAAATATTTTGTTCCAGAAATGCCTGATGGTATGAAATAAGGCATCTTGTCTTCCTTCCTTCTGTTCCCGTCCACCCTCCTTAAATGGATATTTATTTTTCATTCCATAGGGGACTGAGTTGTATATAGGATTATTTCAAGCTGGATTCTTTGGGTGCTTGTGATGATTTTTTAAAAACAAAGGAAAAAAATCCAGGGAACTGACAAAGATTGTTATTATTTCACCCCATAGTGTTGAGTGAATTGATAATGAATGCACAGATGTGTTGATATTTTTCTGGATTTGGGGGTTTATTTTTGTATTCCACATTTTGAGGAAAAGGCACATTAAAGAGGGCAGAATGTGGCATAGGCAGTGGAAATCTGGTCTTTCTTTGCAACTCAACTGATAATAGGGGGAAATCAGCAGCATATTTAGACAACATAACACACTGGCTAGGAGCGCAGGTCAGGAGCCAGGCTGCCCAGCTTAGAATCCTGGGTACACCTGCTATCTACAGGAAATTGGGCAAATTACTTAATGGTCTGTACTTTTATTTCTTCATCTGGAGAGCAGGGGTAATAATAATGCTTATATCCAGGCTCCTGATAGCCCACTGAGCACTTTTGTGTAAATTTGAAAAGGCAACTTTTCAGGGTGGGCTCTAAGGGCTTGGGTCTTTCACATAAAGACAGTAGCTTTATGTGAATTAGGAAAACAGGACTCTTTCTTCAGAGGAGTTGGTGTGGTTTAGCAAAGAGTTGTCAGGCTGGATGTTCACTCCAATATGACAATCTGTATAACCAGCCTTGGTAGCTCTGACCACCACACTGGGAGCTGAGGAGTAAATAAAAAATGCTGTTATTATCATCATTAGTTTGAGGTGACAGGCTAGAGTAGAAGAGCTTGTAGATTCATACAGAGTAATCTTAGAAAATGAAGCTATTTGCTGAAAATCCTCGGTTATTAGCAAAACTGTGGCTAGAACCCAGTTGTCTGGACTTTCAGTTTCTGCCAATCCTGATTAGGCGTTGCTATACAGCTATGTGAATCAAACAAAAGAAACATTGATACAAGATGGGGTGAGGGGCACTATGTCAGTCCCAGCCCCAAGTGCCCACTGAGAGCCATCCAAATAACAAGCTCTTAGATGATGATGGTTTTCCCTCTAAAACTGAACAGTATATTGGTTCCATTGTCTAGAGTTTAAGTGTTCATTTAAAAATATACCATGAAGTAGGCATGTGTGGATCACAGCTACCATCTTAATGGCAGATTTGAGGAATATCAGTAGGTGGAGATATATTTCTATCATATTTGAGCTAAACAACTTTTAAAAGTAGTACTTCTCACCATGGTCTTTTCTGCATAAAACTAAGTGGAAAAAATACCTTTGTTTCTTATAAGAGGGAAGAACAAAGGAGATGAGCTGCTGCTCAAGTTAAGCTATGTATTTCCAGTTCCCTGTGAAGCCTATTTCATTATAAAATGTAACACAAGTACAGAGAATCACATGAAATGAATACATTGCTTAGTTAATTATTTAAGTTGAACAGCCTTGTAATGACTACTCAAATCAAAAATTAGTATTTTATCACCCCGGAAGCACATTTGTTGCTTGCCCTCAATGATCACTCCTCTTTCCTTCCTAAAATCACTCTCCTCATTTTCTGTTGATCACTTCTTTGCTTTTCTTTATAGTTGTGTTGCTCAAGTCAAGCCTTCTTAAAAAATAGGCTGTTGAACTGTGATCATTCTGTCTTTATGCTAAGCATTTCACCATGTTTTGTTTTCCTTTGGTAATCTAATAACTTGTTTGGGTGAATTCTATTAGTTTCCTAACTTGAGTTTGATGCCTTTTCAAATGCCAAGAATTGGCGACATACAACAGTTTTGTGGTTACTTTGGATTCTTAGCTAAAAGTTATTCAGTTATTAGAATATCAAATAGTGAAATCGATCACTTCTTCAGACAGCTCTACGACTGTTACAGGACTGTGTGTTCTTGGCAAAGCCTCTAGTACTAGTTCTTTGCCTGAACTCAGGAAGCCAAGGGGCTCAACCCCTCCTTCCTTCCCATCCTCATTGGTAACGTCATGTCAATTTGATGGCTAGAAAGTGCCATTTCTGTGTAGTAAGCAGGGGAAGAGTGAGTTGAATGTAAATGTAGTGACCAATAGTGAACTAGCAAATGAGTGTCATCAGCAAAAATAAATATGGAAAAATACTCCTAGAAATTAATGAGGTAGCACTGAACAGGTTGTTGACCTGAGTATTTTCCCTGGGCCCCAAACACTTTTTTATGAATGTTTTGAAACATTCAAAAGAAAGAAAAAGAAAGGGGAGGGACGAGAAGGAGAGAGAGATTGGTTCAGAGAGACCCATACACCCAGCACCTAGTTTTAACAGTGGTTAACATTTTCTATATTTGCTCCCTACACACACCACTCTAGTATTTTTTCAGTCCTTTCAAAATAAATTATAGTTGTCAGAACCCTTTCCCTCTATTTATGCATCTCCAAAGTACAAGACCATTCCCCTGTATAACCACTATGGCATTATCACTCTTTTTGTTTGTTCAAAATAATATCTCACTTGGTCCTCCAGGGTAGAGCACAGTGCTGTGATCACAGCTCACTGTAGCCTCCAACTCCTGGGCTCAAGCTATCCTCTTGCCTCAGCCTCTCGAGTAGCTGGGTCTATGGGCGTGCACCACCACACCCAGCCAGATTTTTTTGTCTTTTTGTAGAGGTGGGGTTTGACTGTGTTGCTCAGGCTGGTTGAACTGGCCTCAAGCACTTCTCTTACTTCAGCCTGGGATTGCACACGTGAGCCACTGCACCCAGCATCACTCTTAAGGTGAGCAGGGTTGCCCTAATATCATCAAATGGCCAGTATATATTTAGCTTTCCTCAAATGTGCCCAAAACATTAATTATAAATATTCTTTTAAACTAGGATCTCATTAAGGAGTATCCATTGCAATTGGTCATCATGTCTCTTACATCTCTTGTTTAGAATAGCAACCCCTCAGCTTTTCTTCATGACGTCAGTTTTTTGAAGTCCAGTTCTCTTCTACAATGTGTCGTTTTTGGATTTGCATAATTGTTTCCTCATGGTCTCATTTAACCCAGGTAATAATGTATGTAGGAGGCTATCACATGGGCTTCCCTGTGTAATTTTGTGCTCAGCATTTACAAACGCAGATCCATTGTTGAAGTGGCAAATTTGCCTCAACTACCCTTTCTCTCTCCTGGGCAGCATTTCTGAATGAAAATTGTAACCACCTGATTTAGACACTCCAGTTCTGGATTTCCTTCTGTTTAAATATGAAGCTTGAAGAAAACATAATAGACCTACCATTTTGCACACTCGATAAGTGCTAAATGTCCTAATAGATGGCTCCTACCCATGATTTCCAGCCTATAACGGGTTGGAAATCAGACTGTTGTCAATCAGACTTCGATAACCATTTTTTTTTTTTTTTTTGAGACAGAGTTTTGCTCTTGTTACCCAGGCTGGAGTGCAATGGTGCGATCTCGGCTCGCTGCAACCTATGCCTCCTGGGTTCAGGCAATTCTCCCGCCTCAGCCTCCTGAGTAGCTGGGATTACAGACATGCGCCACCATGCCCAGCTAATTTTTTGTATTTTTAGTAGAGACGGGGTTTCACCATGTTGACCAGGATGGTCTCTATCTCTTGACCTCGTGATCCACCCGCCTCGGCCTCCCAAAGTGCTGGGATTACAGGCTTGAGCCACCGCGCCCAGCCTAGTCCATTTTCTGTCTGGACTCTTCCTTCACTGTGCTCTCAAGTCAGTTACTAAGGCTTTATGCTGTGGTAGAGCTCATTTTGAGTGCTGTCTGTCTTTTTGTGAAGCTTCTGTTCTTTTTGCAAGGCAAGGACAGCTTAAGGATGTGCAAACACAGTTTTGCTAAACCCACTCACATGTCTCTTAATTGACCCATTTTCTGCATCTAGATCATACAAGGGCTCGATCAGGGGATTTAATGCTCCCTGGGTACTTTTGAGCATCGGCTGTATTCTTAATTAGATTTTTTTTGTAAAGTCTGTCAGTCTGTGTCTATAAACAGTGCCTTCTGGTTTTCTGATGACATGATGAAAATATAAATGGATTCTGCAGATTGCATTTTATTATCCTCAATATTAAGCACTCAGAACTGGTGCTGGAGGGAATTATGGTCGGATAATGTTGATTAAATAACCTCAGGCCTGGACTTCTGTGCTGTTTCTTTGCCAACAAAACTGAATAGATATAGGAAACTATTGTTATTAAAGAAAGTGTAGCAATGTAACTGCCACAGCAGGAAGAGTCAGGCTTCAGAATGCAGCAGGGTCGGGCAGTGAAGCCCTGGCCTGGGTGAAATGAGAACTGAGTCTTGACTTATCCTTGCTGCTAGCTAGTTATATGACTCTGGGCAAGTCACCTAATTTCCAGGACATTATTTTCCTCATCTGTAAAATACAGGGGTTGTGGGTATAACTGAACTTCAGTTTAAAGAAAGGACGTAAATGGATCTCTACAAAGACCCCTGGATGCTGTGTGGGAGGTGGCTTGTGGAAGGGCTGGAGTGGAAGCAGAGAGATCCCTCAGGTGGCAACTGCTCTTGTCTTGCTGAGACATGACGGAAGCCTAGACTAGTGTAATAGTGTAGAGACAGAGAAAAGGACAGACCTAAAATCTATTTGGGGGGGAGAATGTTATTCTTCTTGGTGGTTTGAATGTGTCAGACCACCAAGAACTAAAACATTTATTCAAGGAGCAACATGATACCCATGTTACAGGGAAGGGAGGTGGTAGTGCCATTTGTTGATATGGAGACTAGAGGTAGAACAGGTCAGAGTAGGGAACAGATGTTAAGACTTTGGTATTGATCTTAGTGTGAAATCTTTTTTTTTTTTTTGAGACCGAGTCTCACTCTGTTGCCCAGGCTGGACTACAGTGGTGTGATCTTGGCTCATTGCACCCTCTGCCTCCCGGGTTCAAGCAATTCTCCTGCCTCATCCTCCTGAGTAGCTGGGATTACATGTGTGTACCACCATGCCTGGCTAATTTTTGTATTTTCAGAAGGGACAGGGTTTGCCATGTTGGCCAGGCTGGGTCTTGAACTCATGGCCTCAAGTGATCTGCCTACCTGAGCCTCTCAAAGTGCTGGGATTACAGGGGTGAGCCACTGTGCCCAGCCTGAAATAGCTCCTAGGTACCCAAGTGGAGATAATGAAGAAATTCAATACTTGCTTCTGATGTGTGAGTTACCATCATCTGTGAACTGTAGAGAGCCAAAGGGTTGGATGAGACTATCCAGGGAAGGGGGTCGGAGTGGTACAGAGAGAGGAAAAGAGAAGCGAAGACGGGAGAAAAGTGTCTGCAATTACAGCTAGGAAGAGAATGACATGGAAGTCCCTATGGCAATGGAGAACGGAGCATTTATTTAAGGAAGGAGAAGGAAATCAGGAGTGTCTGGTAATGGGGAAGACTGGGAGAGGCAGATGATCCAAAATGGAGGGAGAGGGTGACTGTCATGCTACTGCGATGTTACAATCAAATGAGAAAATGTCTTCTGGGTTAGACAGTGTGACAATATTAGAATATAAGAGGAGAACCAGGAGAGCATGGCCTTGTTTAAGATCAGGGAGGAAGCTGAAAAAAGGACTGGAAAGGGAGAAATAAAAAATGAGATCTGTGGCAATTTTATTATTGCTATCAATAATGATAACGGAATGCCCTGAGCTCTTACAATGGAGCCAACAATGTAGTCCCGGTTTTAGAGACATTAATTTATTTATTCTTCATGCAAACCTTTGGAGTAGGTTCTATTAGCATGTCTTAATTGGAAAAGCTGAGGGTTGGTACAAGTTCATCAAGATGATTTAGCTAGGGGAGCTGAGAGTTTAAGGATTTTCAGTGAGTTAAGTGAGGACAGCTTGCAGATGGCTGAGCTATGATGTTAGGGTAATGGGCATAGAATACTCGTATAGAAAGTCTGGGCTGTGTCAGGAAAGAGAAGAACAGGATGGTGATTGAAGAGCTGGATGGAATGAGGGTTTTTAGGAAAAAAGGAAACTCAGGTTATCTGCAGAGAAATGACGGATGCTGTGAGTAGAGGGTTGACGTAAAAAGGCAGGACCTAGGGATGAGAAGGGGTAGGGCCTAGAGCCTTGATAGAGGAACCCAGTTCAGGAAGGAGAAAATATATTTCTGCCTTTTGAGCTGGCAGGAAAAGATGAAAAGATACATGTGGCTATAGCATGTTGTTGGGGGTGCATGGGGCCAGGGATGGTGGTTCTAAAGGAAAGTCTTCCCCAGTGGTCTCTGTCTCATTGCATTTCCCACCATGAGGTCATTGGTTATACATGGGGGTGGAAGAGTCCATGGAGAGACGATTAGGAGCAACAAGCAAAGTGTTATTCTGGAAGAATGTCTTTAGAAGTAGAAAATTGGTGGGAAATAGGGAAATTGATTACCAAAGAATTCCTCCCCTTGCTTCTGTCTTCTGGGGTGTCTCTTTTGTTCTGGGTTCACATATAACCCATAGTGCTGGCACATAAGGTCCTTGACCATCTCAACCATTCCTGCTCTGGCACTTCATCACCTACCACCCTTCCCATCCCCACCTGCCAGGACCCCTGTGCTCAGCTCTTCGAACTTTTGGTCTTTGTTCAAAGAAACCTTTGTGTAGGTCTTTGTATCTGCCTGGAGTGTCCTACTTCATCCTTCCTTTGGGGAATTCCTTCTCATCTCAGGACCAACTCAAATGTCTGTCACTTAAGGGCCTTCCCTGACTATCTTAGGCAGAGAGAGTTGATTCTTTAGCTCTCCCATAATATTTTACTCAAATGCTGCACAAAATGGTGTCTAAGTGTGGCATCAACTCTGTAGACACACTCCCCAGGTTAAATCCAGGCTCTGTTATTTATTAGTTTTGTGCCCTTGGGCAAGTAACTTAACCTTCCTGTGCCTGGATTTCTTTGGCTTTAAAATGGAAGCAATAATCAAACACCATAAAGTTGTTATGAAGTTTGAATAGATGAATATGCAGCAAGCATTTAGAACAGAGAAGGCATATGGTAGTCGAGATGGTGAAGGACCTTACGTGCCAGCACTATGGGTTATACCTGAACCCAGAACAAAAGAGACACCCCAGAAGACAGGAGCAAGTGGAGGAATTTCTTCAGTTGTACAGTTTTTGTTCATTGCTTCTTCCGTGCTCTTGTAACTCTCTGCCCACATTTATCTTCCATCCATCTTTTGTTTTCTAATGTTTTATTTTTTCCCTGGGCTATGATTTCTACAGGGTTGGGTCCAGATCTTGTCATTTTGGTTTTACTCACACCCTTTACACTGACTGCCATAAAACAAGTATTTGGTAAATGATTGATTGGTTGATTTCTAATTCTGGCATAGATGAGTGTGATTCATCAGTGCTTAAAAAACCCTTCCATAGAATTTTGATTTGATTGTTTCTAGCAATTCCACAAAGGGTTTATTCCTCAGAAAATGTCAAAAATAAGAGAAATTTTGTTCCACTTTATTTCACAGTTTAGGTATAAAATATGCAGAGATGTTCTCCTTGTGAATTAAGTCAAGTATAATCAGAAGAGAAGTAAGCATAATGAGCTACAGATTATCTTCAGTGAACTAATGAGGTGTGATTTTTTTTTCATTTATGGTTTGTAGGAGGAAATCATGGTCTTCTGAAAAGTGTCCCTGCTTTTGTACAATTTAGGGAAAATATCCATGTCTTTCACAAGTTGTCAAAGTCTGTTAAATCTAGTATTTTGTTCCAGTTGCTTGAATCTAGGCACCATTATTTCATCAGCCAACAGAATCTCCTCTTAAGATCATTATAATAGGGTTTGTCAACGTTTGTTTAAAATCCTCTTCAGACATATAGTTTGTTAGCAGACTGTAGTTTGTCCACCAGATTGCTTTCAAAAAACAACCAAAGATTAATGAAAATATTTCTAAAATAACTTGTATAAAAATGGGAATGATTAGGCTGGGAGACTGATTCTTGGCAGTCTTTGACTTTTTATGGCAATTACATAATATCAGTGGTTACAAAGAAATTAGCAGAGTGAAGCATAGTGATCTACAACTTTTTATATCAAATTATAAACACACTGTGAAAATGTTGCCATAAAGTTGTGTGGTTTTCTTTATTAGGCTGTTTTTTTTGAAGTCCCCCATGTTTCTTATTTGGATGGTTCAGAGCAGTGCCATTGATACAGACAAACTTAGAAGCATAATTACCTTTTAGTTCTGTGGAAAGGAAATCAGATACAGATGAGCTTTCTCACTAATTGCTTCCATAAAACAGTGTGATGACACATTGAAATCTCCTCTTGCTTCTGCTTTTGGTGTAACTGCTAAAGCAGATGAATGCTTTTCTTTTCCTTTAAAATAATCAAGATTTTGGTGAATTGTCCATTCATTGATTGTGTTAATCTATGTGTCCCTTCTTCTAACCAAAGAAATAGTTTGGTTAGTGAATTAATCCTAAAGCATAAAGCAAGAAAAATCTGGCATTGGGCTTTCTTGAAAGGCACATGGGCATAGTTGGTGATGTAATTGCCACTGTAAGAACTTCTGAGGAATAAGTACTCCATTCCCCTTGAATGGATTCATATATGGAAGTTTATTATGCCCACCTTAAAGACAGTGGTGTCCCGTGTTTTTCGTTTATGCGTACCCATTGGTTTGTGTGTTTGTACGTTTACTTGTTTGGTTTTATGTTGAGCAACATCAGGAAACTCTAAGAACTTTGCACTTAACCATGAGTGAGAGAGTGGGGTGGTAGCGGGGTGGTAGCAGGGGTCTGAGTAGAGTGGTAGCATGATCTAACTTTACAGGATTCCCTGGCTGCTGGGTTGAGAATAGATGGAAGGGAGGCAAGGGTAGAAGTGGTGAGGCCAGCTAGGAGACCCTTGAACTATGACGAGATGTGTAAGATGACAGTAGCTTGGAAAAAGACAGTAAAATGCAGGCCGTGAGAAGCATTGACTCTAGCTAAATTCTGTGAGAAGAATCAACATGACTTGTTGATAGATTTGGTTAGGTATGAAAGAATAGAGGTCAAGCATAACTCTAAGATTTTGGCTAAACAGCTGAAAAGATGGAGCTCTAAGGATTAAGTGATCCAAATGGGTGAGGATCAAGAGGGTGAGAGAGCAGGATTTGGGGGAGCTGATGAAGTGCTCCTGATATTGCATGCAGCTCTTCCCCTGCTGGCCCCTGAATGCTTCTAAACCTGAGCTCTCTCATTGCTCCCATCTCAGGCTCTTTTTAAGAGCTCTGCTAAGCTTCCCATCCTGCCTTTGTGTCTTTGAAGAGTGATCATGAGCTGATGGCTTGCCCAGTGCCTTATCTGGAAGGTTACTGAAAGTCCTCCATCAGTCAGGATCCAGGTGGCACGGTAAGGGAAGGCAGTCACTTTTTACATGCCCTGCAAATGGACTGTCAATAATGGTGGTTCATTCTTGGCAGCTGTTTTGCTGTTTATAGCAATGGCTTATGCTATCATGACGGGAACAGGAATTAGCAGTCTTTATAGTTAATATATAGAATGTGTGATGTGTAAACATATTATAAGGATGTTGCTTAGAGGGGTTGTTGAGACAGGCCATCCCAAATTCTGACACCAGTGGAAGGTCTTCCCTCTGTGATTCTGAACCGCTGGGCATAGGAATCATATGGGGATCTTTTTAAGTTGCTGGTTCTGATTTAGTCATTCTTAGAGGGAGTGGGAGCACTAACATTAATTGCAGGTGAAGATGTGGCTAGTACTGGCCTAAGGACCAAGTCTTTAGTGGCTTTGAACTTGTTTAATTTCTGCAGTCTGTACAGCTGTTGATCCTTGTAACAAAGATCCAAGTGCATCTTTCCTAAATAGATGGAATGGATGGCATTTGAATTGGTGGAGAGCAGTGCTCAGACCCAATGGGCATGGGAGAGGGCTGACAGAGAGCAGAGGAGGAGGAACAGAGGTGGAATCTAGCATCTTCCCGCAATCACATGGTGCCTGTTCCCAGAATTGGGAGTCTAAGAAGTTGAATTTGATCAGACTGCATCTTGGAGGACTTTGATTAGCCGACTGACTTTCAGAATATTGTGTCAACCTCTACTTGAACATTTTCAGTGGCTATGCATCACATGCCAAGATAATTTTAAATGGTACATGAGCAATTTAGGTTATAGGTGGGGCATCAATATTTTCTTATATTCTTAATAGTTATGTTATCTTGAATTTATCATAAGAGTTTAGATATCTGCTTTTCTTATCAGTCAATGAGGTTCTGTGCATAGTGGCCACACTTCGTCTGTGGTTCTGTCTCTAGATCCTGCCCATCATCATTGTTCAATACATGGAGAAAGGCCTGGTTAAACTTAGCCACAGATTCTGGAGTACATGTAGCTAAACTTTGTTGGGTTCTCAATGTTGGCACTGTTTTCACTGTAAAGACTTTTGAAAAAATATTTTAGAACCTTTCCAATCACTTCTTGGTGAACAAAGGTTAGTATTATAGAGAGGATTAGTGATGTTGCCAAAATATAAATCATTCTGACAGATGACACGTCGGTGACAGACAAATTATTGACAGATTCTGGGAAAAAAATGCCAACATGTTTAAAGTCTGTCTTTAAAATGTTAGCTTTTTAAATGGGATCTTTCTTAATTTCTATATTTTGGGAACACTAGATATTTTTGTAAATTGTTAAGAATGACTTTTTAAAATTCATTTTCTTACCCTCCCTCAAATAAAAATGAGAGGATTTAAACAAAATAATTGTTTGAAATATTACATAGTGGGAGTGGTTAATGAGGTTGTTTTATGATTGAATTTAAACTTTGACTTATAAGGAAAAATTGAGACCATTTAGTTTCTTTGGATTGCTCTTTTATGAGCTTTTTTTTTTTTTTTTCAAAAAAGCTTGTTTGATTTTTCTAATGGTTAAAGTAATAAATACTAGTTGTAGAAAGTTTTAGGAAAATATTGAAAAACTTAAAAAGTAAAGTAAAAGTCATATATGATTCCCAACATCAAGAAATACCATCTTGCCATGTTTTGTTTGTGTCTTATAATATCTATCTGGTTTTGGTATCAGGGTAATACTGACCTAGTAAAACGAATTGGGAAATATTGTTTCCTTTTCAATTATCTGGAAGAGTTTGTGTAGAATCACATTATTTGTTCCTTAAATATTTGGCACTGTTTATCAGGTAAGCCTTCTGGGCCTGACATTTTCTTTGTGAGAAGGTTATTTATCTATGTCTTTGTTGAGCCATAGGGCTGTTTGTGTCAACAGATTTATCAGGTTCATCTAAGTTGATGAATGGATTGGTACAAATTTAGTTATAATTTTTCTTATTATCCTTTTAGTATCTATAGCATCTGTAGTAATGTCATCGCCATCATTCTTGATATCAGTAATTTGTCTTTCTTTTCTGGATTAAAAAAAGGGTTACTACGTTTACTGATGAAGAGTTTATCAATGTAGCTAAAGGTTTTTAAATTTTATTGAGCAATAACAATAGCAAAAACCCACCAGCTTTTGGTTTTGATTTTTCTGTATTGTTTTTTGGTTTCGTATTTGATTGATTTCATTCCTGATTTTTTCCTCTTCCTTCTCCTTCATTTGGCCTTAATTTGATGAGATGAAAGCACATTTCATTGATCTGAGATGATCTTTTCTGATATAGGTGTTTCATGACATTCCTTTCTCACAAATACTGCTTTAGTGTCTTCCATACATTTTGATATTGCCATATTCTTTCACTACAGAATACACTGTAATTTCTTTTTGATTTATTCTTTGATCAGTAGGTTATTAAGAATTATGTTATTTAGTTTAAAAACATTTGTGGATTTTCCAGTGATATTTCTGTTAGTTTGGAACTCAATTCCATTGCAATCAGGTAACATATTTTGTATGAATTCTTTTAAGTGTATTGAGATTTGTTTTCTGACTCAGAATTTGGACTGTATTCATAATGCTCACTGTGAACTTAAGAAAAAAATGTACAATCTGTTGTTTTAGGGTGGAATATTCTAGAAGTGACGGTTAGGTCTATTTGGTAGATAATGTTGTCTTCTATAGCCTTATTGATTTTTCTGTCTAGTTGTCCTGTCAATTATTGAAGAGAGACATATTAATCTCTGACCCTATTTGTGGATATGTCCATTTCTCTGAATAGTTCTGTTTTGGCTTGTGTATTTTGAAGCTTTTTAATTAGGGGTGTGAATGTTTAGGATTCTTATATCTTCCTGATTAGTGAACCTCTTTATCATTGTCAAATAATTTTATTTCTGTTGTTGTTATTATTCTGAAAGTTTCTTTCTCTGATATATAGTTATACCAGACTTTACAGGAAAAATTATATTTCCTAAACAATACTGTGCAACAATTTATGTATAGCCATATATATATATATATGGTTAATCCAGCTTTCCTTTGGTTAGTGTTATCATGGTATATCTTATTCCATTCTTTTATTTAACTTTTGTGTCTTTATACTTAAAGTGCATTTCTGTAGGCAGTACATGGTTGTTGTGTCTTGCTTTTTTATTAATTCTGACAATCTCTGTGTTTTAATTGAGATGTTTAGACCATTTATATTTAAGGTAGTTATTGACATGGTCAGGTTTAAGTCTATAATCTATTTATTTTCTATTTGCTCCTTCTGTTCTTTGTTCCCCTTTCCCTTTTTTGTTTCTTTTTAAATTGTTAGCATTTTTTATGATCAATTTTATCTCCTTTCTTGGTTTGTTAGCTATAACTTTATTCTGCTATTTTGGAGGTTGCTTTAGAGTTTATAGTAAAGTCAGGCTTCCATATCCATGAGTTCTACATTGGTGGATTCAACCAACTGTGGATCAAAAATATTTGGGGAAAAAAAAAAAAAAGCATCTGTACTGAACATGTAGACTTTTTTTATTGTCATTATTTCCTAAAGAAAACAGTGTAGCAACTATTTAAATAGCATTTACATTATATTAGGCAGCGTAAATAATCTGGAGAAAATTTAAAGTATACTGGAAGATGTGCATAGGTTATATGCAAATACTGTACCATTTTTTATCAGAGACTGGAGCATTCGCAGATTTTGGTAGCTGAGCTGGGTTTTGGAACCAGTCCCTCATGGATATTGAGGGATGCCTGTGTACATACTTACCTGGCATATTTTAGGTACTCAGTAAATATTTAGTGAATGAACACATGAACAAATGTCTCCCTGGTGCCTAGGCCACAGGGCTGCTGAGAGCCAGAGGCACCAAGAGTGGTTATCAGTCCTGTGCTGTCAGACAATTCTTCTTCCCCAGCTTTTAATTTTTTTCTCTTTTATGCCATATTATTTATGGCTATTTGCTTTACTCTTCTGGTCGTGATGTTAGTCCCTTGAGATCAGGCATCTATATCCTCTTCTCCCTCAGTCCCTGAAGGTTTCAGTAAATAGGGTCTTTATCCTCAGGTATGCTTTGCCCAGGCTTTTTTGAAAGAGTGCATGGGGTGGATCCTCTGGATTAAGGAGGCTATAGCCTTGACTTATTGTGGCCAAATCCCCTAAAAGTAAGAAATTTTTATCAGGAAGGACAGATATTTTTTAAGATAGTAAATAGGAAAAAAGCCTTCAAAGAAATGGTCTAAATTTAACTTTAGCTGATCTAGGCAAAGCTACACATGGGAAAGAAATTCAGGTCTAACAGATTTTCCCCATTCTTGGAACGCCACCAGTATTTTCATATTTTCAAGTCTCTTGGAAACACACACACACACACACACACACACACGTATATGATTGGACTTCTTGATTAAAAAGGAAAAACTTATGCTTTCTTTTTCTTTTCTCTTTTGCAGCAAGTAACTGGCAGAAGTTTTGGTGATAAAGATTTTCGGACAGGTTTAGAAAATGGAATCCTCCTCTGTGAGTAAGTATAGCCTATATTCAGTTGGTTTTATTCAAAAAAATCATTAATACTATCCAATTTGGCTGTAAGACTTCTAGTGTTTTGTTTTGAATTTATTCACAGTTTGAATCTGAAACTAAAAATATCACGTGGGCTAGGCAAGAAACACAAGTCAGTGTGGGAGCCTTGGTGTGTATAGGGAGTGGTGGGGACTGTGGCAACTGCAAACAAGACAGAGAAAGAGCACCTGGTAGCTGATGCTCAGCTCCAATAATCTTTCTCTGTGCATCAATTTGAGCCCAGGTAATTGTAAGGGCGGACCTAATTGTGGTAAAGGTAATAGCTTTTCTCCCCTCTTCAGTCCCAAACAGAAGCAGCTTGTGCCAAAAGAAGACAGTGCTTCTAAATACTTACAGCATCTTAAAAGTATGCCAGGTTATGTTCCCCACTTTGCCTGTTTCACTGATGTATTTTGGACATTTAATTTGTGCTGTGGGCAGAATTTAAATGTGAACAATAACTGCAGTGTTTAATTTTTGTGTTTTGAAGAGTTCATAGCTCCTGTGAAGTAGTTCTAGATACAAAATAAGCAGAGCCTTCATACTATAAAGTATAGACATAAATTTCAAGTTTCAAAATTTGCATTTATTTAATTCTGTGATTTCTATAATTACAGAATTATTCTGTAATTTCTATACTGATTATTTTTGAAGTAAAATGTACATACACTGAAACAGCTCCTAATTGTATAATCTAATGGCTTTTGAAAGATGTGCACATGTATATAACCTATACTCTAATCAAGATATAGAACAAAAGGTTTCCTCATGCCCCTTATCCCTCAATCTCAAGCTCCTGGAGACAAACACGATTCTGATCTGTATCACTGTAGCATCTATTTTGCCTTCTCTTAAACTTGATGTCAATGGAATCATATAGAAAAAAACTTTTATTCTGGCAACTCTCAGAATATTGCTTGGGATACACTGATGAAATGGAAGGAGTGTGGGTTTTGGAGCCTGAGGACAAGAGATTCATGTTCCTACTTTACCCCTAAATCATTTAATCTCCCCAAGTCTCATTTTCTAAAATCATAATAAAAATTTATAACTATTTTATAGCCTTTTTATAAACTTCAAAAGGTAGGGTAAGTGAGGCACTTTCAAAGATCGTGCAGCACTGTACAAATGTTGACTATTTTGTTGAACCTCTCAACATAGTTCATGTCAGCATTTTTTCTACTTCCCCAGTGTTGTTCTTTCTTCAAAAACAAGTGTATATCTTCTGTTTGATGTTTCCATATTCTATTTTCTATGAAGTCTCTCCACCCTACTCATGTTGTATAATCCCTCACCCCCTCTTTTCCCTTTATTATTACATCTCAATCAGAGCTTAACTCTTAGGTAAGCTGTAATTACTTCAGCACCTCAGTGGAGGCAAGCCCAGTCAGGCTCTGAACTCTTTCCTTCTGTTCTAGCACTTGCTTTTCCCATGATTCTGGGCTTAGCCCTCTCCTGAACAGAATCTGATCTAATTCATGTGGACCATGTTGGTTGAGTTGAAGTGGGTCTTTTGTCCAATTTTTGTTTACCTAACATTTGCTCCAGAGATTCTTGTTGGCATCCACTTCTCTACTATATTCTCATGCCTGGTAGGTAGGATGAAATTGTCTAAGTCATCTAACCACAGGGGATTGAACCCACTGGTCTATTTGAAGGAGCATGAGCTTTGGGGTCTGAGGACTAGGAATCAAGCCCTCATTTCCCCAGTGGGACTCTAGCCAGCAGCCCTGGCAAAGAGTTTGCTCAAGTGGAATGAACCACATAGGAGGCCTGAGGCAAGGAAAGCCAGTAGCATGAACCCCAGCTAGGTCCTATGAGAGAGAAAGCTGGGTCAGGAGCCATAGAAACCAGATGCGCACAGATTTCTAGAGATGGAACTTGCAGAGCAATGAGAACCAAAACCATGACCCAGGAGCCGCATGCAATGGTGGCTGGGACAGGGGAGGAAGAGCATTTTCTTCCTCACCCTTATGGCTAGGTTCTGTCTAAGTCGAGACTATAGGCTGCCACAGACTGAGATTAGCAGGTATATTTTCTGGAACTTGTATCCCAAGGCCAATCTAGCAAAAAGGAGGACTTGCTCTGTTACCAGTGTGGGATTGGTAGATGGCAGGGGCCAAAAGCCAGGACACTCAGCATGGAGGGTTTTAGGAAGTTGAAGGCTCCCAGACAATGGAGCCACGCAGGTGTCAAACACCTGTCTTTGGAGATTAGATTAGAATGCCTAAGTCTGTACCACTCTCTAGAACCAGAGAGAGTTTAGAGGATGCTGGTGATTAGGAGTTCTAACTCATAGCTACCCCACTCCACAGAAATATTAAAAAATATAAGGACTTTCAAATTTTGAAAACTAAGCAGTTTTGCTCTTCTTAGAATGGGGCTTTTTATAGTACATAGCCTTTAAAAAATTATTTGATGCTTTCCAGTTTTGTGTTATTCAAAATAGAAGCCCAGTTGGTATCTTGGAACAGTGTTTTCATCCCAGTTGGCAAATACATGAGCAGCATTATTGAATTCTTTCTTTTGTTCAACAAATGTTCATCGTTTTGTCCAAGTTGGATCCACTGTAAATGTTAGTAGCAACTGTGTAGAGACACCAGGCTCTTTGTTCACTAAAAATTTCCCGGTTTGTTGTAGGAGTCTTAAAAAAAAATCATTTTCATCAAACAGAAGGATATCTTCTGGGCCTGTGGTCTGGTTTTCCCCTGACCAGCCTGGTTTCAAACTTAACGGTGGTCTCTAAGGAATATTATTATACTTATTTTACAGATGACATAACTGGGGTACAACTTGGGATTAAATAACTTGGCTAAAGTCACACAGATAAAAAATATTTAAGTTTCGATGGGCGCAGTGGCTGATGCCTGTAATCCCAGCACTTTGGGAGGCTAGGGCAGGTGGATCACCTGAGGTCAGGAATTCAAGACCAGCCTGGTCAACATGGTGAAATCCCATCCCTATTGAAAACACAAAAAATTAGCTGGACTTGAAGGCGGACACCCATAATCCCAGCTACTCAGGAGGATGAAGCAGGAGAATTGCTTGAACCAGAGAGGTGGAGGTTGCAGTGAGCCAAGCTTGCACTACTGGACTTCAGCCTGGGCAACAAGAGCAAAACTTCGTCTCAAAAACCAATTAAGTTCAGGAGGTCTGATTCCTTAGCTTTTGCTGTTAATCACTGCTCTATTCTAGAATTAGGATTCTAATGGGAAAGAAAAGAGAGATTGGCAGGTGGGGAGAGGAGAGGGCATTAGTGTCTGCAGACCTAAGTGTGAGAAGGGTGGCAGTGCAAAGGGTGAACCACTGGGTCTCAACTGGGCAGAGGACAAAGAAGGACTGTATGGGGTTGATGGTCTTAGAAAAACATAAGCATCAAGGGTCTGGTGGTCCCACTTGGGCTAAGAAGGTGACTTTCATAAAAATGATGGCAAGAGACCTGCAAGGGCCAGAGACTGTGGCGTACATGGCGAGCATGTATGACAGAGATGGAATACCCTCAAAATCACCCTGGGAGATCTCTTATTTCATATGGCTTTGAATATGCAGCCCCATGCAGGAATACTAATACATAAATCTGTAATTTACAGTAATAAGCATAAAATAGCATGTATGTGCTCAGTGGAATGGCAATAGATGTGTTTTTGCCATCCTCGTGTCTCTTCCTCTGTTGTTTTTGCCAAGTGTGTGTGTACTTGAAGTTTCAGAGGCTAAATGCTTAAATGATATGAGCCCTTTTCTGAGTGTTTAATAAAAGATTGGGGTCAAAGTGTGACAGAGCCACAATCATGTGACAAATGTTACACTGTTAGAAATATTAATCATATACGGCACAGTGACCTTGATGACTTACGAGTCAAAAAGTCAGGATGCAGAGAGTTATTCTTTAAAGAAGAGGCTCCCAGGGGTTGAGCGGGGTGGCTCATGCCTATAATCCCAGTACTTTGGGAGGCCAACTTGGGCAGATCATGAGGTCAGGAGTTTGAGACCAGCCTGACCAACATGGTGAAACCCTGTCTCTACTAAAAATACAAAAATTAGCTGGGCATGGTGGCATGTGCTTGTAATCCCAGCTACTCAGGAGGCTGAGGCAGGCAAATCGCTTGAACCCAGGAGTCAGAGGTTGCAGTGAGCCGAGATTGCGCCAGTGGACTCCAGACTGGGCAACAGAGTGAGACTCCATCTCAAAAAGAAGCTATTGGAGTCATTAGAAGATGATATTTTCTACTTCCCTGACAAACACACCAGGCTGTTTTGAAATGACTCCAGAAGTGAAACTTTCTGACTTGTATTCCTGACTCTGATTTTATTATTTAGATAGGAGTCTGTGGAATTTTATCTGGATCTGGGGTTGGCAAATTATGGCCCTTGGCCTATGTTTGTACTGGCCTTCATGCTAAGGATTTTTTTTTAATGTTTTTAAAGGATTGTAAACCAAACTAAATTAAACAAGAGTCCGTATGTGGCTCACAAAGCCTGAAGTGTTTACTATCTGGTCCTTTACAGAGAAACTTTGCCAGTTCAAAAGGACTATGGAATTAATTTTAGCTGTAAATTGTTTATCCTTGTAAAGTTGAGAAACTGAGTTTGGGCAGTGCAAAATGCTCTTTGGGTAAATCAAATAACTTTTTACAAAATGTTTTCCCGGGAGTCTCTTTATAAGTTTACTCCCGACCTTTTTATTTTGGACAATTTCAAATTTATAGAAAAGTTATAAGAATAATATAACAAACATCCATGTACCCTGCACCTCAATATACTAATTGTTATCATTTTGTCATATTTACTTTATCTCTTCATATGTATATGCCTCTTTTTCTCTGAGCCATTTGAACATAAGATGCAAACATCATGAAACTTGACTCCTAAATGTTGCAGGGTGGATCTTCTAAATATAGGAACATTACCTTCCATAAACATTCAAGGCATTTAGCAATAATATAGTAACATCTAAAGCATATTTCAGAGTTAAATCCTAGTATCCCCAGTAATATCCTTTATGCTGACTTTTTAAAAATCTAGGATCTAATCAAAGGTCACACATTGCATTTGGTTACGTCTCCTTAGTTTCCCTAAACCTAGGACCATCCATCTAGTCTTTTGTGTCTTTCATGACATTAACATGTTTCAAGATTCCAGACAAGCTATTTTGTAGATATCTTACATTTAGGTTTTTCTAATCGCTTCCTCGTGGTTAAATTCAGGTTAGACAGTTATAGCAAGGGAATTACATGGGTGATGGTAAATGTTCTTGGCATGGGACATAGTAGAGTTTTTCCCATTGCTGGTAATGTTATGATTGATAATTGGTCAAGGTGATATCCCCAAGATGTATGCATTGTTAATATGCCTTTTCTTTTTTGTCATCTGTGAAAGATACTCTGAGGTTGTAGAAATAACTTGCTATCCCAAGCTCTTTCATCCAATGGGTTGAGTATCTATTGATGATACTTTCCTGAATCAGTCATTACATTGAGAGTTGAACAGTGGTGATTTTCTAATACTATTCTTTCTACATTTGTTAGTTGGCATTCTTGTGTCTTTTTTAAGAAAAGAGCTTTCCTCCCTCCTCTTTTTGAGTATCGACAATCTGTTGGCATCCATACTTTTACGTTATCCTTAATTGCTGAAAGTTCTCTATAGATAATGAAGGAGGTAAGTGGTATTAGCAGGGCTGTTTTACAAATACAACCAGAATACAGAGCTCTCTCATGCTGAAAGGATAGGAGGGTGGGGTCAGTGGAGGATGGAGGGGTGTCAGTTTTCAATAGAGTGGTCGAGACCAGATGGAGACAAAGGAGTGAGGTGGACCTGGACTACAGAGGCCAGAGAGAGAAAAGACTAGCACCTTCAGGCAGCATAAATGATGGAAACCGTGTACCATCAAAACCACCCCAGGAGATGTCATATTTTAGCATGGGGGCTTCAGGTGATGTCACTGCGGAGTTCAGGTAAGAACTTTGCACAAGAAAGACCATTTATGGGTCAGGTGCGGTGGCTCACGCCTGTAATCCCAGTACTTTGGAAAGCCAAACTGGGTGGATCAGGAGGTCAAGAGATTGAGACAACCCTGGCCAACATGGTGAAACTCCATCTCTACTAAAAATACAAAAATTAGCCGGGTGTGGTGGTGTACACCTGTAATCCCAGCTACTCAAGAGTCTGAAGTGAAAGAATTGATTGAACCTGGGAGGCAGAGGTTGCAGTCAGCTGAGATTGTGCTACTGCACTCCAGCCTGGCAACAGAGTGAGACTCTGTCTCAAAAAAAAAAAGAACATTAATGACCATGGTGATTTTCTTTAAACCCCGAGAAAAGTACAGACCACACATGAGTTAGTTCTACACAAAACCTTCAATATTTTTAAGTTAGTTTTAGTAAAAATTATTTCTTTGAAAGCATAGATATATGTTAATGAGGAAGAGCCCGCTAGTGGCTTACTGTTTTCTGTCTTATCTAAAGCATTCACTGCAAGAACCTCAAGGAAATGAACTCTTAAGTTTTTTAGAATCTCATGTCTTTTGACCAGAGCTGTATGAAAGTCATATTTCTACTTGTAAACATACAGTGGTGTAATTGGCGTAGGAGGCCGAAAATATTTCCTCACTGTTAGGTGTTGCTTGATGTGTGAAATCAAGAGTTGATAAGCCCCGCAGGGGTAAGTTATCTAGTCACCACCACATCAGAAGGAGACAGAGGTATTCCAGCTTTTCTTTTGTTTCTTCTGCTCTCATGTTGCCTGTTTAGGGATAATTCTATGAAATTTTCAAATCTTTTGGTGGGGTCATTCCAGAAAAGGGACAAGCTTCCTTGCATTTTATCTCTAAGGTATAAATGAAAGTAACTTGAAAATATCCTTTTCCTGGTGATGAGGCACAATTACTGAATTATAGAAAACAATAGAAGACAAATTAATTCCTTTGTCCACTGTATTAAATCTTTAGTGGGAATCTTAATTTAGAATCAGAAAGATGGGTTTAAAGTCAATGTCACTTTCACTCCCATCTCCCGGTGTAGAATTCTTTTTTTTCTCTTCAAATTTTATTTTAAGTTCCAGGGTATATGTGCAGGATGTGCAGGTTTGTTACATAGGTAAATGTGTGCTAGGGTGGTTTGTTGTATAGATCAACTGGCTCTGTCATCCAGGTATTAAGCCAAGCATCTATTAGCTATTCTTCCTGATGCTCTCCCTCCCCCAGCACCCTCCTCCTGTACCACGTATAGGCCCTAGTGTGTGTTTAACCCCTATGTGTCTATGTGTTCTCATCATTCAGCTCTCATTTGTAAGTGAGATGTAGTGTTTGGTTTTAGGTTCTTGAGATAGTTTGTTGAGGATGATGGCTTCCAGCTCCACCCATGTCCCTGCAAAGGACATGATCTAATTCCTTTTTATGGCTGCATAGAATTCCATGGTGTATCTCTACCATAATTTCTTTATCCAGTCTATCACTGATGGGCATTTGGGTTGATTCCACGTCTTTGCTATTGTGAATGGTGCTGCAAGGAACATATGCGTGCATGTATCTTTATAATAGAATCATTTATATTCCTTTAACGGGAATTTCTGGGTCAAATGGTATTTCTGCTTTGAGATCTTTGAGGAATCACCACACTATCTTCCACAATGGTTGAACTAATTTACATTCCCACCAGCAGTGTAAAGCATTCCTTTTTCTCTACAACCTCACCAGCGTCTGTTGTTTGATTTTTTTAATAATCACTATTCTGATGGTGAGAAATGGTATCTCATTGTGGTTTTGATTTGCATTTCTCTAATGATCCATGATGTTGAGCTTTTTTTCATACTTGTATAGAATTATTTTTTTCACTTTCCTCATTTTCTACAAGTAGACGTGTCAAAATGATGTTGGGTCTTCTACATTTAGAGAAGGGGCTTTTTTTGGTGGTGGTGGGGGGGGAGTTGAGTTGAAGTTTTCTAGTGAGATTTTTTTTGTTGTTGCCAGTGATAGAAATGCAGCTGAAACAAGTTTAAACAAAAATGGGATGTGATTGGTTCATGTGGATAAGCACAGAGGTCAATCACTGGTACACACACATACCCAAGGTACAGACATAACTATATAACCATGCTTGAACTACATTATCTGTCTGCCTGCCTTCCTGCCTCTCTCTCTCTCATTATATATATATGTATTTCTATCTAGGTTGTCTGTCCATCCATCCATCCATCTATCCATCCATCCATCCACCTACCCATCCATCAGTCCATTCATCCATCCATCCATCCATCCATCCATCCATCCATCCATCCATCCATCCATCCAGCCAGCCAGCCAGCCATCCATCCATCCATCCATCCAGCCATCCAGCCATCCAGCCAGCCAGCCAGCCATCCAGCCATCCATCATCTATCTCTTGATTCTGCTTTCTTCTTTATTGCCTTTATCTTTGGATAAGCTTTCCTATGTGGTGGCTACTGTTGGCTTTTAGCTTTTATTTTACTAGCTTTGCAATCCCAGCAGGAAAAAAGAGATTTTGGTTTTTTTGGAGTAAAGTAATCCCAGTAGAAGCCCTGGTGCCTACCCTTTGTTGACCTCAGTTGGGCCTGATGCTCATCTTGGAATTAACCGGATGACCAGGTCTGGATTTGCCCTTGCTTGGAGCCAGGAAGTAGCCTGAGCTCTCACCACAGTCTACCCTACCCCACATCTACCCTACTATGCCTGGAGAGTTGGGAGGGAAAGTTGCCCAAGTGATAATTAAGGAGCTATTATCAAAGAAGAAGGAATGACTATTGGACGAACAAAATTAATACATGCCTGCCGAGGGACTGTTCTATCCAACAAGGATGGACAGCCCTTGAAACTTCCAGTGGAGAAAAGGTGAGCTTAAGAGTGGTGTGCAAGCTTTATTAGGTGTCTTCGAGGCCTAGGTTAGACTTACATAGGGATGTGTTCAAAGAAGGATACTTTGGAGAGATTTATGTTTTGAGAACTTTCCTGTCAGGAATCCATTCCTTTATCCCTCTCCTCTCTAAACTACAGAGTGAGTTCCCTTGGTGAGGTAAAGCTGAGGCCACCGAAATCTGTAGATTGGTCCTTCCTTGGGAGTATTGCCAGAGAAAAGCCTCTCTCCTGAGAAACGGGCCTTGTCCTCTACTGGTTGGTTCCCTCAGCCCTCAGATGATAACTGCCTTTGCTCTGAGCTGTCTCCCGGGCTTTTAACCTTGCTCTCCAGGGGTTTGGGCTGACGCTTCCAGGAGCTACCATTTTTCTCCTGATGTGCCTGCCATGTTCCCTAACCCTGCTGCCTCTGAGCCCTTGGAGTTGGGAGAGAGACTTCTCTCCCAATGATAGCTCTTTGAGCAAATCTTAGACAGGTGGTCCTCTGAGCAGTCTGTACTTTCTCCTTTTAATGTATAGCACTCTCTACTAAATAACTTGGCACAGATTCCCTGAGAGTGGACAGGAGACCTTGCAGCTATCCAGCTGAGTTTCTCCTCACAATCGTTTGCTGTCTCCTAGAATAAGGACTCTCTATATCCAGTTCTGTCCAACCTCAGGGTGTGTCTCTGCATAATTGAGACCTTTTCTTTCCAGAGGCTGGGGTTAATGTTTGCTTCCCTGGCATTAGTCCCAATGTCTGTTCATCCTGAATTTCCTAGAATTTCTTTAGCCATTTCTTCCAGGAGGTCCAGGGGAGCCCCAGCCAATGGGATCTCTGTGGAGCTATTCAAACATCCTAGGTGGGTTTTGAAGCTGATGAGCTCCTGTGTCTCCACAGGGATGATATTGATGTCACCAGAACAATTCCTTTTTGCATCTGAGCAGTTCCACCTATTGCAGATAATTCTCCTCCATTTTGTTCACTTTAAGCCAGTGGTACCTCCTACTCATGAGAACAACCCCATTTTCACCTTCAGATTCTAAAATGCTTTCTGACAGTGGTGGTATTGGATTTGTAACTTGCCCATAGAAGAAATGTAAAGCCAAATTTCAGTGTGTGTTTGACTATGTTTATTTTCTTACCCAGATTCTTACTGATATGCTCTCCTTTATTCTTTGGTTTGCTTATTATTTTCCCCACCCTTTTCTTCCATTTTTGTTATTCTCTAAGGACATATATTTAACAAAAGCCAGTTCAAAGCCTTTTATGAGAGAATATAGTGGAAAGTGAATGGATTTTGGAATTCCTACATTGAATCCTATGAAATTGTGTCAATAGACCAAAAAATCGTTAGATAATGTCATTTCCTGGGGTTGAACCTAGTAGATGGAGGAGATGACATTAAAATAGTCAAATAATGTAATTTCCTAGGGTTCAACCTAGTAGATGGAGCCTCCTGTATGTCCTTAGGCTAGTAACCCAACCTTTCTGAGTCCCTCAGTTTACTTATCTATAAAAACAGATAATAATTGTAAAAAGTCATATAGAATTGTTCTGAGGATAGAATGAATTGAAAATAAGTATAAAATTCTTTGTTTAGTGCTTGGAACATAGCAGGCACTTAAATGCTAACTTTTCCCCATTCATCTATGTAATGGGGAAATTACTACTTGGTGAGGTTTCTGGGAGATTCCAGTAAGAGAATACAGTGAAGCACTCTGCATAGCGTCTGGCCCTTGCTTGGCACCCTGTACCACTAGCTGTTCTCATTATTATTGTTGGAAATAGTCCAAAAGTCAATTATGAATATGACATAGTCATTGCAACTCTGTGTCACTGTGCACTCACTGGCTCGCTCCCTCTGGCTGCCAACAAACCATGGGATGAAGGCATTTGGATTTTACTTTCTAGTTTCTCTCATCTAGCTTGTGATCAAAAACTGGGCAAGACAATTTGGGTCCCTTACAAACTTGATCATGTGTGAGTAATGAACTTTGGCTTGCAGAGCTTGGGAACTAGAGTGATTGTTTTGAAAACAATAACCTTGACCTCTGTGGTGATGTCATTTCCTCCCACTTCATCCACTCTGTTGTGGTTTCCTTCTCTGGGAAGCTGTTCCAGAACCTTCTAGGCAGAGTTAGTAGGTTCCTATCTGGCTGTAAGAACCCATACACAACTCCACTTTAGTGCTGTCATAGAGCTCTACTTCTTTGTTCCATGTTTTACCAGATTGAGAGCTTCTCAAAGACCCTTTCTATTTATCTTTGTGTTTCACTCATTTGACACTGGTGTAGCAAATAATCCATTTAATAGAAACACTTGATGAATAGATTGAGACCCAGATAGAAGAATTCTACCTAGACCACCTGATCATCAATACTGCCTTTAACTTTATCCCAGTCTTAGGCAATATTATATTCTCTCTCTCTCTCTCTCTGTTTCTGACACACATGCACGCGCGCGCGCGCACACACACACACACACACACACACACACACTTTGTATAAACAACAGACCTATACCTGAAGACTGGGAGACCAAAGGATGGATGTCCTTGCTTTCTCTAAGTATTAGATTCTCCATTACAAATTCCATCTTCCTAGGAGTCATAGAAGTGAACTTAAAAGTTTTGTTTTGCAAACATAGCATCATGAAATGAAAGTCTGAGTATGTTAATCTACAAATAAGTGACCAATAAAGAATGTTTTAGTGGATTTTTATCTCAGTTCCTGTGTTGCTGAAATAATTTTCTGGAGATAAGAAATCTGTTGGCAAACACTTTTTCTATCATCACTGATAAAGGAGCTGCTTGTCAGAAGGAGGGCTGGCCTTGGATTCTTGTCATGATTTCAGCATGAGATGTGGTGTGCCACGGATGTGTCCTAGTCTTCTAGGACAGGTTGAGGGTTGATGGTGTAGCTCTGTGTGGAGTCATTTTATCACATGGAGGAATTGTTGGCTGTCGACCATGTGCTGCATAGCACCAAATTAGGCACCAAGAGGCATAAAAACAGAATGTAAAAGATGATCTTCAAAAGTTGTATGATGTGCTTGGGGACTGGACCCACACAGACCCTTCACAGAGCAGTGAAGTTACAGTGTAAATCAGTGAACAGGTAAATGTAAAAGTGACCAAGATTTAATCTCCAAGATTTAATAAGTAGTTAAATGAGGATATTGTTACAGCTTGGGAGACAGTTAATTGGGGAGATATAATATTAATTGACTGTGAAAAAAAGAATAGGTTGAGAGAAATAGAAAATCATCTTTATAGAGAAAAAGCAGTTTTTTCTTCTTTATACTTTCATAACACTCTGGTCACCAAAATGTGTGTTTTTTGTCCCCCATAATGACAAATTCTCCAGTACTAGCTGGGTATCTTAAACTTTAACTTAATCTCAACACTAACTGGAGATAATGCAGACCCCACAGATTAAGGGCTCAGTCCCACAAGACTGCCCCCCCATTTTAGATGCCAGTTGAGAGTAGTAGGTCCTCAGGGGACCCACAACTTCTGTCTACTTGGCTACAAATTGGAGGCTTTCATGGGAACATTTATCAGAATGGCTCACAGAACTCCGGGGAACATTTGTGTATATTTACGGATTTATTCTAAAGGATCTGATAAAGGGTACAGATGAATGACCAAATGGAAGAGATGCAAAGGGGAAGGCATGGGGCCAAGGGAATGGGGTTTTCATGCCCTGCTGGCGGTCCATCCTCCCAGCACCTCCACATGCCCAGCAACCCAGAATCTCTTCAGACTCTGTTTCAGGGATTTTTATGGAGTTTTGTCACTTAGGCATGATTGGTTACTAACTATGCTTCCAGACACTTTTCCCTTCCTGGAGGATGGGAATAGGGTTAGAAGTTCTAAGCTCCTAATCATAGCTCTGTCTTTATGGTAACCAGCCTCCATCTAGGAGCCTACCAAGAGTCACCTCATTAGAGCAAAAGACGTTCCTATCACCCGCTCCTATCACCCAGGAAATTCCAAGGGATTAGAAGTTCTGCGTCAGCAACTGGGGTCAAAGACTAAATATTAGAGAGAAAAAAATGTGCCTAGCATTCCTATTCCTCAGGCAATTACAAGGATTTTAGGGACTCTGTGCCAGGAGCTAGGGATGAAGACCAAAATATAGATTTCTTAATATAATTCACAGTATCACAGCATGCTACAAAGGCAGGAGGAAAGATTTGGAGTCAGGAATGAGTTAGGCTGTGTTTGGCACACATAGAGGAGAGCTGCCTGAAAGGGCAAGGACATCTCTTCCTTTATCCAACTGACCTTTTTAAGAACCCATTTACGAGTGTAGTAAGCTACTGTAAAGATGAATGCACTATGCAATCACATCATTGTAATGGTGGTGGTGGGGCAGCTGAACTGAAATCTAAATCCTGACTCTGGAATATAAACCTTAAGTTCCCTTCAAGAAGCAATATTTAGGTGGAGACCTGAATGAAGAGGAGAAATTCTTCTCTTCTACCAGGAAAGAAGAAAGGGAAATGAAAATTGAGAAGAAACATACTCTAGGGCTGAAAGAATAACATGATTGAAATCCCTAAGACTGGAACAAGCTCTGTGTCTTGGAGGAATTACAGGTAGACTTGTTTGGCCAAATGTTAGAAAACCAGTCGGGGAATGGTATGAGATCAGTGTGGATGGAGAGAAATAGTAGGGGCAAGAATGTGCAGGGCCTTGCAAGACATATAAAGATTTGGGGGTTTGATTCCCAAGAGCAATGGAAATGAAGAGGATTTTGAAGAAATTAACAGCACCTGGTAGAGTGTAATGATGAATGAAAGAAAAGACAAAAAATAATTTTGGTGTTTCAGTTGAGTGGGGCTCTGCTACAAGCCAGTCTCCTCTATTTGTTGGAGAGGTCATGGTTTCAGTTTGGGCAGGCTGAGTTTGGGATATGGACAAGCCACCCAGGGCCAGAGTCCTCTAGGCTGTTGGAGATGAGGGCCTGGTGCTTAGGAGTGAGACAATGCATTCAACTTGCTCAAATTGGATTTGTGAGCCACTGTTGGACATCAAGGTTAAGCTGTGAGATATGGAAGCCTCTCTGAGGGAAAGGTCACGTTAGGAAAGAGTTGCAGAATAAGGTCTCAGTTTGAGGAAGTCTCTACCCTGGATCAGGGGTGGTAGAAAGAGAAGCTCACAAAAGAGCTATTGGAGAGATGAGAGGAAACCCAGGAAACCGTGATGTCATGGAAACCAAGAGGGCTAAGAAGACTTTTAAGAAGGTGGAGATGACCTTTATCGTATGGCCGTGGTAGATGTCAGTTTCAGCATATCCTCAGAAACACCCTACCTTGCTTGCAGAAGGAAGGATTGGAGGCTTTTATGAATTAACATGTATCTATAGGAACTGCCAGTCAACTGATCATAATTTCGCCTAACTGTTTTAGGTCTAGCTCATGTTTTTGTATGTTTCCAACATGCTGTTGTTAGAGACTTTGTGTAATATAAACTAGAAATGCAATCTTTTTCTGAGATATTGATGAAGAGATGAGATTAGTGTGACCAATGGCTAATTAGTAGAGCAGCCATACAACTTGTCATTTAAACCGAGGCACTGTTCAGAGTGAAAGGGAGTATTAACCAGATGAGATGCTAGAACAAGTAGAATCTGGGACTGACCTCCGCTAACTGGCATATGTGGTCACTCCAGTTATTGATGACTTTAGACTGGTCTCTACTGGACACCATTGCTTTGTTGAGTATTCACAAACTGATCCCTTATTTAGTCCTTAAAGAAACCCCAGTGAACCTAGACGTCTCCACCTCTCTTCTGTAGATAATTAGATGGAGACCCAAGGTGGCAGAGCACAATGTGTCTTTGCATTCTTTGTCTAGAGCTCTGTGTTTAACCCTGATGCCCACTCTAATCTCAGCAAACTTGGGTCCTTTATCCATTACTGATTTTGGCCTCAGCAGACTGGGAAGAATTTGATAGGCCTTTCTATGTAGGGTTCTCCCTTGTCTTTCTGCCAGATCACAATTGGCCATGCTGACTTGGCCTGTCTCCAGCTTTTTGGCACCAAGACTCATTAAGCCTTTAAGTTCAAGTGAGGACATTTCAACCCACTCCTTTTTTGAAAAAGATCTCCAGTGAAAAAGCTGCTTTTTGTTTGAAGATTGGACTGGCTTAGGTGGGGGCTTAGGCAAGAACTGAGTATCCCAAACAGGCTTCTGTTAGAAAGATGAAAACAGATGGAGAACATGGAAGGTGAATATGCAGGACTCATGATGAGCAGAATGAGTCCCAGTGTTGCCTCTTTTTTTGAATCCTCACCAAATAAATAGCCCTTGGTTCCTACTCAAGAGAGAGACTCTTAGCACAGTAGGGGATACTGTTTCCATTCAAACTGTTCTTTGGGCATCAATTGCAAAATCTACTCTGGGAGCTCTTGTGTGCAGTTAAGCATTGTGCCTTTGGAATATTCTCAAGCTCATCTGTCTTTGTAAATACTCTGTTCGTTAAAAATTATATAATCCTTGACACTTCCTTTCTTCTAACACACAGTCTTACATGATCCAGAGTCAATAGGGCATTTACAGAGTTTGTTTTGAAGCTTCCTAGAAATGTGTTTGAAACTTATTTTAGCATAATTGTCACTTGGAACCACTTTCCCCAACATGCGGTGATCCTCTCATCCTGTTCCTCTGCACCTTAATAAATATTAAAATTCTCAGACTGGAATCTCAGGCTAATCTTTCTCTTCCTGAACTAGTTTTTGACAGATTTTTTTAGAATGATCAATTGATTTGAGAAAATATAACAACTGGTTTAAATGTGGGCTGCTCATATGGTAGATGAGAAACTGGCCTAGCCTGTTGCCTGCCTGTGGGGTTACATGCTGGATTAGGCTTTGCTTAGATTTAAGAGGATTTAGTAGCTCTAATTGTATTTTCTTAATAATCCATTTTCTGATTGTCTCTAATGGGCTGTCAGGCTTGGTGGGCTGGCTTCCCATGATGAAGTATGCAAAATCCCTGCCTCAACCATTATGAATGTTCCCTTTGGTTACTCAAAGGAGTGGACTTAAATAGCCTACCAATGACCCAGTTTATAAATGATTTCTTTAAAAAGTTAACTGTGAAGAAATAGACTTCCTTTTTGGTATCAAGAGGAAGAAAGAGTGAATAAAAAGAAAAAGAAAGTGAAGACTGTGAATCTGAGTAATTAGCTCTAGTGCTTGCCCTTCCCTAAGCCACTGTAGACTCTGCTAGGAGACTAACATTCCCAAACACGGCTTCATTGTGACCGGTGGCCTCTTCCCAGAAGATGGGATGTGATTCAAATTCCTTTGCCTGGAATGTGGTGTCCCTCACTGTCTGGAGGCAGTGATTCTATTTAGCTCATCAACCCTGTCCATTTGCACTGGCCATAGAGGTTGATCTATTGTGCCTATGATTCTGTTTGTGTGTCCTTACTTTGTATCTTTCTTGCATTTGCTTCTAGCTACCTGGGGTGCTGTAGTCCCTGTCCATTTCCATGTTCCTAAATCCCAAACACACACAATAGACTCCTTACCCTCCACCATGACATCCCCAGTGTTGCAACCTGAATTCAGTCCTCTGAGTGCCCATGGCTGTTACAGCCGTGCATTCCAAAGTGGAGATAACAGTCCTGATTTCAACTGCTGTGTCCTTCCTTTCTCGTTTGAAAGAAATTTTGACTGTGCCTAGAGCAAGTCATTTGTCTCACACATGGCACTACTCATGAAGTTGGATATTTTAACTTTCTGTTAGATTATGAATTCCTTAATGGTAGAGACAGTGACTCACCCATCTTTGTATGCCTAATGGTGCTCGCACATGGCAGGCATATAGTAAGTTTTTAAAGGGAGAATGGGAAAAAAGAAAGATTATTTAAAAATTAATACTTTTAAAATTATTGACATGTTTATAACTAATCAGAAAGTGTGTAGTAAACCACTACAATTTTAACTCAGAATGGATCATAGACTTAAAGTAAGGGCTAAAAACTACAAAACTCTTAAAATAAAACAAAGCAGTAAATCTTTGTGACTTTGTATTAGGCAATCATTTTTTTAACATAAACATCAAAAATACAAGTGACAAGAAAAATAAATAAATAAATTGGGCTATATTAAAATTTTAAGCTTTTATCCTGCAAATGATATCATCCCTCACCCCACAGAATGGGAAAAAATTTTACAAATAATATATCTGATATGTATCCAAAATATACAAAGAGCTCTTATAATTCAAAAAGAAAAAGATAACCTAATTTAAAAATTGTCCAATTTAAAAATGGATAAAATTTTGTCCAATTTAAAAATGGACAAAATATCTGAATAGATATTTCTCCAAAGAAGCTACAAAAATGACTAATAAGTACATAAAAAAGATGTTCAATGTAGTCTTGAGAGAAATGCAAATCAAAGCCACAATGAAATACCACTTTACACCTACTAAGATGGCTATAATAAAAAAGGAAGACAGTAAGAAGTGTGGCATGATGTGGAGAACTGAGAACTCCCATGCATTACTTACAGGATTGTAAAATGATGCAGCCATTTTGGAAAACAGCTTGGCAGTTCCTCAAAAGGTTAAACATTAAGTTACCATATGATCCAGCTGTTACACTCCAAAGTACATACCCAAGAGGAGTGAAAACACACATCCATACAAAATCTTGTACTCAAGTGTTCATAGCAGCATTATTCATAATAGCCAAAAGGTGGAAACACCCAAATGTTCACAGTGATGAATGGATAGATCAAATGTGGTATATCTTTGCAATGCAACATTATTTGGCCATAAAAAGGCATGAAGCACTGATGCCTGCTACAACGTGGATGAACCTTGGAAGAACCTTAAAAACATTGTGTCAAGTGAAAGAAATCAGTCACAAAAGACTACACATTATATAATTTCATTTATATAAATGTCCAGGATAGGCAAACCTATAGAGACAGAAGGCAGATTAGTGGTTGCTTGGGGCTGGGGGTTGTGGGTGAGTCAGAAAGGAAGTGAAAACTAATGGATTTGGGTGTTCTACTAGTGGAAGAAAAACTAAAATTCATTTGTAGTGATGGTTGCATAATCCTGTGAATGTACAAAAATACTGAATTCTACATTTTCAATGGGTAAACTGTGTGTGAATTGTATCTCAAGTCATTCACACACACACACACACACACACACACACACGGGTTTGAATTTTTGTCTTCGAGATATTTACAATGTCATCTAGAAGACTCATTCCAAATATCATTTAGTTCATTTCTAGAGGTACTAGTATCATGAGGTGCTGCTCGTATTTTAGAACATCGTTGGAGAGAATGTTCCATATATTGATAATATTTATACTGTCTACTTCAAAAGAGATGTAAAGAAAATTAGAAAAATAAAACTAAAAAAGGCACATGAATCAAGATCAGAAGTAGTAACATCAGACAAGGAAAGGCCGTGGAATGGAAGAGTGCGAAGATGGTATTTAAGTACCACACAGCTTTTGCATCACTTAACACTCTTCTTCTGTGCAGATGAAAAGGCTTTGCTTGCTGTTTGATGATTTTTCTGCCAGAGCCTCTGGCCTCAAGAATGTATTCCCCAGTCCTCTGAATAAAAGCGTATTTTGTATTTCTGCTGCCCACCCAGTAAAGGAGAATAATGTGTGCTGCCCAAGGGGAGATGGCCACATTGTTTTCTCCTCACCCCATTTGTATATCCCCTGGTACATCAAAAAAAGGACCCAGAGACTTTACTGCTTCGTCTGGAATTAACCAGCTCCTAACTCTTCTTTAAAGAGGAACAGGGTGACTCTACTCATTCCCATCCCCTCTTTCACAGACCAATAGGAACTTCATGGAGTAATAACTGGCAGGAAGGAACTAAAGGCCTGTCAGATAATCCTTCTTTCTCCTGTGTGATTGTTTGGTCCTGAGGGAATGATTCAGATATGATTAATGGGCCAGGCGTGGTGGCTCACACCTGTAATACCACCACTTTGGGAGGTGGAGACGGGTGGATCACCCAAGGTCAGGAGTTCAAGACGAGCCTGGCCAACATGGCAAAACTCCATCTTTACTAAAAATACAAAAAGTAGCTGGGCATGGTGACGCACACCTACAATGTCAGCTGCTTGGGAGGCTGAGGCAGGAGAATTGCTTGAACCCAGAAGGCAGAGGTTGCAGTGAGCCGAGATCACACCACTGCACTCCAACCTGGGGGACAGAGAGACTCCATCTCAAAAAAACAATTGATGATAACAAAAGTTGTAAAATCATTAGCAGATCTAAACCATTATAGTTCCAAAACTGATGTTTTGGGTCTTTCCCAGTACTTTGAGTTGTTGCTCATTTTATTAACAATTCACTCAGCAAACAAAAATTGAGGCCCTACCAAGGACTGGCCCTTATACTATAGCTGGAGTTAAGGAGAGAACTAACCCTTTGCCTGATGAAGAAGCCAGACAATTTCTGTTATGTGTGATAATTAGGGAAGCCAAAGAATGTTGGGATCCAGAGGTGGAAGGTGCAGTCTCTACTTAGGAAATGGTTTGGTGAGGAGGTGCCATTTAAATTGGGTTTTGAAGGATGATTAGGGGTTTGCTAGACCACACAGGAGTAAGGCCTGTGGGAAAGGCAGTTCAAGGGAGGAAGAAGTAAGCATCTGAAAATGCCCAGCTGTATGAAGAGGCTTTTTGCATGCTCAGGGTCAAAGCTTAGGACAAATGTAAGGTGGGGCAGACTGGAGGTGAGAGGTAGATATCAGGTCGGTTTGTGAATGATCTTCAGTAGCATGGTAAGGACTTCCCACAGCATCCAGTGAGCAGTAAGCAGCCAACCCAGTCTCATACAGAAGGGCAATGGGATTGGGTTTGCTCTTTAGGCAGTTACCTCCGGTGGCAATGGAGACGAAAAACAAATAAAACACCATGCCTCCTGAGGAGCAGCAGAAATGCTTACTGCACCTACTTTATTATGTCTGTCCTTAGTTATGCACATCCTACATCTCAGAAGTTCTCTTCCAAATTACTTGTTTAGAACTTGGAAGTTATTGCCCTGTAGAAGTAGTGTTCTTTATAAAGTCTTATGTAACCCAAACCACATCTGAGATTTTGTGAGCCTCACTGTAGAACCCAGCCTCGTGAGTGTGTCTGAGCTTAGCTGGTGTTGGGTAAATGTTTGATAATAAGATGTGAAATGAATAGGAAGTAGATTCAGAATTCTTATGGCCACATTAGGAGCAGAATCCCCTTTCTCTGCAGCTGTTGACTTGTCTTCATCATCCTCAGGATGGCAAGTAAGGTGGGGGAGATGGGAGCCTTCTTGAAAAGAGTCAAAGGACAGCTCAGTTTTGGCAGAAAGCAGGGCTGGGGCCAGCTGTGGCTGCAGTGATTATGCAGTCGGGTCTGTCTTTGGAGCTTCTTTCTGCCTTTTCTTTGTCGGCATCCTCCCTTCCTTCCGCCCCATCACCAGCTTTTCTGTTGCCTTCCGCCTGTCCAGAGACTACGCCCATGGAAGCCTGCCCCTCAGAAGGACGGGCATTGTCTTGTTCCCTCACTGCTGTTCTTTCTTTGCTTCTAATCTAGCTTCAGCCACAGGCAGGATGCTCAGGAGGAGAAGTGAGCCAATGGTCAATACAGCCAATTTTCACCAGTGGGAGGGCTGCATAGAAATCTGCTTGGAGTAGATGATAATAACACATGACATTTATGAAGGGTATCTTGTATACCAGGCCTGTGCCAAGTGCATTGCATGCATTGTTTTACTTATTCCACATTCTCAAGCTATCAGTACTAGGTATTTTTGTCTCCATTTGAAAGAGGAGGAAACTGAGGCTCATGGATATCACTAATTTGTCAATAATATGTCAATAACTTCAATAATTTGGCTAGTGAGTTACAGGGCTGGGATTTGAAACCAGGTCTTTCTGTTTTTGGAGGTGCCTGCTGCTCTTGGAATTTTATGAACCCCAATCCTGGAACTCTTGGTTCTGAGAACTTCTTGCAAAAGAAGAGTTGGGAGCTAACTGTGTATTCCACCACAGGACTGGATACGGAAACCTTTAGAGCTGCTTCACAGCAATTTCACCTGAGTTTTCTCTCCACCCTCTTGATAGTAAACCCAGCAATAACTGGGTTTTAGCTGCGCAAAGAAAATGCTAATTACAATCATTTATATGTAATTACTACATAGCACAATGATGATTGCACATATCGTTGCCTGTGCCAGAGTAAATTTAGTCTCCATATTATTTGTTATACTAAGTTCTTTTCGTGTGTTGGCAGCTTTTGCAGTTTATTGATCACATGTGTTGTCTTAAGCTTGTAGCTTATAAAAGCAGGGAGACTCTTGAGTGTGAAAGGCAGTTTGGGGGTGATTGGGATTGATCACCAGGTGAAGGCATTTGGAGGGTGCCCTGTGGCACTTGGGAGCCTGGAAGTTCTTGGAAGAGGGAAGGAACCTGGCCAGAGCCAGGATTTAGCAGTGGTCAGTTTGGGTGCAGTGGACCTTGGATTAGGATGGAGATGGTCTGCAACATGCAAAAAGTGAAGCGTCGTAGAAAAGTACTGTCTTCAGATTTAGAAACCCAAGTTTATAATCCCAACTCTACTGCTTAGGAGCTCTGACCTCAGACTTGTGCCTTCACCTCCTGGGGACAATTCCTTTACTCCTTATCTAGATTATTTGATTTGATTTTTATGCCTTTTCTAGTTCCCAACGTTCATAATTTCCAGACAGCAGGAATAATTATGCAAAGGATGGACTGTAAAAGAGATTGGAAATGGATCAGAGCACTCTGAAGATATTCAAATAATGGCTCTATGTTCCTTCCCATGCTTATGGGAAGTAGATGATTTTAAAAGTGCTAGTATTTTAGTATTAAGATGGATGTGATAGGCAAGACAAGGTTTTATCTTTCATCCTAGAAAATGTGGGAAAATAAAAATGCATCCATTTGTTTACAGTATCCTAAATTTTAGTTCTTTTTCTTTCTGCTGCCATCCCTGCAAGATCCAGAAGAAAATATGTGCCCAGGTGTTAAACTTCACATTCTGGAACAGGATTTTCTTGGGTATGGTTTGCCTGGGTATTGGAAAAAGGCCTCCTGCAGAAGTGTAACAGTCAAGATAGTGCTGGGTGCCGTAAGTAATAAACCCCTAGATCTCAGTGGCTTAGCACTGTGGAAATGTATTTCCACTCTTGTGTGGCCTAATTTTGGCAGCAGGGAAGGATGAAGGCAACTCTAAGCAGGCAGTTATGTAGGGACACCAACTAGTAGACACTCCATCTTCAACACACAACTTTCAAGGACTTCCTGGTGTCAACATCTGACTAGTAAATGCAGAGGAGAGAGAATGGAGAATTCTTTGAGAGGGTTTTTAGAGCCAGGCCTGCATGTGATAGAATTACTTCTTCCTGTGCGCCATTGGCCAGCACTCTTATTATATAGCCACAGCAAATTGCAAAGGAGGCTGGGAAATAAAGCCCAGTGTGTGATTGAGACAGCAGGAAGATAAGAATGGTGAGCAGTCTCTTCCACAGGTGCTGTGTTAGAATATTAACAGCACTGCTGAGCCATAGAAATTCACCAGGTCAGGCCCAACTTCTTGGAATTCCAAATCTACAAAAACCTTCTAAAGCTTCTATGATCTCTTCTTAGGTGTGCTTAAGGCAAATGACTTAAGTATGACCTACATTTCACACATTCTGAACTGTGCATAGCACCCCACAAGCATTTGGTAGATATTGATGGCGGCTTGCATTCCAACACTTTTTTTGTTCATTTGAAACTCCTCTTTGTTTCAAGTTTCACTTTTCCCTATATTTTAGTCAACTTTTCTTGATCTCAGAGGATTTGTTAATTTTCCTGGTTTTGCCTGGGCAACTCCAAAAAGAAGTCTTTTAAAATGACATCTGTAACAGGTTTATGGTCAAGGTTAAATTGATCTCACACTTAGGTTCAAAAACAGATACCATGTTATTTTAAATGAAAGTGCATACTTTCATCCAGGGTACATAGTCAAACCCAGAAAGTGATCAAGGAAACCACATAGAAAAACACTATTGAGCCAAATTAAAAGGGACACAAAGTGAGAAATTTTGTGATCATAGTTGCCTATTGCAGCTGTACAAACCAAGCTAATGAAAAGATGATGTAATCTCTTGTTGCAAAGAACAAAGTGATTTCCTATGAGATTAAGCACGAACTTTCCAACCTTGTATTTAAGATTTAGATAGCTCTTCTGTTCTTCCCCAAACTCTAGGGTAAGTATTAGAATTAAATTTCTGAGCCAAATGACTTATAGAGTAAGCTCAATCCTTTTTAAATTTGCAATCCTTTAAGAATTTGTTTAATATTCACATTACGATCCAATAACATATAAGCTGCCCATTGCTATAATTCCTAACATCTAGATGGTCTCATAGGTACTTTTTTCAGCAGTATTCTCAGTGCTGTGCTCCTTGAAGAGCTAGTATATGGGCTGTTGGAAGAGTCTGTCTGAAATAGAACCTGTCTTTTCCGGAGTGGGACTTTGAGTTGTTTTTTATTTTAAAGTCGCAGGTAGAATAAGTCTTCATTTTGTACTTCATAGTTATTAAATGATGATTGAGAAACTACAACATGCTGGATATTAGGTATACTGAAGAGTTATTAAATGCAGCCTGTGGTTGAATCAGAACATTAGTATCATTCCTGGGCATCTCAACAATTGTTTCTTTTTTAAAAAAGTTTATTTTACTTTTAAGTTTTGGGATACCTGTGCAGAATGTGCAGGTTCATTACACAGGCATACATGTGCCATGGTGGTTTGCTGCACCTATCAACCTGTCATCTAGGTTTTAAGCCCCCCATACATTAGGCATTTGTCCTAATGCTATTCCTCTCTTTGCTCCCCACCCCTCGACAGGCCCTGGTATATGATGATCCCCTTCTTGTGTCCATGTGTTCTCGTTGTTTAACACCCGCTTATGAGTGAGAACATGAGGTGTTTGCTTTTATCTTCTTGTGTTAGTTTGCTGAGGATGATGGTTTCCAGCTTCATCCATGTCCCTGCAAAGGACATGAACTCATTCTGTTTTATGGCTGCATAGTATTCCATGGTGCCACATTTTCTTTGTCCAGTCTATCATTGATGGGCATTTGGTTTGATTCCAAGTCTTTGCTATTGTAAATAGTGCTGCAACAAACGTGTGTACAGCATTCCCTCTGGGCAATTGTTTCTTTAAGGAGTCTGATCATGAATCTTTTAAGAACTGTATTCTATAGAACGTGTACAAAGCATATCTTTAATTTACCTTCTCAAAAATTAAGATGGCCATGCATTAGGGTGTATGACAGTGAGATACGTATGTGCACTGTTCTGGTCTTCCTGTGGGTTTTTAATCCACTAGTGAGCAGGCCCCATGAGGGAGAGACCGGGGGTCTTCCCTGCCTTTCTTCATATCCCCAGAACCCAGCATGAGACCAGACATCATGCATGCCCAATAAATGCTTTTTGAGTATATGAAGGAACATATAACGTAGGCTTACTTGAAATGGGTTGCAGTGTGTTTCAGATTTAGACTATAAAAGTTTAGTAGATACCATTTCATTTTCATATAAAATTAACTTTTATTTTTGATTAGTCCCAATGCCATTAACTTGTTTCATAATTGAGGATTATCCAAGATCACAGCTTTTCTTCCTGTTTCTAGTTGTTTCTCACCTGATGTATGCTAGGCAAGCTGTAGACATTTGTTGACTTGATACATTAATGTGAGATTTTTATCTAAAGGTGACCAGAGAAAGAAAACAAGCAAACTTATTTTGTTTTTTAGCAACTAGCTAGTAGAAACATTGAAACTAAAATAACTTGCAGTTACCTAGCAAAAAAAGGAAATGCTCAGTATAGTAAAGGAATGAATTTGCAAGTTTCCATTTATCAAATGCTAGCAGCCAACATCACCCCATTGGACTCTCACCCTAATCTTGAATGGCAGGCGAAGCTTACTTTAAATTCACATTTTATGAAAGGGAGACTGAGACCTTGATTAAGAGACCTCTCAGTAACTCATAGCTAATATGTATAGGATTCAACTTTAAAACCTAGACTATTGACTCCAAATTCACTGCCTCCTCCTCTTCATCAAGCTCAATGTTATAAGCTACTAGTGATATTTTATTATCTATGCTCTCGATACCTATGATATTTAATAAACAGAAATTTTCTGTATGCATGTAGTTGTAAATTTATTTTCTTACCTATTTGCATACAGTGATGTTTTGAAAATATAAAGCAGATCATCTCAGTTTGTGTTTTAAGAATATTCTTATCCTCACATTGAACTTAAGATAAAAAAATCTAATCACCTTGCCTGGGCCTGGATTTTGCCTACACCCTGGCCCTCTTGTCCTAGACCTCTTCCTTCTACTCAGTCTGCTCACCTACATTGGCCTTCTGGTTGTCCCTTGAATATACCAAGCCCACTCCTACTTCAAGGCCTTTCTACTGACTGTTCAATCTGCCAGGAAACTCTTGTCCTCCAGTCTCTTGTTAGCTAATTCCTTTGTATCATTGTATCATTCTACTTTTTTCTCAAATGTGACCTCCCTGGCAGCCTTCACACTGTCCAATTAGAGTACTACTGCATGGCCTGTTACTATACTGGTCTTCCTAGCATGCACGCTATCTGAAATTTTCTTCTCATTTATTTACTTGTTTTCTGTTTCCCTGACCACCCCATCCACTCACTATACCAAGATTGCAAAGTCCAAAGAACAAAAACTTTGCTTGTCTTGTTCACTGTTGCCCTTCCTGTGCCTAGAATAGAGGACAACACATAATAGGCACTTGATAAAGAATACTGGATAAATAGTAAATATCTGAAAACAGTTCCTTCTCATTGGCTCTTACAGTTTAGACATATTTTATTTTCTTTATTTTTGTTTCTAGTTGTGGGTATGTTTAGCACAGAAGACATGGAATGGTACAAATGCCTAATAGTTCTGTTGTGTAGGGTTATGCTAATTTTCCAGAAGCATCTTTTGTTGAATACAAAGATGATCTCCTACCAGACAGAGAGAGCAGACTACCTGTTAAGACCTTGAGCTGTAGGTTTTGGGCACCACAGGCAGGAAATCGGGTTCTGCCGAGTGGAGATACTCCTCCCAGTGGATGACAGCCTCCTTCCCTCTGGAATTCCTGGTGATGAAGTTGCAGATCACCCATAGATGGAACTTGGATCTGATGTGTCTTACACTCCACCAACATACACTCTCTTCCATTTTCCTTTTATTGCCACCTGGTATTGAAATTATCCCATTGTATTCAGATAGTGTTTGTTTGGGGTTTGATTTTTGTGTTTTGTTTTGTTTTGTTTTGTTTTGAATTATGCTTTGATGACACATACTGAGGTTGGACTTTCGAAAGCATCAAACTGTGATATAAAATGACTGGCATAAGAGGTGAAGACTGTCCCGCTTTGCTGCAGACTAGCTGTACATGTCTCTGGGAGACCTTTACATCTGTTTGGGGTTCATTGTTTTCTTCTACAGAAATGGTGGGACATATACATGACCTGTCTCTACAGGGCAGGACTTTTGGGAAATAATGCACCCCAGAAGTTATATAAATAAAACATATCATCATCAGCATAATTGCTTTAAAGGATATTATCAATAAGTATTTACTGAAAATATTTATATTTTAACTTACATAGGAAGGCAGTAGTGGTTTTTAATAAAATTGCAAGTGAATATCCTTGACTCTTACTCAAAAAAATCTCTTCCACAAAAAACACAAAATACAAGATAAGCAGGTGTTGGGCATTTCAACAATGTGAATTCCGTGTTATCTTTCATCGTTGTGTATTATAAACAGTGCACAGGATTGGAGCAATGTTCACCTGAAAAGAAAAGTACAGCTGCCTCAGTCTTGAAAGTGAACGTTACGGCTTTTTATTTTTTAATTTATGGTAAAGCATTCTGAGAGAGATCATAGTTTCTGTTCTTTTAAGTAAGGCCTAGAGTTATAGGTCAGTTGATTGAATGATTTTTTTCCAATCTTCCCTTTATGTGATAGGGAAGATTCTGCCATATAAGTGTAGCTTTTACAAAGGATTAATACCATAAAATATTAAAAACAGCTTAAAAATCTAAATATATATAAAAGAGGAGTTTTGGGCCATCATTACTGAAAATATTAACATAGTTCTTAGATACAGAAGATGAAAAGGTTACCTCTTTAAAAGATAAGATTTAAATAATGAATTTCGGGGTAGGACATTTTGTTATTTTTTCTACTTTGCCTAATTAGCAACAATGCTTAGATCTCAGTCTGTCTGGTAGCAATGGTATTTCTTCTTAGAAAAATCTAAAACTATTAGACAAAGTGGTTGATCTTCCAGATCCGTAGTTGTTAGAGGTCCACAGCTATTAAAAAGAACATAGCTCCGTATGTATGAATAAGCAGTCTCCAAGGTAAATCCTTCAACCTCCAAAATACATTGTTAAATGAAAAACAAGGTACAGGACAGTGTGTACTATATGCTACATATATATTTTTAAAATTCTATATATTTTTATAAATTTTTCTCTGGAAAGTCTTTCAGGTTGCCTTCAGAGAGTAGGTTGGAATCCTGTGGTACAAAGGTGACAGTGAAGTATCCTACTGTGTAACCTTTTGATGCTTTTGAATTGTCAACAACTGTACACAAATATTAAAATTCAGTTTAAAATGACACTGTTAAAAACTAGTAAGAAAAGTAATGTGTCTGAGAAAAGCAAAAGTAGTGAGAAAAAGAATTTTGTGCATTTAAAAACGTGGCTTTTAAGATATTATATCTATCTGTGTATTTTAAACCAGAAGATTGGGATATGTACAGCACCTGAGAGAATACATTGATCTAAGAAATTTGGGTTCTGGACTCTAGTGTGCTACTGATCAGCTCTGGGAAAGTCACGCAGATTTTAATTCAGACTTCACTAGACCTCAGTTTTCTGAACTGTAAAATGAGAAGAGTGAATAAATTGCCTTCCAACTGGTGAAACCAATAATTCCAAAATAACTTGTAAAGAAGCATTTTTAAAGGGTTAAATTTATGGTTAAAAATAAGTGCATTCATGAAAAGAGCAGCCAGTTTGGCTCTCTGTGGCCAAAAAAACACGTGCACTTTGAGTACTGCCTCTTGGTGACAGCATATTAGAATTGCAGTGAAAATTACTGAGAACAGGCAATTAACCTTGCATGCAAAAATGGAATATCCTGTCTGTCACAATCACTGTAGGGACATTTCTCAATTTATAAACATATAGTGGTATTAAAGTCAAAGGTAGTCTAATTTCAAAACTATTAAATCATTTGAAAAATTTTTGTTACTGATCTATAGAAATCTATCAAGCATAGGTTCTTTATAATTTGTTATAATCTTGGATTGCATGAATTTTAACAGAGGTCAGCAAACTTTTTCTGTAAAGGGTCAAATGGTAAAAATTGTATGATTTGTGACACCTAAGATCTCCATTGTAACTATACAACTCTGCAGTTGTAACACAAAGGTAGCCATAGACAATATGTAAATGAATGAGGATGGTTATATTCCTGTTCCAGTGACGCTTTATTTAGAAGTACATGTGTTACGCCAGATTTGGCCCACAGATTGTAGTTTGTTGACCCCTGAATTATAATACACTCCTACCCTAAGTTTCTCTTTGCACAGTATTCTTAAGTTACCTAATTGCCTAATCCCAAATACGGAAATAACATTCTACATTCCACAACCCCTTACCTTCAGTCACTTCTTTATGAATAACCTACTTTGCAAATACTACACTTTACCCAGTTACCCTGATGTTAACCATATTTTAGTTCTATAAGTTGCTTTCCTTGTTTATCTTCCCTCTGGATTTATTTTTCCTGAAAACAAGCAATGATATTTGTTTCTCTTCCACTCCCTTGTGTGTGTAACCATTTTTATATAATTTCAATCTTTAGCCTGAAAGTCTTCTGCTCAAATATCTTTTGTACCTAGGGAATCTTGGTCAGCCTTGTTTAAAATCTTCAGAATATGGTTAACCACTTATTAAACATATTCTTCCCTTTTAAAGTGAAGTTCAATCGCATTGAAAACTCCTCAAAGAACAAGTATGGTCTGACTTATAATTTGTCTTGGCAAATCATTTGCAAAGATAGATACTGGTTTTTGAATTTAGTGCATCCCTGGAGAGACCCCTGTCTTAGCCAGGAACACTGGCACCAAGACCTGAACTGTAATACCTGGCTCCAGTTCCAGATAATTCCCTCACCACGTCAATCCAGCTCTCATCCTTGTCTTTTTCCTTGAAGCTCTCCTTAGTCTTTACCCTTTCTCCTCTCTCAATATTTCTAAATTCTAAAACTTTGCCTGCCATGGACCAACTTGATATTGGCAAAACTCTTCACTTACATGCATGAAGGCTGATAGATTATTGAGATTTACTACATGCTTTAAATTCACTGCTTTTCCTATCCAGCAATTTAGCTGTAGGCCCGGATAAAGGTGATTCGTGTGATCCATCTTGCTTTATGTCTCACTTGACATTCTGCCTTTTTCATGACAGGTTGCTGAATGCTATAAAGCCAGGACTTGTTAAAAAGATCAATAGATTGCCTACCCCCATTGCAGGACTGGTGAGTATGTGGAATTGAGATTTATTTTCCAATATTCCTTTACTCTAACCTAGGGGTCATGACAGTACCATTTATTACAGTTCTCTCCTGCAATATATATTCCCCTTGAATGAGAATGCATTGAATCCATTAAACCAAGAGGTCACTTAAAATGAAAGATTGCAGTCATGCCTAAATGACATGTTAATCTTTGTTTGTGTTTTTTCCATGACTGATAAGGACCTTTATTCTCAAAGAGCTAAATTTGTTTTGGGGTGAGAGGCTGATAATTTGGTTGACCTTTTGGGGAGGAATGTGATTTTAATTACATTTTCTCATTTCAGTTCCTCACTGCATTCCCCTAGAATGGATGGTAGGGGAGATAGTGAGAAAGAAAATATTAAGAGAAAACAACAGTTTCATAATAAATTGCTGTTTTCAATATTATAATCTACTTGGGTTTAAATACCACAATTGTAGACCAACTATTCTAAAGACATAATGGGCCACTAAGGTGGTCTAAGGTTATCTGGAGAACTGTTGAAGCCCTTCTGAACCTACCCACATAAAATCTAAAATTCACATGTTCATATGTGGTTAGAAGCAGAATTCTTTTTCATGCATTGATATGTCTCATAATTCTTGGCAACTAATTTTAATTGCTTCCTGGATGTTGCCTTTGTGTAGAAAAAGGAAAGAAGTAGAAGATCAGGAAAACAATCAAATTTTAGTTCTGGATATGTGTACGTGTGTGCACACACATGCGCACACACAGCCGAGGAAGTATGTGGCTTGGTAATGACTGACTGATTGTTTCCATTGTGATCGCCTTCTGTGCATGTGGTTTTCAGAAAGCAATGAGAAGAATGTCAAGAATTCAAGCAGTATTCTAGGTAGACCTTACTGATTGTTGTTAAAAAGCTTCTTAGCCATATCACGATGACTAATTGAAATTAGATGTGACAAAAAACCAATTGTATTTGAGAACCATAGGGGGTCCTTGTAGGAAAGTACATGGTTTCAACCAGTTGAATGCAATAGATGTTTTCTTTATTTTAAGAATTGCTCTTTCGGTGGATGCATTTTATTCCCAATATTGGTTGGTAGTGAGCTAGTTATAGTCACTAAAAATCCTTCTAATTTTGTTTTTCAGAATCATGTAACCAAATAAGTTAATATCTAGATAGATACATAAATTTGGAAGGAATATATTTGAATAATTCTATAAAATAAATCAAAAGATGAATATTACATATTAATGTGTACATATATCAATTATTACATTTAGTAACTTACCTCTTACAAATGTTAAAGCCGAGGTCTTAATGATCCTGATGAATATCTGTTTGTCCCTAAGCCTATGGCATCCCTGGATCTTGGAGCTCTGGAGTTTAATGTTATAGAAGCAAAATTTGCAGCATAAAACTAAGGAAGGCCCCAGGAAAATCCAGATGAGGAGAAACAAGTCACTCCAGCCCAGTAGCTAAAGAGAAAGGGGTTTTAAAACCTCAATTTAAAAATGGAAATAATAAATGATTTTAGTAAAATTAACTGTTAGGGGCACATGCATTTATCTTTATATTATTTCCTGTCATGGATCAAATGTTGTTTCTTACCTATTGCTTCTGTCTTGGAGTATTCAGGCAACCTGATGCAAGAAGGCAAGGTGACCTCATCTTCTTTCCTTCTATTTATGTTCTTGACTAGTATTCCTCTACTTCCTTTTTTTCATTTGGATTTCCTTTTCACTTTGTCCTTGCTATTACCATTTCCTTTGGGTTTTTGTTGGCCCCTTTTCAATGAACACCTCCCCTACTTGCTTTCACCCTGTATCACCTGTATTTTCTTTACTAATTTATTATCTTTAATTAAAAAATACTTTATAGCAATAAGTGCCCACATGAGAAATAAGGAAAGATCTAAAATTGACACCCTATCATCAAAATTGAAAGAGCTAGAGGAGGAAGATCAAAAAAACTCAAAAGCTAGCAGAAGACAAGAAATAAATAAGATCAGAGCAGAACTGAAGGAGATGGAGGCACAAAAAACCCTTCAAAAAATCAATAAATCCAGGAGCTGGTTTTTTGAAAAGATCAGCAAAATAAACAGACAGCTAGCCAGACTAATAAAAAAGAAAAGAGAGAGGAATGGAACAGATGGAATAAAAAAAGATAAAGGGGACATCACCACTGATCCCACAGAAATACAAACTACCATCAGAGATTACTACAAACACCTCTGCACACATAAACCAGTAAACCAGGAAGAAATGGATAAATTCATGGACACTTGTACTCTACCAAGACTAAATCAGGAGGAAGTTGAAACCCTGAATAGACCAACAAGGGCTGAAGTAGAGGCAGTAATCAATAGCCTACCAACCAATATCATACTGAATGGGCAAAAGCTGGAAGAATTCCCTTTGAAACAGGCACTAGACAAGGATACCCTCTCTCACCACTCCTATTCAATATAGTATTGGAAGTTCTAGCCAGAGCAATCAGGCAACAAAAAGAAATAAAGGGTATTCAGTTAGGAAAGGAGGAAGTCAAACTGTCTCTGTTTGCAGACGACATGATTGTATATCTACAAGAGCCCGTCGTCTCAACCCAGAATCTTCTCAAACTGATAAGCAACTTCAGCAAAGTCTCAGGATACAAAATCAATGTGCAGAAATCACAAGCATTCCTATACACCAATAACAGACAAACAGAGAGCCAAATCAAGAGCGAACTTCCATTCACAATTGCTACAAAGAGAATAAAACACCTAGGAATACAATTAACAAAGGATGTAAAGGACCTCTTCAAGGAAAACTGCAAACCACTGTTCAACAAAATAAGAGAGGACACAAACAGATGGAAAAATATTCCATGCTCATAGTTAGGAAGAATTAATATCGGGAAAATGGCCATACTGCCCAAAGTAATCTATAGATTCAATGCTTTCCCCATCAAGCTGCCAATGACCTTCTTCACAGAACTGGAAAAAACCACTTTAAACTTCATGTTGAATCACAAGAGAGCCCACATAGCCAAGACAATACTAAGCAAAAGAACAAAGCCAGAGGCATCACACTGCTGGACTTCAAACTATATTACAAGGCTGTAGTAATCAAAACAGCATGGTACTGGTACCAAAACGGAGACATAGACCAATGGAACAGAACAAAGGCCCCAGAAGCAACATCACACATCTACAACCATCTGATCTTTGACAAACCTGACAAAAACAAGCAATGTGGAAAGGACTCCATGTTTAATAAATGATGTCAGGAAAACTGGCTAGCAATGTGCAGAAAGCAGAAACTGGACCCCTACCTGTCACCTTACACGAAAATTAACTGCAGATGGATTAAAGATTTAAACATGAGACCTAACACCATAAAAGCACTAGAAGAAAATGTAGGCAAAACCATCCAGGCCATAGGCATAGGCAAGAACTTCATAACTAAAACACCAAAAGCAATGGCAATAAAAGCCAAGATAGACAAATGGGACATAATTAAAATTCAGAGCTTCTGTACAGCAAAAGAAATCATTATTAGAGCGAACTGGCAACCAACAGAATGGGAAAAAATTTTTGCAATCTACCCATCTGACAAAGGGCTAATATCCAGAATCTACAAAGAACTAAAACAGATATACAAGAAAAAAACAAAAAACCCCAATCAAAAGTGGGCAAAGGATATGAACAGACACTTTACCAAAGAAGACATACACGAGGCCAACAAACATATGAAAAAATGCTCATAATCACTGGTCGTTAGAGAAATGCAAATCAAAACCACATTGAGATACCATCTCATGCCAGTTAGAATGGCGATCATTAAAAAATCTGGAGACAACAGATGCTGGAGAGTATGTGGAGAAATAGGAACACTCTTACACAGTTGATGGGAGTGTAAATTAGTTCAACCATTGTGCAAGACTGTGGCAATTTCTCAAGGATCTATAAATAGAAAGAAATAGAGATTCCATTTGACCCAGCAATCCCATTGCTGGTTATATACCTGAAGAACTATAAATCATTCTACTATAAAGACACATGCACACATATATTCATTGCAGCCCTGTGTATAATAGCAAAGACCAGGAACCAACCCAAATGCTCATCAATGATAGACTGGACAAAGAAAATGTGGTACATATATACCATGGAATACTATGCAGCCATAAAAAACGATGAGTTCATGTCCTTTGTAGGGACTTGGATGAATCTGGAAACCATCATTCTCAGCAAACTGACACAAGAAAAGAAAGCCAAACACTGCCTGTTCTCACTCATAGGTGGGTGTTGAACAATGAGAACACGTGGACTCAGGGAGAGAAGCATCACACACTAGGGGCAGTTGAGGGGGTAGGGGAGAGACAGCCGAGGATGGGGGAGGGTGGGGAGGGATATCTTGGGGAGAAATGCCAGATATAGTATGCACCTAAAGTAAAATAAAAAAAAAAAAAAAGACTTCAGCCCCAGCTGCCATCTCACTACAATTATATGGAAAGATCCCAAGTGAAAACCACCCAGCTGAACCCATCCATCCTCAGAACTATTAGAAATAACCAATTATTGTTTTAAGCCACTGAGCTTGGGTGTTGCATCTTATGTAGCAGCAGATTAATGGGATAAGCCTGCCAATTTACAGCAAAGGGAAACTATTAAATAAAACCACGAGGAAAGAAAAAAAGAGGAATTGGAAACCTACCAGTTAAAAAAAAATGAATCCGCACTGGGGGCTCCAAAAGGTGGGAGGATGGGAAGAGGGTGAGAGTTTAAAAACTACTTATTGAGTATGATGTTCAGTTTTGGGTGCTGGGTTCACTAGAAGCTCAAATGTCACCACTAAGCAATAATATATTCATGTAACAAACCTGCGCATGTACCCCTGAATCTAAAAATAAAAAATACCAAAAAGAATGAATCAACTTAAAAAAAAATACTTTCTTAAGTAAAGTCACCTACTGCCTATGCACTATTGACTCCTGAAACTACAAATCTGGTCAAACTCTTTTCCTTTGCTCCAGTGGCCTTCAGGTCAACATTTTCACAAAAACCAGGGCACACTACTTGTGGCCCTGGTGGGAATCAGGTCATTGCCCGCAACCCCCTATTATGTTCCTGTCCTTCCAGGGTTCTCACTTCATTCCTGTGCCTACCTTTCTACACTTATGTGCTTGTCTGTGTTCATGACTTCAACTCTCCATGATACTGACCCAGAGCAGCATTTCTCATCAAGTGCTCTCTCCTGAACTCCACATCTGGTGTTCTGTCTGTTGGACAGCTCTATCTAGAAGTCCTACAGGCACCTCAAACTTGACATATTCAAGTGAGACTTGAATGACCAGTCCTGTGCCCACCTATTTTCCAGTGTCAGTGAAGGCATCATAGACATTCAGTTGCACCAGTTCCTCTATCAAAGAATTTTCCCACCTGTCTACTTGCACTGTACCCAAGCAGGCCGTCCTCATCTCTTGCCTGGACTATAGTAGTTGACTCACAGTTCTGCAAACACTCTTCATTCCCGTGTATGATGCCTTTTCTTGTGATATGTATTATTCATTGAATGCTTTCCTCCTGCTCTGCTTGACAAAATCATATTTATCCATCAAGATCTAACACAGATTAACACATCTTTTAAGTTAAAAAAAAACTAAAGATCTAACACAAGACATCCTCCTTTGTAAAACCTTTAGAATTTATAGTCCATTATGATCTTTTATTATAGAATACAGAGTATCTTCTGATATAGAAGAAAATGAGTTAATACTCGAGAGAGACAAAAATCAGCTCTGTTTTGAAATATATTTTGGAGAGTAAGATTTTGAATAACTATGGTTAACAGTTTGAAATTAAAGGCCTGTAAATGGTTTCGTATTCATGTTAAGACACTATGTCTTTAAGTAATTGGCCATGATCAAACTTACCAATATCTATAATGGGTCCAAATGATGTTAGGTGTCCTGGTGATGCAGTAAGAAATCACAGCAGTTCTTAGGAAACAATCCGACAAATCACATTCAGGGACATACTGCAAAACAGCTGGCCTGTCCTCTTCACCACTGTCAGCATCATTAAAAATACTGTCCCATCCCCGAAAGGCTGAACAACTGTTGTAGATTAAAGATGTCTGAGGAAATAGGACACCTCATGCAGTGTACGATCCTTTAATTGCAAAAAAAAGCAGCTATAATAGACATTATTGAGACAATTGGGGAAATTTGAGTTTAAATTGAATATTAGATAATAGTATTCTGTCAGTGTTGTATTTCCTGTATGTGAAAGCTGTCTTTGTGTATATAGCAGAATACTCTTGATCTTAGACGGCACATATATGCTGGACTATTTTGAGATGAAATGTCATGGTGTACACAACCAGTCCTCAATATGTTTAGCAAAAAAGTCTAGGTACATAATATATGATTTTATATATACATAGAGATAAAAAGGAAGGAAGGAAAGAAAGGAAGGAAGGGAAGAAGGGTGGAAATGTGGCAGAATACTGTCTGTAGATAAATGGCGTTCAGGGGTCATGGTATTATTGTTGCAACCTTTTGGTAGCTTTGAAATTTTTCAATATAAAAAGTTGAGGATTAAAATACATTAATTCTCTTGTTTTTGGGGAGACGTAGGGAACCTCAAAGAAGTAGTAGTTTTGAAGATGGCAGAGATCATCTTGTTAGCAGAGATGCAGCCTTTGTGTGAGGGTATTTTTCACACAATATTTTCTTCTTCCTTATATTCATGACAGTCAGGAAAGGGCAGATAAAAAAATCCCTGAAATGCTTCTGAATACATCAGGTTGGTTTTTTCACTTTGTCAGGGTTGACAGGCCACTGACCATCTATTGATCACAAAGTCTGCAGTAGCAGGGGCTATAGAGATCTGAGAAGTGTGGCCAGAGAGTTTTCCATGCCTGGAACCCATGCTTGTGTGTCTTAATGGGCTAGTGTTGAGAAGCCAATCCATTAAGATGGCGCAGCTGCTTGACTTGAAGATAAATAGAAAAGTGTGTTTTCACATAGCAATCTGAAATTATAAACATATGTAGATTTACAAAGGCATGAATAGGTGTATTTTAACCCCTGAGTTAAGCTGTGGTTACAAAGAATCCAGGGGTGAAGGTGTTAAAACAAAGTAGTTGAAAATCATTTCCTGGCAAGAATGCAAAGACCCTGGATCCGGGTCTGCATTTCTTCTGTAACTATTGCTGACATATGAAGCCGTGCGGTGACTGCCTGCAGATGCTTGCATTCTCTGTTAGGTGTTAGTGATGCTGTTTGCTGCTGCCAGAGTCCTCAAATTTAGGACTTAGCATACCAAAGGTTTTTTAAAACTGCACTTCAGTCTGTGAGCTTGTCAGTATTGTACAATCAAGCCACATCTTGAAACTCAATTTAGTGGTCATTAGAGATCATGCTAAACGTTGTTTCGTCCCAGGAGCTTTGGGTTTTGTGCAAAAGTCATGAATGGATGAAATCTTTGCTTATGATAGGAGTGTGGGGATTAAGCCTTTTCTTGCCCAGATTTGAATGGTGACAGCTGTCGTGTGTGCACATATGAAGCGAAATTGAGAATAGATGATATCTGTGGATTCTGCCCCTGAGTGCTGAACCTTCCTAGAGGTGTCATGAAATGCTGTTTGACTTTTCATGGGTCTATGAGTATAAAAGTGATCTGAGAAAAATACAACTTTACATCTTAGTTGTATCTTATAAGGACATCTTAGCTGTATTTGTTTTACAGATGAGGACATGTGGGTCCATAAAGGGGAAGTTATTTGCCCCACATTACAGGTCCTGAGCCCTGGCTGCCCCTCTCCTTGGTTCCTCCCAGTTGAAGATGAGACACATTTAATCACACATTATTTTACCTTTTCTGAAAAAGAGAGGAAGGCTTAAAAGCTCACGTTTTAAGTTCATCTCTTTTTTTTCTTTCTGTTGGCCAATACCTACAAAATATCTCCTTGAGCTCCTCTGAAAGGCCTTACTTCACAGATCCCTTCTTAGCCTGATGAATGATGGAAATTTCACGTTATAGCTGAAGGTCAGTAGGATAAGCAGGAATGTGGCTGGTTGGTTGATCCCACCCTTTGGAAACCCTAACCCACCTAGAAACGTGTTTTGGGGAAAAGGATGTACTTTTCTCTAATCAAAGATAAGATTTCAGATCTGGTTAGAGCTTCTTGACATGTAAAATATAAAAATGTAAGTTTCTGTAAGTTCTTTACGCTTTAGGAAGCTTTCAAAAGTTATCTGCTTTATTTTATTAAAGTGGTATCAGAATAGTTGACATTTCATTGTGGGAGATCAGTAGGGGAAGCGATGAAAGAGCTATAGAGATGTCCATATTATGAGAAGATTAAAAACAGTGTTTTGGACAAAAGCTAGACATACAAAGCTGTTAAACCTGAGTAGTACGAGAGAAAAGCCTTTATGCAGACTTCATCATTTTAGGAAGATGACAATGTGATGAATTGGGTCCTCGGTTCTTTGGGTGTCTAACTGTCAAGAAAAGGTTTCCTGCAAATCCCACCTAAGAATTATCTCTGGTGTGCCTCAGCTCATCCTGATCAATGTCTTCTACTTTAGGTTTTATTCTTAAAACTTCCTTTAGAATTTCTAGAACTTTTACCTTCCCTCCAATGATTTGTCTTATAGGTTACCTTAGAAAAAAACTGGTTAATATTCTGTTCTGTAGCTTCTGTCTCTCCTTCAGTTAAAATTGTTGTTTTTTTGTCTGGGCATGGTGGCTCACACCTGTAATTTCAGTACTTTGGGAGGCCAAGGCATGCAGACCACTGAAGGTCAGGAGTTCAAGACCAGCCTGGCCAACATGGTAAAATCCCGTCTCAACTAAAAACACGAAACTTAGCCAGGCATGGTGGTTCATGCCTGTAATCCCAGCTACTCAGGAAGCAGAGGCAGGAGAATTGCTTGAACCCAGGAGGCAGAGGTTGCAGTGAGCGGAGATTGTGCCATTGCATTTCAGCCAGGGCTGTAGAGTAAAATTCTGTCTCAAAAAAAAAAAAAAAAAAAAATGTTTTCTTGGCCGCTAGAGAGGCAAGGCAGGCAAGAGGGAGGTTAGAGGTGTAAGTTAACCCAGTGATAACCATCATATATAACATTCCTGCCCCACCCAGGTGCAGTGCTAGATCATCCTCCCTAATCTTTACAATACACCTGCTATGTTGTTATTGCTGTACCTTCACTCTAAAGTTCAAAGAAATGTCACCAGCTTTCCAACTAATAAGAGGCAGAGTTGGGGCTTGAACCTGGGTTTGCCCAACTCTGTGTCTGTGCCTTTTCTACTGTGTTACACTCTCTCCATTAGACCTGAGGATATAGAATTGTATCTCAACACTTTCAGAACATTTGTTTGGAGACATCAACCTCTAAGTTTATCCTAAGTTATTAGAAGACAAACTCTCTCATTTCAAATCTATTAATTCAACCAAATTGAAGAAGTAGCCTTGTTGAAAAAGGCACTGCCACATGTAATATTTCTACCATGGCCACCAGCAAATCAGGATTCATGTGTCCACACCTCAAGCATCACAGTCAATGAAACACCAACCTAACAACTGATCGTGGGAAAGCACTAGAATCTTTACTGGAGTCTTTTAAAAAAAATGTCAGAGTGATTTCATTCATAATATGCAACAAAATTTCCTAAAATGCCCTCCTCTATTTCCTTCTCTTTACACACACACACACACACACACACACACACACACACACCCTCTTATACTTGCCAACTCTCCCAAACCTCTCTCTACCTCCAGTGACTTCAAGTCTTTGAGCCTCACACTGTACTAGTTCTTGTCTTCCTTGCTGCTTACACTTTTGTCTGCTATGACTAATGGTTAGCCCTTTCCAGTGCAAATCAATCCAGCTAGACTCAGCTCTTTTTGCCCCTGATTCTGATTCTGGACAACAAAGACTCAGAGACAGGAAGACAAAATTCTCCTTCATGGGTAGGGGAGGAGGAAGGGCTCAGAATAAGAACCCTCATGTATTTTTTCTGCTACTCTGTGTTCTCTGTGGTAGTAGCATGGCACAATCGGGGTCTCCAGGGGTCGTCCTCCTCTTCTTTAGGGGAACAAGTAAAAACTGGTAGCCAAGTGATGTTCTGTTTGAAGGAGGCATATTTCACTGAGGGAAGTGAATAGACGTTGTGAAGTTTCTCAGCCAAAATGGAATTCAATGACACACTTTCCTTTATCCTCCTCCCTGGCACAGTATGAGAAGTCTCTGTTGCGTTCCCACACCACACAGAGAGGGAATGCTCCATTTGCCGCTCTCAAGTGTGATGCCAAAGCCAAACCAAAGTAGGAGCGATGATTAGCATTTTAGCAGGTTTAGCCATGGAAGACTACACACCTCCAGAAAAAACAATGAAATGCACAAGGTCTTTGCTGCATTCCACCTGCGTTCACTTGAAAGGTGGAGTATGAACTCGGGGATTGTAAGTTTATTTAACGCCTCCCATGTCAATACGGCTTGAAACAGCCTCCACTGTTAGCTTGTGAAAAAGCACAGGTCATTTCATGTCCCTCATCTTCTCATAATTTTATGTGGCTCCCCACTGAATGTGGAGTAAAATCCAAACACCTTAGAAAGGTATTCAGGGCTCTTCCTGAGGGAAAGTAACATTTAAGGTTTATCTCTCACTACATACATCACTCTCGGAAACAGGGCAACAGATGATTCATGACAAACCAAAAGGCTTGACCGCATTGTGAATACAGTGATAAAAGTGTGTCTGATGGTGAGAGCCATTTTTCACTATAATTGGACCGGGCGAAGGGGAGTTCTGATGCCCACTGGAGCAGGCTGGCTTTTGTTTGTTCACTGATGTGCTTGGATCAGACCAGCAAGTTAGTCCCTTTGCATATCTTTTGTGGGTATTTGGGAAGACTTAATAAGAATTTTTTGTCCCTCCATGATCTCGGCTCACTGCAACCTCCACCTCCCGAGTTCAAGCGATTCTCCTGCCTCAGCCTCCTAAATAGCTGGGACTACAGGCGCACGCCACCATGCCCAGCTAATTTTTTATATTTTTAGTAGAGACAGAGTTTCACCATGTTGGCCAGGATGGTCTCCATCTCCTGACCTTGTGATCCGCCTGCCTTGGCCTCCCAAAGTGCTGGGATTACAGGTGTGAGCCACCATGCGCCCAGCCCTGGTTTTCTTACTTGGCCAGAGTTGTAAGTATCCATTGCTGTATAACAAATTACCCCAGAACTTAGTGGCTTAAAACAACAGCATTTATTATCTCATAGTTCTTGTGTGTCAGGAATTTGAGCAAGGCTTAGCTGAGTTCAGGGTCTGTCACAAGGCTGCATTCAAGGTGTTGGTCAGTATCATTTCCAGGCCAAGTGACGAGCTTAGAACTTCCACTTCTAAGCTCACTCGTGGATATTGGCAGGATTCAGTTCCTCACAGGCTGTTGGCCAAAGCCATCCTTAGTTACTTGCCATATGGGTCTTCCTATAGAGCAGGTTATAGGGTTGCAGCTTGCATCATCAGAGTGAGCGAGCAGGAAGGGCCAGAGAAAGAGAAAGGGAGGGAGAAGACAAGCAAGATGGAAGTCATAGTCCTTTATAACCTAATCTCTGAAGTGATGTTTTATCAGTTCTACCTTATTCTATTAATTAAAAACAAGTCACAAGGTCCAGCCCACATTCCAAGGGGAGGAGGTTACACAAGGGTCTAAATGCCAGGAGGAAGGGATCGCTGGGTGCTTTTTAGAAGCTGCTCGTCATGAAGAATGAAATGGTTGTATCCATCTATTGAACAGCCACAGCAGAGATCTCTCATTTTCCTGAGCATGGGTTCCTTGTGCATATGGGACTTTAAAGATAACACAGTTTTCCTTAGATAACCTTTGTTGCATGACATCCAAGGTCTTTTTTCTAATTTTCTTCTGCACATATACACCAAATAGAGATAATGTGTTTTCTCTCTTGCCTTCCAAGTAAAAATCCACTTACGATTTAAGACATAATTCTAATTTCTGCCTTTTAGGTGACTACTTTCTAGAAGACAAGTATAGAGGGAAGGTCAAATGTAAAGTAGATTGTGAAATGTTCATGAATATGCAAGGAAGACTAAGGAAGAATTTCGATTTGAGATTAAGAACTTTAGAAGACATGGGATTTGAACAGGGCATCTACAGATAGTGATCATGGAGTTAGAGGAAGAACAACTAGCTTCAGGGCATGGAATGAGAAAGGCTCTGAGTCAGAAGAACCTGAGTCTTATCTGGAAGTTGCTATTATTTGCATTATTGACACTGGGTCTGGTGACTGCAGCTGGATGCAGAGTCCCTGAGAAAAATCCATGCTTGGAAAGTGGACCAGGAATAGTAAGCTGAGACCTGAAATGCCATCTGGGGGTGTTTGTACTCATTTTGTGGCCAGTAAGAGCCACTGAAAACAAGGGAATCTTATGTTCCAGATAACTGAGGTGGCTGTGTAGAAAGCTGATTATGGGAACAGACCAATAAAAGTCAAGTAGAAGATTAGTAGTCCAAATGGGAGAGGATGAACACTTAAACCTTATAGAAGCAGTGGGATTAGAGATGAGGAGACAGGATTTGCTTTTCACTACATGTAATGTGCCATCAATAATGAGACACACCATTTTTAAAAATTACAGCTCATTTTTAAAAGCTGCCAATTTAATGATGGCACAATGCTAAGACACTGGCAATGAAAAAAATGCATCTTTATTTCGGAGGTTAAAAAAAGTGTACATCCTAGAACTGATGAAATACAACAGATAACTTAGGAAGATGACGTTTGCATTTTGGACTTGAGCAACGTGGAGGATACTGATGCCATTAATAGGAATCATGGGAACATGAGAATGAGAAATGGGCTCTAAAAGAAAAGATGCATTCTCTTTTGGACATGTTGAGTTGGCTATCTCTAAAAGATATTCATGTGCAGATGTCTGGCAGACTATTAGAAATGCTGGTTTGAAACTCAGGGAAGAAGTTACAAAATTTGGACTAGGTTAATGAATGGATTATTTTGAAGTTAAATCCTTATGTTTAAGTATATATGAAGACTTTTTTTTCTCTAACCACAAGCTATGAAGTTTCCCTCCCCCTCCAAATTATCGTATTGTCTTTGGAGTGTTTGATTCACATTGGCAGTGACTGGGAGAAGGAGAAAGAAGTGAAAAAAGGAATCTGACACTACAGGAAAAGTAATTAGCAATAGCACTTAGAATTGAAAATTATGACAGAAAAACCATCGTAGTGGCTCATGCCTATAATCCCAGCACTTTGGGAAGCCAAAGCAGGTGGACCACTTTGGGAGGCCAAGGCAGGTGGACCAGGAGTTCAAGTCCAGCCTGGGCAACATGGCAAAACCTTGTCTCTGCTAAAAATACAACAAAACTAGCCAGACGTGGTAGTGCACGCCTGTAGTTCCAGATACTTAAGAGGCGGAGATAGGAGAATCACTTGGGCCTGGGAAGTTAGGGCTGCACTGAGCCGTGATTGTGCCACTGGACTCCAGCCTGGGTGATGCAGTGTAGGGCTGCACTGAGCCGTGATTGTGCCACTGGACTCCAGCCTGGGTGATGCAGTGAGACCCTGTCGCAAATAAAAGAAAAGGTCTTCATATAATTGGCGATTCATTGAGATGTCATAGGTACCCAATCTCGTACCCTGCAGCCTCTCTTATACCTTTGATATTTCATTTTTGGTACCAGATGAGTGTATTAGTTTACTCTGACGGCCATAACAAAGTACCACAGATTACATGACTTTAAATAATAGAAATTTATTTTGCCAATTCCAGAGGTTAGAAGTCTGAGATCAAGGTATGAGCAGAGTGAGTTTGTTCTGAGGCCTATCTTGTTGGCTCACAGATGGCTGCCTTCTCCCTGTGTCTTTACATGGTCTTTCCTCGTATATATCTGTGTCCATATTTTACATTTTTATTTTTATTTTATTTTATTTTTTTTGAGACGGAGTTTCGCTCTTGTTACCCAGGCTGGAGTGCAGTGGCACGGTCTCGGCTCACTGCAACCTCCGCCTCCTGGGTTCAGTCCATTCTGGGTTCAGGCAAGCCTCCTGAGTAGCTGGGATTACAGGCACACGCCACCATGCCCAGCTAATTTTTTTTTGTATTTTTACTAGAGACGGGGTTTTACCATGTTGACCAGGATGGTCTCGATCTCTTGACTTTGTGATCCACCTGCCTTGGCCTCCCAAAGCGCTGAGATTACAGGCATGAGCCATCGCGCCCAGCCTATTTTACCTTTTAATAAGGACACTGTCATATTGGATAAGGGCCCCCTCAGATGACCTCATATAACTTAATTATGTCCTTACAGTCACTACATTCACTGAGTTAGAAAGGGTTAGGAGTTCAAGATATGAATTGGGGGAGGGAAGAAGAGACAGTTTAGCCCAAACAGTGGGTTGGCCAGCTAAGCACTTAAATTCTTATTCACGAGTGTTTTGAATGCCTAGACTTGCTAGCTGAAGTCAAATATCCTCTTTGTGCACCACAAACTATTTTTCCAAATTTGTTTCCATAATTATTTTTTGCAGAGGTGGAAGGTTATATATAGCAGTCCTATAAAGCTTTTTTCCCCCTTCATTTTTCTTTCCTTTCCTGCTCCTGAGGAAAAAAATGTCATTCTTTGAAGAAAGAAACCACTTGTTCTCCCTTATCTTTCATTGAGCAGCAGTTAGCAGAATTTGTGACATTACATCAGTTCCTCACTTTTTTTCCCCTTAGGAGTAGACCTTCAGTTACAAACTGTGAGCAAAAAATACATAATAGCAGGAAGTACATATTTCAGGCGAAGTCTGACTGCTTTTTTTCCATAGTTGCAGCTTACCTAGAGGATAACTTTCTGTGGAACTAATTCTTAGTGTGTATTCCAAATCCAAGTCTGTAGCGATTTTGTTGTTTGACAACAGGAAAAAAAAATCACCAAATATATGAAAGTATCATTTGAAAGTGAACACCAGGCTAGGCTGAAACAGCACTTCTCTTAAAACGTGCCTTCCTCTGGATTGTTTTTGTAGGAAGTTTGCCTTGGCAAGCATTTCAAAAGAACTTACTAGACACCTCTCTTGTAATTAGTTGGCTTTCTGCTAGAATGTTAGGTCTACCTTCATCTCAAATGGGTGCAAAAATTAATTCCTCTCTGTCACTCTGTCCAAAGTATCAAATACTAGATTCCTGAGTAGTTCGAGATCTAATTTTTCCTTTCTAAAATTTAACTGTATTCAGTTTAAATTTTTTTATTTAACTTAAACATAACATTTAAAAATAGGATGGTTGATAGGAGGTTATAGGAGTGGTACTTTTCCTCTTTTCCCTCAGGGTTAAAAACATCACACTTTCTCCTCACAATTTAGGTTTGTCTGATACTTTTTCCATGGCTGTATCCCCAGCCATGGAAAAAGTATCAGACAAACCTAAATTGAAGGATATTCTACAGAATATCTGACCAGTATTCTTCAAAATTGTCAAGGCCATCAAAAGCAAGGCGTGTCTGAGAAACAAGGAAAATCCAGAAAATGTTAAGGAGACATCATGATTAAATATATGGCATTCTAGGTGGGACCTTAAAACAGAGAAAGTACATTAGGGAAAAACGAATGAAATCCAAATAAAACATGGATTTAGTTAATAGTACTGTAGCAGTGTTTATTCGTTAATTGTGATAAATGTACCATAGGAACGTAAGATGTAAGATGTGAGTTATACTGAAACTCTGCCTATTATCTTTGTAGTTTTCTATAAATCTAAAAACTATTCTAAAATTAAAAGTTCACTTAAAATGGAATGAATGACAATAAAGATAAAAGAGCATAATGCAAGGAAACTATGAAATCAGCAAGGAAATACAGAAGTTTTTAATAAATATTAAATGTCAGTCTACCACTTGATGTATTGGTATCAATAAATGGCAGGATACCAGTGAGTCCATTGGCATATTAATCCAATAAACTTTTACAAATGATGAATTGGTTGTAAACATTGTGTTTTATAGCATTTGAAAATTCCAAATGGTAACTCCGCACATGATGTTTCTGCTCACATATTTCAGCATCCTGTTTTTAGAATCTGCAGAAAGAAATATTTCATGTCCTTTAGGGAGGTTTAATAAAAAGCAACAGGTGGAAAATGGATTTTGCAGTAGCACGAACGGCCATAACCATAAATACTAGTACCTCAGAATTATACCAGCAGAGGACTGTAAACACATTAATCTCCCAGCAGTGCAGAAATTCCATTCTCAGATGTCATCTTAATTTCAGGCACAAAGATTGAATGCCTCCATTTAAATTCAAAACACAGAGTGGATATGATGATCCTTTATTTTCATGGGGATTCATGTGAGTGAGTTTGCCAGTTTCCTCATCTATAAGATGGGGTTGATAAAATCCCATCTCAGCATTGTGGGATTAAATAAGATGATATACATAAGATACCTAACATGGTGGATGGTACACAGTATGTTTTCAGTAAATGGTAGATTACTGTTTATTATGCTCACAAGTATTAGGATGTTCCTAGAATCTCAGAACTAGAAGCCACTTAGAGATGTACTTTTTGAAACACTATTAATTTACAAACAAGGAAACTGAGGCCAGAAGGCAGTGACTTGCCTGGAGTCAGGCGGCAACTTCGTTCCAGAGATGGGATTTGAATCTTTGTTCCTCAGGTCCCACTTGGGTGCTTTTTCCAGATCCGGATTTCCTAACAATACTGCAAACCTACTATGTGCTAGTGGCTGACACAAAGCTCTCTGCAGAATTCCAATCCGGGCATCTCTGCCTCTGAAGATGCCATTCCCTTTCCTCAGAGGGAGCGGGCTTCTCCGCCTCCCTCTCCAATAGGTGTGGCAATCAGCTCTCTTCCAGTCAGTTCCCTTTGACTGCATCAGCATTTCAGCTGCTGCAGCCTGCTTGTGGACAGAGCAGGGGGTGGCAGTGGTGACGGCTGTTTTGGGAAAGGAAATGTAAGGGCATTTCAGCTGCTGTGCTGGGGTTGACTAGGAGCACATGGAGAGGTGCCCCTCCCATCCCCCAGAGTGGGTTGGCTGGATTTCAGTGTGGAGTGTGAGGACATGTGGGGGTAAGTAAAATTCATTATAAAAATATACATGCTTAGGGGTATCCATGGTGGAAAGAAGAACACTATTTAGACTAATACTTGGTTAAAAAAAGTTAATTTTTATGCACTTATTAGTATGCAAAAATAATATAAAAATTACTTTCCTGTGGCTTCATTTTATCATTTGATAACTGTTAGCACTTGTTGCTTTTAATTAACTTCTTTTTAAAAAAATTCCCTAAGGAAAACATTGTTTTTTCTTTTCTGGTATGTGGTGGAAGGCACATAACTCCATTAGTTTAGTCAAAATAAAAAGGAGATGTGGCTGCATTCATGGTAGGGCTGCTTCACCTGAGCTCCATCACCTTCTGCTCCTGACTCCGTGGCCCCCTTTGCTTTTTAAAAAGGGGAGGGAAAGAAGTGAGGAGAGCCTTGGGGAGGGAGGGAGGAGTCTGGAGGGAAGGTCTGCGTCTCCAGCCTAGCCCACTTAGTCCTTGTCCTTCAAAGTCACTATTTACTGCAGTCTGGGAAAGGAATGGGGGTTATTTCTGGACAGTTGTCTCATAAAGTCCTTTAGACCTGTCTGAATGCTAAATGCTCCATGGCACTGGTTATCCAGGGGAACAAAATTTTCCTTCGCCAAATTTATGAGGCTGGGTTGAAAACCAGGTTGAAACAGAGCCTGGCGAATCCCCATGGCAAAATGATTCATCTTTGTGGAGTCGGAAAATCTATTTTTATCACCTTTATTCAGCCAGCTCCTGATTTTAATTCTCTCACTGAGCGACTGCTGTTTCCTTCATGGTGCTGAATAGACCAAATGTCTCAGGAGTCTGAAACTTCTCTCTTGCTACTCCCAATGTGGCTGATTCAGCAGCCTTGGGAGAAGGGGTTTGTCCTGTGCTGCACGGGTGGGTTCCGTACAAGGTGAAGGTCAAATGAAACCGAGAGGCTGCAGATGTCAGCAGCCTGCCTTTGACTCAGGAATTCTGCTTGGGGGTGTGTGCCACTCTGCTTTCCTGCTTTCTCTCTAAGGTGGAGAGAAAGTGACTGGGCAGCTGTAACTCCTCCAATCTTGAAGACTTTCCCAAGGGAAGAAGGGGCAAAAATAAGCCATGCTCCTTAGAGCTCCCAATGCATCTCCTCTATCTAATCATTGGGCAGAGAGAGACTTCCTGACAACATTGTGTTCATTTTCCTATTTCCATTCAGTTCTGTAACTGTGCATTCCAGGCTGCTACATAGTCCCAGCTGGTTCTTGCTGGAGTCCCAAGTAATGCTGAAGGTAGTGATGATAATTTTCTGTAATAAGTAAGTTTAAAGGATACAGATATGGAAGAAGAACTCACTCTTGAGTTTCCTTTTCTAATGGATTCAGCATGCTTACTCTCTGGGTGCTATGACAAATGACAATTAGGAAAGCAACAGGAATGTTGGCTAGACAGGAACAGTGACGCTGCTGGGGACATTCCCAGCACCTAGTATATTGGTATATAGTAGGCACTTAATAAATATTTGTGAAATGAATGGCCATGATACTGTTCCTCATAGGCTTCAGTTGGCTTTCTTAACAGCTGTCCTTCAGGACATAGTGCCACCTGTAGTATACAGAACAGTTAGGAGCTGACATTCTAGAGTGAGATGGCCTGAGTTCAGATCCTGGATTTGATCTCAGTTGTGTGCTGATGTTTGGCAGGCAACACAATCACTTGTTTCCTCATCTGTAAAAATTGACATAATATAGTAACTGCCTTATATAGTTTTCATGAAGAGTAAATGAATTAACACAGGTAAAGAGTCTAGATATTTTTTTCTTGTCATGTGGTTCAAGATATGAAGAAGAAGAAAAGCAGGAATAGGAAAAGAAGGAAGAAGAGGAGGAGAAGGAGCTTTGGTCATTGGGATAAATTTGAGACCCTTTGAGATTTTGGCCCTGCCTTTTAGGTTAAATAATTCTCTAAAACCATGATTCACTGATTTTTAAACCTTTCCTTGTCCAGTAGAGAGAATAATTTGAGAATAAAAGGGTAAAATGGTCCAGCTGTGGTGGCACATGCCTGTAATCTCAGCACTTTGGGAGGCTAAGGCAGGCAGATCACCTGAGGTCAGGCATTTAAGACCAGCCTGGCCAACATGACAAAACCCTATCTCTGCTAAAAATATAAAAGTTAGCTGGCCATGGTGGTGTGCATCTGTAATCCCAGCTACTCAGGAGGCTGAGGCAAGAGAATGACTTGAACCTGGGAGGTGGAGGTTACAGTGAACCGAGATCACACCACTGCACTCTAGCCGGAAAAAAAAAGAATAATAAATTGATTTCAGGGGGAAAAAGATGACAGATTATTACCAAGAGTTACTGAGCTCCTGCTCCTTGTCGCGTACTAACTGTATTCAGTGTTGAAACAAACTGTCAGTCTTTGCCCTGATGGACACTGCAGCTGACTCTCGAGGACTGCTGGGCACTGTGAATTCACTGCCTCAGAGCTCACAGCTGCTACGTTCCTTGTTCTCTGCCTTTTAAAAAGGAATGTAGAATAGATCTGGAAAGGTGAAGCTTCAGACTTAGCTCCCAACAGGACTTGAGGGGTGAGGAAGTAGGGAGATATTTGTGTGTTTGTGGAGTGGCAGATGAAGCCTAATTGTACAGCAGTGTAAAGGCAGTGAAAGAAATGTAGACATGGGCATTGGATTGAACCATGATACTGAAGGGACATCCAAAGCAGTAATGTATCATCAACCTGTGAAATCTAAAGAAGCCCATGTAAGTTCTAAAAGAATGAAGGAACCAAAGCAGTTGTTGTGATGATATAAGAGCCATAGCTTATTAGACCCCCAAGAGTCCCAAAGCCCAATCTTGAGAGTGTTGATTAGGGAAGGCTGAATTCCTTTGGCATCCTCCTCTTTTTTCAGCTCTGGGTACTGCCACAGCAGGTGAGCTTCTGTTTGGTCCCTTTCAGAGCCTGGAATCTCCCATCTCTTGGAAATACAATGGTATGTATGAGCTACGGACTCCCACCTGGCTTTGCTGATCTGTGGGACATTCTATTTTAATTTGATGAATGCTTTTTTGACTCTAGAGATCTTCAGCAGTACCTGCCCTTCACACCATTCCCTCACCTTTGCCATATCTGCTTTTGAGTAGCAGTTTTATCCCTAGATGTTTTTTATAGCCCAGACCTGGTAAATCACCAATGCGAATTATAGAATGAAATCATTTTTCATCCTGCTTTCATCCCAGTGGCTGGATTAATTTTTTGGATCTCTGTTTTCTATAAGCAGTCATTTCTTCCACAGCAGCCATCTGTGAAGAAACAGAGCTTACGAAATGACTAGGGCATGTTTTACATGGCTGTGCTCCGTTCCTTCTGTTTGATTCCCTTGTAAGCTTTGGCAGTGATTTCCACAAGCGTTTCTGTGGGAGGTGCTGGAGAATGACTTTGGTAAACATCCCCCTGGCTATTGTTGGCCCTTTCCCCACAAATACCATAAAGGACACAACTTGAAAAGTAGCTGTGGTTTCTAAGCTCCTCCTATGGCCGACCCCAGGTCTGACATCTGAAAAGCTGATCTCAGCCATGCTTGTGGCAGCCTGGCCTGGCTCTGTGTTTGCATGACTTCTTCCGGGCCACTCCTGCCTGGAGTGGAGCTCTGACTATAGAGTTTACTCCCTTCCCCTCATTATACCTCCTGGGATTTTCACCCTAACCCTCAATCTGCTGGAGTCTTTTTTGATAGAATCTCATTTCATCTCCCTCATTTCCATTTCAGTTTTTCATTCCATTAAGAATGGAATGACTGGTGCCATTGAAAACCAGCCTTAGAAGTTCTCAATGTATTGATTTTATTTATACTTCTAGTGTTACATTTTGCTTTTAGGAATATGGAAAAGCTTAGGGAATTTTTGGGCATGTGTTTTTCTTTTCTTAATTTTTTTCCTGTGAAGATACTAATGGCAGGAAGTTTCTGCTTTCAAATTACTCAATCAAGGTAATTGAAGACTAAAAAAAATTAAACGTGTGAATTTAGCAGTAAAAACTTATGGGAAGGAAAAAATGTCTTCCTTATAAGAAGAAACAAAAAATGGATATGAATAAACTTGTTAGAAAGAGAAAACTGATTTACCAGCAACTGAACACCATTTTGTTTCCTGATTTTTTTGTCTTTAAATAGACTGTGCTATTTCCTGAAGTTGACCCATTTTCCTTGCTTCTGCCAACACTCCTTTAAGATATGTATTTATAAAGTTTATTCCACCCTGATATTTCAATAATTTCCAGAAATCCATCCCATCACAGTAGCTTCCATACTGACAGGGAACCTGACCTCAGTATTTTCTGAAGTCAAAGGATGGTTTTAAATGTATGTAAGTGCAGATATAGAGAGTAAGAGAGAAGAACTTGCTCTATGAGTCAATGCTAATAAATTAAAAATAGTAACTAAAAAAATAACGTAGTCCTCACATTATTTTTAAAGCATTATATGCTATGATGCTGGCAAAACTGATTACCATATATAATAGCTTTCAAAAAGATAAGTAACTAGGCTATCTTTGTTTTTATCAGCATGTTTTTTTGGTGACTTTATGTTGATTATGCTAATTGTACAAATATGAGATTTGTGGGGAAGAAAGTGACATGTGGAACTATGTCTTAAGAGATGTGGGTGTTAATTCCATTGGTGGATCCAGCACTTTCTTCCTCAATAAAGGGTATTTGTTCCTAAAATAACTAGTGCCCTTCAAAGCACAGAGTATCTAGCTCAGCTAAAGGTATTTAATTTATATTATAAATGTACATATGTATTTTATGAATTTTAATAGAAATATGTTAATTTACATTGATAAGTTTAAACATAAAAACATAAAACATATGGAATATGTTTGAGTGTATTGTTAGGGACATCTTTGAGCTCCTGTGGAGATCGTATTTTGTCCCTAACATAACTTACATTTAAGAAAATTGGATTTTTCATGAAATTTACTCAGGTAAGACTGTAGGCTGAGTTTAATATATATGACAACTAAACTTTCAGCTCATATTGCACCAAATTAAAGCTTTCTTCTTTGTCTTTGAGCACAAGAATGAAGGCTGGCATATCCTCCAATAGACTGAAATGTGCCCTCACAGTCATTTTTGACCACCTTATGAGCATGATTAATTGACAGCATGTTGTCACTATCTTAATTATTTGGTCTGAATCTCAGCTCCTGTGCCAGACCTCTGAGTCCCAAATGTAGCGCCACAGTCTGGGTCTTCACATCTTGGCCAGGTTTCTGTTAAAAAAACAAAGGCGTCTCTGTGTTACAGTTTTATGGAGCGCATGTGGTGTGTATTTATTTTGTGATAGGTTTTTATCACTTGGTAGAAAGATGTTACTGTATCTTAACTGAATGATCGTTTCACCCCATTGCTCCACAGACCCTAGTTGTTTTTTTCCATGGGTGATGGATTTTGAGGAGCATGTTGACAAGCCTGCCCTGAAAATCTTTCGTCTCCAGATGTTTGCTTCTATATTTTTATCTGAAATTCAGCCTTTTCACTTGTGGACCTGCTTCCCAGCAGCAAATAACATGACGAACTCTTTGTCTTTAAATTTCAGACTCCCCATTCATTGCCCTCTGAGCCTTCTTAATTCCAAACCTATGATTATGCTGGATGCTTTATGTGTTATGCTCCAGCTTGTAATGGGCCAACTGAAAGATAAACTGCTATTAAATAAATCTATGACCCTTTTGAGAACAAATAGAGCTGTTGAAAGTATTTAAGAACATAGTGACTCCTCAAAAGACTGTGAACGTTCTCGAACCCTTTGAATCAAAGTGAATTTTCTTCACTCTCCTTGTGTGGGTGTACACTGAAACTTAAAGAACCTCAGTAGCAAGATATTTGAAGCCTTCTGTGTTCTTAACCCTGCAAAGTTTTTCTTGGCAAGACTTGAAGAAAATGTAGCTGTCGTCTATTTTCTGCTCCTGTTGAGGGGCGCAGTTGAGACTGGGAGGCCTCTGATGTGTCAGGGAGAAGCCTGCAGTGTAGAGAAGAGCCCAAAAGCCTCCAGGTGCCCAGGGTTCGCTAGGTATTTCATTATCTAGTTACCTGGTTATTCCATTACCTAGTTACCTAGTTATTCCATTGCATTCAACCTCTTCTCCAAGCCAGGCTGGGTTGTTCTTCTACTTTGATCTTTTCTCATGTGTCTCTGTTGCTGTGGAGATGTAACATTAAAGCCTACCCCAGACCACACATCTGTTGCCACCACGTTTCCCTCTGAACACTGGCTCCGCCCTACTGCCATTAGGATGGTTATGCTTCCTAGAAAGCTCATTCTTTGTGCTGGGGCAGCTGCTGAGGACCACACAAGCTTTGCTGTCATGAGTTTAGCCTTCAGGAACTCCCCAGCTCACCTAAGTTACCTCTTGGGTCCTTGACTGGAACTCCAGTTGCCAGGTAATGGAGATACAGTAATTTGCATTGATCTCTCTTCCCTTTTCCATCTTACCTGCTTCTCTTCTGAAGAGAACTGCTCTGAATTGGCAAATGCCTACAGGGACTTCAGTGTCATAGGACAGGCTACCTTAACTCCTTTGTTCAACCTCAGAGTCACTGCCAATACAAGGGTAAAACAGATTTTGTTCATTGTACTCAATTTCAGTGTGATGTGAGTTGGAATGCTAAGAAAAACTTAGAGATATTTTTAGCAAAAATGAAATATTTTGATGCCTATCTCTCACCTGAAAATTTTCCCAGATTTGCTATTTCTAGATTTTAGCAGCTGCACAAAGGGGTATTGTGTTTGAGTCGGAAGAGAAAAATATTTTTATTTCCTGTCCTTGCCATTTAGTGGAATTGATAAAAAAGCATCAAGGATCTTTGAGTTCTGGATCTCCTGCAAAAAAACATATTACGTAATGAAGGACTGGAGTGGTTTTTTCCTGTTTGTCAGTATGAGGGGAGAGTTACTGTGGAAAGTGAAGGGCAATAATCAGCAGGAATGAAAAAGAGCTTTGCTAGAAAATCACAGCAAGGGTGATCGGGCAGTTACTCTGTTATCCGGCTCTAAATTTAATGTTGACCTTGACAATGGCTTTATTTTATTCTGTTTTTTATTTATTTTATTTAATTTTTAGTGGATCACCTGAGGGCAGGAGTTCGCGACCAGCCTGGCCAACATGGTGAAATCCGTCAATGGCTTTTACATCCTCCTCCAACGTAGTTAACAGCCTTCCTCACTCATTCCTAAAAAGACACTGTTGCAACTTCAATTGCAGGGTTGTTGGAGCTACCTGATGTTTTATTAAATGGTTATTTAATCAATAAATAAGTGATCATCTCTTATGGTTGATTAGGAAGTATTCATTAAAAAGTCATAGGTTCAACTTTTTAAAAAGTCAAGTCAACACAGAGCTTATGTATTTAAGCAGTTGGAAAACAAAATGTTCAGTCAAGAATATCTATTTTATTTCATACTTACTTGAAATTTAATTTTTTTGGCCACAGTTTACATGGTCCAACTGTTAGGTTGGTTAGGTTTGCCAACGTGAAATATTAACAATGGGATGAATGCTTTATAAAAAGAGATTGTTTCAGCTTGGTCTACCATTATTCATTCATCAAGCCAGACTCTGTCAACAATTTCTAAGCACACATTTGATGATATATTGTTATAGGAATAAAATATATGTTATATGAATAGAAAACTGCATTCCATGTAGGGTAGAAAGAAGCATTTGGTGGTCTGTTTTTTTGTTTTGTTTTGTTTTTTTGAGACAGAGTCTCCCTCTGTCACCCAGGCTAGAGTGCAGTGGCATAATCTCAACTCACTATAATCACCACCTCCCCAGTTCAAGCAATTCTCCTGCCTCAGCCTCCCAAGTAGCTGGAGTACCGGTGTGTGCCACCATGTCCAACTAAGTTTTGTAATTTTAGTAAAGATGGTGTTTCACTATGTTGGCCAGGATGGTCTCAAATTCCTGAGCTCAAGTGATCCACCTGCCTCGGCCAAAATGCTGAGATTGTAGGCATGAGCCACCGTGCCCAGCGTGTATTTTTTTAAAAATAAAAATAATCCTTGTTGTTTAAAAATAAAAAACAACTGTTTGTGTTGTTCTGTTATGCTTCTCTTTCTATAGAAAGAACTCAATGTGTTTTTTTCCCTCAACTTTCTTCTTTTTTATTCTTCTTCAGTCCCATCATTCAGTTTCTTTGTTCCTAAGTCTTTTAGGTGATTTAACCACACTCTTTTATTGCCTGATTTTCTGTTCCATTTAGCATGTTATTCTAGGCAATTAATGTTTATACATATTTTATTATTATGGCACTAAAATAGTAAAGAGCGTTAGTACAATTGGAGCAAAAGTTACTCTCCTAAGCCCCATTCTTCCCCTAGCTCAATTCAGCGTTCCATTAGCCATAGAAACATCAAGGGTTTCACATACCTACATATGTATATGGAATGAGAGGAAAAAGAGAGAGAGTGAGAGATTGAGACCGAGATTGAGACAGAGAGAGCTATTTCCCTGTGAAGTCTTTATTATTGGAAGAATCAAAGATTTGCAAATGGAGATTTTTCTTTGCATCTTCTTCTTCTTCCTATTATCCTTTTTTTTTAAAAAATAAAAATGTTTATTTTATTTTTAATGGACAAGTGATAATTATATTTATTTCTGGGGTACAAGGTGATGAGGTGGTATTATGGTATCTGTATACAATGTGGAATCATCAAATCAGGATAAGTAACATGTCTGTCACCTCACAGACTTATTTCTTTGTGGTGAGAAGGTTTAAAATCCACTCTTCATGCAATTTTGACGTATACATTATCGCCAACTATAGTTGTTATGCTGTCTAATAGATCACTAGAACATATTCCTCCTGTCTAACTGGAATGTTGTGTGCTTTGACTAACATGTCACTTTCTCCACCCACCTCTTACCTCTTCCTCAGCCGCTGGTAACCTCCATTCTACTCTCTGCTTCTATGAGTTTGGCTTTTTTAGATTCCACATATAAGTGAGATCATGTGGTATCGGTCTTCCTATGCTTTTTATTCTTAAATATATTTACCACAGACGCCCAGCTTCATCCCCTGCCTTAGCCACTGCTCAGCCCAAGGTGACCCTGGGCTAATAATTTAAGTTTCACATTTTTCATCTGTAAAATGATGATTAGCTATAGTACTGACCTTATAAGACTATTGTAAGGACTAAATGAGCTAATATATATAATAATATATACAGATATATGCATATATATAATATATACAGATATAAATATATGCATATATTTACATATACATATAGTATATGCATATTATATATACACATAAATATATACATAATGTATTAATATATAAAAATATAAACATAATATACAGATATATTAAAATATAATATACATTTTAAATACATATAATATGTTTTTATGTTGTTATATATATATATACATAAAACAATGAGTACATTTACCTAGTACATGGTATACGCTTAGAAAAAGATGACAATAGTAATGGTGCTGGTACAGATGTTAATGTCACTCATATTCTTCCCTAAATCTCTATTTTCCCATCTATAAAATGGCATAGTAATAATGCCTGACTCGTTAATTTGTGAGGGAATAAAGGCATATGGATCAGTGTAGCATGTTGCCTGGCACCTTATGAGGTCTCAGTGAATCATGATGGATACTTCTGCAATGACATAGAGCATCGTACTTCTCCTTTATCGCTACCCTTTGTTGAAGGCTTACATTTTAATCCATAATCTTACCATGAGGCCCTGAAATTACACTAGCCAAGACATTTAGAGCCAATGATTTGTTTTCTTCATTTCTAGTCCTCATTTGTAAAATGAGAGTGTTGAACTAAGTACTCTGAATAGTTTCTTCCTCTAAAGTATTTTCACAACCATCTTATCTCTCTCAACTCATTTTAAGAAATACCTGCTAATGAGAAACTCATCCAAGAGAACTTCTTTACCCCCATTCCACCAAAAACCTTACTAAACTAGTCTCTTTAGTTGCTCAGTCAATTTTCTCTTATTCAAAAAGTTGGGCTGTTTTGTTTGATTAATGACACCATCAATTTATCCCAGAGCGTAATTGATCAGTCCATAATTCCCCAAAGTCATTCTTATTTCCTATGGTTATATTTTTAATTTATAAACCTTTGGCCAGTTTCCCCAAAAATTAAATCCTGATGCGTTTCAGATATATGTTCCAAATATCGAGGAGCAGTATTCAATTTTGTCTCTTTGCCAGTGGCTGCTCTCACCTTGTTCCAACTCCCAAATCCCCATCTCGTTTTTTCCTTTTTGGAGAATAGTCATGAAAAACTGGTTTCCATTATAATTCCATCACCCCTAGAGGCAGGAGGACTAAGTATGCAGTGCAGTTTCAGGCCAAGAACATTGGACTGGAGGCCCAAAGAGCGGAGTTGCAGTGCTGGCCCTGCCTCCAGAGCTGAGGGGCTTTGGGCCGAGTACTTTCTGTTTTTTAGTCTTCAGTTGTCTCATTTGTGGAGTGAAAGATGATTCCTAAGACCTTTCTACCTGTGAAAACTCATGGTTTCTATTCTTTCCCATTTTGTCCCCTGCTGTTAATTTTTTTTTTTTTTTTAAGACATTGTGTCTCACTATGTTGCCCAGGCTGGTCTCAAACTCCCAGGCTCAAGCAACCGTCCTGCCTTGGCCTCCCAAAGTGCTAGGATTGCAGGCATACGAGCCACTGTTCCGGGCCTGATGATATTAACTACCATTTATTTAGTACCTACAATATGCTAGATATTAATCTCATAATAGTTAATATTTAGCATGTGCTCACCATGTGCTAAGCACTTCACTCCTCACAGTAACCCAACAAAGTAGTTACAACAGGTATCCTCCTTTACAGATGAAGAAACTGAGACACAGGGATGTGAAGTCCGTGCTCATGGGTATGCACTCAGTGAGGGATAGAGCCAGAAGCTGAACCCAGGAGGCTGATGTCTTGCCCTTAGTCATTTTATTATATAACATTCCTAAGCACTTTATTTTTTTCCTTTTCTCTCTACAGTAGCACTAGGATGGATATAATAGTACCATCATTTAAAAAATGAAGAAACCAAGTGCAAGGAAGCAAAATAATTTGGCCACCACAATAACCCAGCTAGCGTATGACAGAGCTGGGCATCAAACCTAAGCCTGGCCCCTAACCACCATGTTCCGAGACCAGAGTGGATTTCTTACTACTCTCACACGGATCTTGTGGGTTAGTGAGAAGCAAAGTATAGCATTTTAAAAAGAAGGATACTTTTGCTTTCTATTTAAAAAAATTTTTTAGCATGTAAGATAGAAGTTTGCTAGATTTACCTAAAGAAACAGATAGAAATCACTTTGTAATCAACACATTATTTATATGTAGATTGATTCTTTTTGTTTAGTAAGATATCACAGTTTAATCTAGTTCCTGTTACATTTGTCTTATATTTCAAAGAATGCTATCTGAATTGTTAGGTTGTTGCCAGAGTAATTGTGGTTTTGCCATTAAAAGTAATGACAAAATTAGAAGCAATGACAAAAACCACGATTACTTTTGTACAGCCTAATAAGAAAATTTGGCCATGTACCCAAATTGTAAGAGACGGCAGGCTTCACCCCTGCCGTCTCTTACAATATTCACCAATATCCCCAGTGTGGCTGCCATTTCTTATGCCCACTGTCCCTCACACTGCTATTTAAAAATCAATTATCCTGTTTATAAAATGAGACTCAAAATTTGGTATAGTATCTAAGTGGTTAATTTTATATTGTGTGTATGTATTTTTCCTATTGATTCAGTCAACAGGTATTCATTGAGCACATGTGGCAGGTGATCAATTAATACCTGTTGGCTGAATCAATAGGAAAAATAATTTGATACTTTTAGTTCATTTTATTCTCCTAGGTATTTTAAAAAATGAGCCTTCTACTTTCAAAATGGTCTGGAGTAAATGGCTCAAGGCCATCTCATTTCACCATCTCTGGTGCCTCAAGTTGGAATCAATCATACATCACTTGGCCTGAAATTCAGATAATAGTTGACAGGAAGTGGGCAGTAACTGTTTCCTTGTTTTTTGTTGTTTGTGTAAATGTTAAGTGCTATGGCAACAGAAAATTAACAGCCAGATGAAGAACAGAAACATATGGAGAAGTGAAAGGCAGCCTTGAAAAAGAGATATTTGAAAGAAAATTGATATGAGTGAGTGCATTGCTAACATGCTTGTGTTCCTGAGTAGAAATGCAAGCTTACTAAGATTAGAGAATTAATGAATTAATTGGTACCCTTTCTTCTTTTACAAAGGACTCAAAACATAAAAATACTAAATTATAGTTGGGGGGAAAAGTAAAAACTTTGACCATGGACAATATCAGTGTAACCAAAAGATAGTATAATTTTAATAATTGGGACACACACTTTACTCTGAGTTTCCTGGCAGCCATAGCAAAAAGGAAAATATGATTAGTTACAAAGCTTTTAGCTTCCATCAGACATAGTCAATTTCTCATGAGGAAGAAAGTTATTTTTAACATCTAGGTTTAAAAGAAATTCCTTTCATAGGTATTCATATTGGAGACTAACTCTTTGACTCCAAAAATCAGAATGTTTCTTCTTTCCCCTCTGTGATAAAAAAATTGATGCCATTTAAGATGAAGAGTAAGTTTCTAAAGTAATGTTGAGGCCTGCTGTGTAATTAGGTAAGAATATAGATGGACTATGAGGGGAAATATGTCTTTCATCCTTTCAGCAATATCTATAGAGTTCATGAGTTTAAACTTTCATAATTATGGATATTTATAACAGCCTTGCCTTCTATTGCTAAGCTCATAAGAGATCACTCCAAACAGTGCATGATTCTCAAAATTTTCTAAAGGAGTTTTTCAGGACAAGGTAACACTAGTAAGGCTTGCTTTTCTTTATATGGTTGTATCATAACACTTATTTGTATCAAGCTCAAATGGGGTAGGCTGTATTGCTGGCATTGGGCACTCCAAGGATACAAATAGGAGATGAAATTAGAGTGTTTGTATGAAGTAGAGTTCAAGGAACTATATCTTGCAGACCAAAACCAGCCTGCTCCCTTTGGTTCATGGCCTGTGGGATAAGAATGGTTTTTATATCTTTAAATGGTTGGAAAGAAATTAAAAGAAAAATATTTCATAATACATGGAAATTAAGTTAATTTCTAATTTCAGTGTCTACAAATATAGTTTGATTAGAATACAGCCATAGTCACTCATTTATATAGTATCCATGGCTACTTTCATACCACAGTGGCAGAGTAGATACAACAGAAAACATATGGATCACAAAGCCTGAAATGTATACTATTTGGCCCTTTCAGAAAAAGCCAATTCCTATTATAGTGGAGAAAGTGCTTTCTATGTGTATTAGTCTGTTCTCATACTGCTGTTAAAGACATACTCAAAACTGGGTAATTTATAAAGGAAAGAGGTTTAATGGACTAACAGTTCCACATGGCTGGGGAGGTCTCATAATCACAGCAGAAGAGCGAGGGACGTCTTACATGGCAGCAGGCATTTATAAAACCATCAGATTTTGTTATGAGACTTACTCACTATCAGGAGAACAGCAAGCACAGGAAAGACCCACCCCATGATTCAGTTACCTCCCCTTGGGTCCCTCCCACAACTTGTGGGGATTGTGGGAGCTACAATTCAAGATGAGACTTGGGTGGGGACACAGGCAAACCATATCACTATGTGTTCATGAGCTGTATGAAGAGTCTGTAAAAGGAAGAACCTTTGGCCAGATACAGTGGCTCAAACCTGTAATCTCAACACTTTGGGAGGCCGAAGTGGGCAGATCACAAGGTTAGGAGTTCGAGACCAGCCTGACCAACATGGTGAAAACCCTGTCTCTACTAAAAATACAAAAATTAGCTGGGTGTGGTGACATTTACCTGCAATCCCAGCTACTCAGGAGACTGAGGCAGAAGAATCACTTGAACCCAGGACCTGGCAGAGGTTGCAGTGAGCTAAGATCATGCCATTGCACTCCAGCCTGGCGGCAGAGCGAATCTCCATCTCAAAAAAAGGAGTAGGAGAAGGAGAAGGAGAAAAGGAGAAAAGGAGAAAGGGAGAAAGGGAGAAAGGGAGAAAAGGAGAAAAAAGGAGAAGGAGAAAAGGAGAAGGAGAAAGGAGAAGGAGAAGGAGAAGGAGAAAAGGAGAAGGAGAAGGAGAAAAGAAGAAGAAAGAAGAAAAAGGAGGAGGAGGAAAGAAAGAAAGAAGAAAAAGGAGGAGGAGGAGGAAGAAGGAGGAAGGAAGAAGAAGAAGAAGCATCTTCTCATGTAGACAGGGCCCTCTGTCTATGTGGTACATCCTTTATATCTCCATATGCTGATTTTTAAAACATGGCATGTACCACGCTTGCATCAGCATCCACCTGAGAAGAAGACTCCAGAAGCCTGGACTCATGAGCCCAGGGCCCAATATAAATGCCATTGCCTTGCTTGGGAGCCTTTCCCTACTGGCTCTTATTCTCTTGGAATCAATGCCTTTTTCTCATCTTTTGCTTCTTGTTCTCCTGGGCTGCTGCTCACCAATCCATAAAAATTATAAACATGTATATTTAAAATTTTGGGGCCACAAAATGTTCAAATTACCCTGCTGCTACCTCTTCTAGATGCTTGGTCTGTTCTTTATTAATGCCCACCTTTTCTCAGGAGCTTGGATAAAATGGCGCACACCTGTAGTCCTAGCTACTAGGGAGGCTGAGGCCAGAGAAACGCTTGAACCCAGTGAGCCGTGATCGCGCCACTGCACTCCAGCCTGGGTGACAGAGTGAGACTGCGTCTCAAAAAAAAAAAATCGCTGAAGTCTGTTTGCCTTTCTCCTAGGCTCTGCATTTTATGTCCTTATTAGTATTTGATTATGATAATTTTAAAGCTTTATGTAATCAGAGGTAAGGCAGACTTTAAGAATTATGAGTTGAAAAATCAGGTTCATCGCTCATGGAAGTAATATATAAAGTTATCTCCTTAGGAATTTTAATTCTTTGAGGTGAGCTATTTAAAATTAAAAGTGCAAAGTACTTATGTGTTTAATTCCTATTCCAATACCCAAAATCTGAATGGAGGTTAATAAAATCATGCAATTATGGGGTTAACGTGACCCTAAGTGCCACTGGTATAATTAACCTTTTAGGTGCTACAGAAATCTCTTCTCTCCCTTCTGGAGTAATGGCCAGCTGGTCTCTGCGAGATCTTTCTCACTGATTGGCAGCTGTCTGACTCCTGGTTTAGTTCCGTTATCGGGATACTGTTTACCATACCAGCCACTGTGCTTTTGGGGTTACAACCATGAATGACATGGTCTCCACCTTTGAAGAGCTATCTAGTGGGGGAGGCAGACAATTTCAGTTTAGCATGGTAGGTGATAAGATGGATATATTCACAAAGTGCTGTGGGAATATATGGGAGGACTTTAATTGAGTCCACTTGGGAATTTGGAAAAATCTTCCTAAAGAAAGTAGCACAGGAGGTGAGTCTTGAAGGATAATTGAGTTCACCAGGCAGAAAGAAAAAGGTGATATTTATGTTCCCGGCAGATAGAACAGCATGGGAGAGGACATAGAAATATGGAGCAAAGTGTGCAAGGCACCGCTAGACCAGAGGATGAGGTAGGGTGTGGTGGAGGATGAGGAGAGCAGGGAGATATGCACTGTCTTGAGAGTCCCTGTGCACCTGGTAAAGGACTTGGGATCCCTTCTCATGGTGATTAAAAGAAAGAAAGCAGGCCGGGCGCGGTGGCTCAAGCCTGTAATCCCAGCACTTTGGGAGGCTGAGGCGGGTGGATCACGAGGTCAAGAGATTGAGACCATCCTGGTCAACATGGTGAAACCCCGTCTCTACTAAAAATACAAAAAATTAGCTGGGCACAGTGGTGCGTGCCTGTAATCCCAGCTACTCAGGAGGCTGAGGCAGGAGAATTGCCTGAACCCAGGAGGGGGAGGTTGCGGTGAGCCGAGATAGCGCCATTGCACTCCAGCCTGGGTAACAAGAGCGAAACTCTGTCTCAAAAAAAAAAGAAAGCGGTAAACTCTGAATGATAGCAATGAAAGAATGAAGGAAGAGAGGCTGGTTTCAAGGTTCCAAAGGGGATGTTGGTGTCAGTGGATCAGACTTTATGGTACACTGGTGGTGACCTCTGATGAAAGATTATTGAACCAGTTTCAGCCATCTTCCCTCTTGGATCAGGGGACTGGAGGCCAGCTTTGGCATCCTCCATTCATTTTTGGTTTACCTACTATGTATTGTATACCTACTATGTACTAGATCCTGTGCTGTTATCTCAGTGTGTAGGGACATAAAAACAAGACAGATAATATCCTTGACTTAAGTGAATTCTCAGGCTCAGCAATATTAGGCTAGGGCAAGTCAGGTTCAGCACCTGAGCCTGGAGAAGCTGTGGTGCCATGGCCAGCTTTGCTGATTTCCAAGCTCAGATTCACTAAAGCATGTTCTTTTCATGGTTGGCTTCAGTCCTTATAAAACTACAATTTTCTGAATCCAGATTTTTCTTCTTGAGAGCCATTTGAATCAGTTTTTCCATTCCCATCTTCTAAGGAAAAGGAGCTGCTTTGCTTCCATTTATATATAACAGACCTTCCAGTATTTCTCTTTGTGTCATTTATCTGTTACTGCAGTTGAACTAGGTAACAAACAATCACAAAACCTCAGGGGTGTAAAGCAAGTGTTTATTGCTCATGCATCTGAGATGGTTGGATTGGTGACTCTGCTGAGGTTGGCCGAGGTGATGGGTAACGTGGCACTGCTCCACATTATCTCTCTTACTCTGGTTCGCAGTCCCAGGCCTGTGCTCATGCTTCCCAATTCCTTCTGCTGTCGCCTATGAGACCTTGTTTCTGGACTACTCATCATCATGTCAGGATTTTTTCCTAAAATGTGCACTCAGACCGGCACAACCCTCCTCTAGGTATGGTCTAACCAGTAAAAACTGCAGGGGAAGCATTATTTTGTTTCTTATCCTCTGGACACATTGCTTCTATTAGTTGTTAATTTGGGCTGAGATGGCATTAGCTCACTTAGCAGATGAATTGCACAGTTGGCCCGCATCTCACATTAAGCTTGAGAAAAATAAAACTTCAGATTTTTGTCCATATACACTGCTGCCAATTCTCATCCATCCTGTTGAAAAAAATCTTTGTCTTTCATGCCTAGCCCTTGAACCGTGTCAATTGGGTTTTGTAAAGGGCCTTTGAAATATGTCTTGAATTAACTAAGTTCATTCATTCATTCATTCCATAAATATTTATTATGTCCCTGTTAGGTGCCAGGCTCTGTGCAGGGAACAAGACGTGAACATAGTCCTTGCTCTTGTAGAAGTTGTGCTCTAATTGCAGAAGGGTAGGGTAGATGTTAAAGATTTAGTAGTCAGGATTAAAAGGCATTATCCACTTTGTGACATGTTTCTTGCCATGGAGTAGTCTCCATTCTTTTTGAGAACTCCTGTAGTTGATTAAAATTCCAATCATTACCATTTGATTGATATTTGAAGTTTTGGTGAGATGTTGACACATCTGCTCAAACAAGGAATGAATAGTTAGTGGATGTGAAAACTGTTCACAAATTGCAAAAAGCAGGTTTCTGTTGAACATTGTGAACTTGATCGACATCACACTCAGGATGATGTTGGTTTAGCAAGCGTGTCCTACTGTTTTCATGGAAAGTTCAAACATCTTTCCCCTGTGCCACTTGATTTGCATAATGTGTGAAGGATTCTTAGGCAAAAGAGCATGTGGTGACTACTGAAGCCTATGCCAGAAAAGCTTTCTATCACTCAGAACTGCACGGTGTGCCTATGTTAGAGCTAGTTGAATGCCTTCCATTGGTTCCAAGGACACCCAGTTAGCAGTTCACTTGGTGTTGCCCTGACCTGACTCTAAAGCTGGGGTGTGAGTACTAGGAGGAAGCATCACCCCTTTTTCACTAACCCAGCATTCACAATGCAAAACAAATCTAAGTGAAGTTCTTTCATTCATTCAACAAATATCAGAAAATCACCAGGTACTGGAAATTCATCAGCAGTGCCCTTGAGGAGCATATATTCTAATGGGAAAACAGATAGATAGTAATAATAAAACTAACAAAAATGTTTTTCTTATATAGTTAGGCAGTAAGTTCTGTAAACAAGGGTGTAAAAGTGCTGAGATGAAAGACAAGTGAAAAGATAAAGTGTTACTTTGCTTTATTTTTGAGACAAGGTCTCACTGTGTTGCCTAGGCTGCAGTGCAGTGGCATGATCACAGCTCACTGCAACCTCAACCTCCCAGGTTCAGTGAATCTTCCCACCTTAGTTTTCTGAGTATCTAGACTCGGTACCATAGACTCTCAGTACCGTACACTCATGCTAGACTCATCTAGACTCTCAGTACCACAGACTCATGCTACTGTGCCTCACTAATCTTCTTGTGTACTTTTTTGTAAAGATAGGGTTTCACTGTGTTGCCCAGGTTGGTCTTGAACTCCTGGACTCAAGGGGTCCGCCTGCCTTGGTCTCTGAAGGTGTTGGGATAATAGGTGAGCCACCACACCCAGCCAGGTGTAATTTTAAATGGAGTGGTTGGCAGAGGCCTCATTGAGAAGGTAATATGTAGAACAAAAATCTGGAAAATGATCTGAAAAAAGAAATTAGCCAAATCCCAGCACTTTGGGAGGCCAAGGCAGGTAGATCATCTGAGGTCAAGGAGTTCGAGACCAGCCTGACCAACATGGCGAAACCCTGTCTCTACTGAAAACACAAAAATTTTCCAGGCATGGTGGCACATGCTTGTAATTCCAGCCACTTGGGAGGCTGAGGCAGGAGAATCACTTGAACCCGGGAGGCAGAGGTTGCTGTGAGCTGAGATCGCCCCACTGCATTCCAGAGTGGGCAAGAAGAGCGACACTCTGTCTCAAAAAGAAGAAAATATCATAACATGAAGAGATAACTGCCAGTGTCAAGTTCCCTGGTTCTACCTTTTGATCATTAACTCTAAATTACTTGTAGCTAGTAAATTAGCTACAAGTTTTTGAGTGCCCTCATGTGCCCAGGCATTGGGCAGTTTACATCTGTTGCTTGAACTCTGCCTAGGAAGTACATTATATTACACATCCCCATCTACAGTGGAGGAAACTGAGAGTCAGATGAATTAAGTCAGGTCTCATATTTTAAGCAGCAATGGAGATGGGATTTGAATCCATCTGACTTTGAGCTCCTGGAAGCCTGAGCATTTCCTTCTCTGTCTTGTGGCTTCTCTCACATAGACGTAACCTTGGTAAAAACAAACTGGGAAATTACCCTTTGAACTAAGCAATTTGGAGAGTGTTTTTAAAACTAAGAGATTGAGTTTCTAAGATATAACTGGTGTTCTTTAAAATTCACCACAGGATCTACTATTTCCAGGAAATCTTTCCTGAATAAGGGAAAGTATTTGGTATTCCACATCCAGCTAGGTTAATAGAGCTCTTTGTATAGCCTATCTGCCATTAAGGCAGCCATTCTACACAGAATTTTGTTTAGCTATCATTAATGACTATTCCAGGAACCTGTCTCTATTTCTTTGTGATACAAAACCAATTCTGTATCCACTGATTACTGACTGCTTGAGAATCTTGACACATAATAAACACAGACCTTCCTTGTGTTCTGATGTTGCAAAGTGTATCATCATGTGGGCTGTTGTAAAGTGGTTCTCACTTTTCCATGGCATCAATACCAGGATGGAGGAGTTGCCTCCCTAAGTGGTCATCATGACCAACAATGTCATAAATGCAAAGATAAAGGTAAAATTGCCTTTGAAGTTCCGTAAAAAAGGTTATACAAGGGAACCCCATGTACTAGTGTACATAAAACACACACAAAAAATACCTAACTCCACTTTCATACATTTAGAGTTTCCAAGAATTGAGAAAAGAGATGATATTTTAAAAAGTATACAAGAAAGTTTAAACTGATGCTTTTTCTTTCAATAAATAGGTCTAAATCAACAAAGATGTTAAAATGTGCCTGTTTTTTTAAAACTTTATAGCCGTTCTCTGTGTGTGTGTGTGTGTGTGTGTGTGTGTGCGCGCGCGCTGGTGTAAATAGAATGGTGAGAAGAATTCTTTTTTTTTTTTTTTTTTTTTTTTTTTTATTTATTAAATTTTTTTTTTTTTTTTTTTTTTTTTTTTTAATTTTTTATTGGATTATAGGTTTTGGGGTACATGAGCAGAGCATGCAAGACAGTTGCGTAGGTACACACATGGCAGTGTGCTTTGCTTTTCTTCTCCCCTTCACCCACATTTGGCATTTCTCCCCAGGCTATCCCTCCCCACCTCCCCCTCCCACTGGCCCTCCCCTTTTCCCCCCAATAGACCCCAGTGTTTAGTACTCCCCTTTCTGTGTCCATGTGTTCTCATTTTTCATCACCCACCTATGAGTGAGAATATGCGGTGTTTCATTTTCTGTTCTTGTGTCAGTTTGCTGAGGATGATGTTTACCATGAACTTCATATGGAACCAAAAGAGAGCCCGCATAGCCAAGTCAATTCTAAGCAAAAAGAACACAGCGGGGGGCATCACACTACCGGATTTCAAACTATACTACAAGGCTACAGTAATCAAAACAGCATGGTACTGGTACCAAAACAGAGATATAGACCAATGGAACAAAACAGAGGCACCGGAGGCAACACAACATACATACAACTATACAATCTTTGACAAACCTGACAAAAACAAGCAATGGGGCAAGGACTCCATGTTTAACAAATGGTGTTGGGAAAACTGGCTAGCCATGTGCAGAAAGCAGAAACTGGACCCCTTCCTGACACCTTACACTAAAATTAACTCCAGATGGATTAAAGACTTAAACATAAGACCTGGCACCATAAAAACCCTAGAAGGAAATCTAGGCAAAACTATCCAGGACATAGGAGTAGGCAAGGACTTCATGAACAAAACACCAAGAGCATTGGCAACAAAAGCCAAAATAGACAAATGGGACCTAATGAAACTCCACAGCTTCTGCACGGCAAAAGAAACAGTCACTAGAGTGGATCGGCAACCAACAGAATGGGAAAAAATTTTCGCAGTCTACCCATCTGACAAAGGGCTGATATCCAGAATTTACAAACAACTCAAGCAGATTTACAGGAAAAAAACAAACAAGCCCATTCAAAAGTGGGCAAAGGATATGAACAGATACTTTACGAAAGAAGACATATATGAGGCCAACAATCATATGAAAAAATGCTCATCGTCACTGGTCGTCAGAGAGATGCAAATCAAAACCACATTGAGATACCATCTCACGCCAGTTAGAATGGCGAGAAGAATTCTTAATAAAGGTGGCTTGGTGAGCAGACCCAGCACAATTTTAATCGGTGAGGTGTTAAAACACCACTAGAAATTTAAGGTGATGAGGGAAACTTGATTTACCAGATATCTCCCCAGACACTGCATGGAAGGAACCCTTAGCTAAGCCGCATGGGGTGAAGGTGGTCTGGCACATTGGAAATGGCAAGGGCCGTTCTAAACTACACTCTACTGAAGGTGGGTCCAATCAGTGTGGGCTTTTGTGGGGGCTTTAATTGTGAGGTTAGGATCTGATAGGAATCCTGGAGAGCTGACATTGACACCAACATACACCCTTTTTTTTTTCCGTACCTTCATGCTCATCTCAAGCTCTTCTGAAAATTGATGTCCAACAGCTAGGTTTTAAGGGTTGCAGATTATCCACCTTATCATGGTTCCCACACATGTCAGCCTGGTGATGATGGTGTTTCACATTCCTCAAGGACTCCTCTTGGTGCCTGGATGTCAGATTGTATAAAGCTTTAAATAAAGCTGTTCCGTACACATCAGACCAAATAGCCACCCATAAACCGTGTGTGCTTTTAGGTCACTTTGACACCTTGGTGACAACTCTTGGACAGTTTTACTCTTCTCTAAAGAGTCGTAAAAATGGATACCAACATTAAAAAAAAAAAAAAAACAACTTCAAAGTTTGTCTCTCAGAGTTGTAAAGGCAAGAACGAGACAGCATTGGCCTGTTAGATCTAAAGGGGAATTTCACCAAAAAGAGGGGCGGTGTATAGGAAGGTATCATTTGAGCCACTGGTTAAATGAATGGTTTAAAACAAATTAGGCAGTAATGTCTGTTTTTGCTTCTTTCCAGTTCAGAATCTTTATTGGTTCTATTTGTTCTATTCCCCAGCAGGTTACAATCCTTATTCCTTTGCACATTCTGCCCAGCCTCATTTCCTGTCCCTTAATTTTTGTTTCCTCCACCTCCCAATGCCATTACCTTCCTGGCCCTTCCCTCAATAGAGAAGAGGCAAACATGAAGTCAGCCTTGGAGAACTAGGCCTTATCACCTCACTGAAGCACCCTGTTAGGAGCTTCTGATGGGTTCCCACACCCATGGTAAAGTTTTCTGCGATGATGTCAACCATATTGTATTTATGAAAGATGCATGTGTGTATCTTTCACACATATTGAGACAGTAAATTTTTTGAAATGTAGAGACCATTTTCTATCAATCTCTTCAGCATGTGGCATAATTATAGCTCATGAGTGACCGGATTGATGCTATAAAGAGGAGGCTTCCTGTATATGATCTCAATGCAAGCAGAGCTTCTTTCTTTCTTAAAACTGTTGGATTTTGAATTTCAACAGACATGTCTTCACCATCTGATACTATGATAAATGTTTGACTTACTAATGCAGAAATTTAGCTTTGTAAAGCACATACAGATTTTTTGTTTGTTTTGTATTATCCAAAAGAGCATTGTCTTCCTAGCTGAAAAAAAATGTTTTATCTAGTTTGGCAGATTAATTTGGCATGATAGAGCTGGGTTGGGGGTTAGAACAGTATATGTGGAAGGCAATTTTTGTCATTCATCTTTTAAATACAGTCCTCTAAGAATTGTGGATTTTTAAATAAAATATCCTTGCTGTTGTTGCCCACTAAAACATAATAAAAATAAAAGCCCAAATTCAAGTCATCCTACAGGAGCACCTTCAGTTTCCTCCTCTGTCTTAGACATTCCATGTAGCCTGTGTCCTGTTCTCTTTCCCAGAGTCCTAAAGGAAGATCCTGTCTTGATCCTACTTTCTTCCAGAATCTTCTGAACCAAGCCCTGCTATTATAGCCCATCTCTCTCACATTTTCCACCCCTCACTTTACCATCAGCTCCTACCCTTCAGTCTACAAACCTGCTAAGCCCTCTTTTATTCTTAAATCCCCCTTTCCCGAACCTGGCTAAATCCTCTGACTCCCATTTTCTTCAACCTCTTCTTTTAAGTGCAACTCGTTGCAAAAATAGTCTCCATTTACATCATCATCCATCATCATCTCACATCATAAGCTTGTACCAATCTGACTTCCACCTCTTCATGGGATTAAACCTACTCTCAGAGTCACTAATGCCCATCAGCTACCTCCTGCATGATTGTTACACTGGTCAGTCCCTACCTGAAATTAGCTTTCTTCTTGACTGTTGCCACACCACAGCTTCTGGTTTCCCTACATCTCCTTTATATGCACCCTGTCCCTACCCAACACAGATATTTCCTTTGGTTCTGTCTTTCATTCTTGTGCACCTCTCACAACCTTTTTTCTCTTGACAGCTCTGCTTGCTGTCTTCATTTAAACCACTGTCTACATGTGCTAGAGAACTCCAAGTCCATATGCCAAAATCTCCCAAGTCTCTATTGATAGTCCCAATTTCTTTCCAGGGCTTTGTACCCTTATTTCAAAGTACTGCCTGGACTTCTTTTCCTGTGTTTCTGACAATTTCTCAACTTTATTCTGTCCAAACTGTCCAAAGTGTGATGAACCGCACAACCATTCCTCCATCTGCGTTCCTTATTTCCCTTAACACCCATGTCCTTTATTGGCAGCACAATTCTTATAGCCAGCATCCTGGAGGCATTCCCAGCACTTACCCCTCCATCCAGTTGTTCCAAAGTTCTGTAGATTATAAGTCCTCTCTCTCTCACACACACACACACACACACGCACGCGCGCGCGCGCACACACACACACACACACACACACATCTATCTTTTCCTTTCTATTGCTTCTGGCCTTTGTCAAAGCTCCTGTGTTGAAAGCACAGTGGGGATTCTGTTACTCTCCTGCCCTTTCACTGCAGCAGTGAAAGACTTCAAATTCCTGCACAAGGCTTTCAGGGCCACACAAGTCTGACTGTCATTTACCTTATATAAGCATAAGGGCACAGTGGAAAGCAGCACTTTGTTAATGGTGAAAGTCCAGGCTTCTGAAGTTCATAGACATGAATGAAAACCTCAGACCTCCCTCCCTCAAATATGGTTACTTCTCTCCAAGCTTCGTCCTTATGTGTTCCCCTCTCTATTGTCTTTTTTGGATCTGGGTTAAAAATTATTCTGAGGCCAGGCATGGTGGCTCACACCTATAATCCCAGCACTTAGGGAGGCTGAGGCAAGAGGATTACTTGAGCCCAGGAGTTCGAGACCAGCGTGGGCAACAGAGTGAGGCCCCATCTCTACAAAAAATAAAAAATAAATTAGGCATGGTGGCATGTGCCTGTAGTCCCAGCACTTTGGGAGACCAAGGTATGTGAATAGCTTGAGCTTAGGAGTTCAAAAACAGTCTGGGCAACATGGTGAAACCCTGGATCTACAAAAAATACCAACAGCCAGGTGTGGTGTGCATGCCCATAGTCCCAACTACTTTAGAGGCTGAGGCAGGAGGACTGCTTGAGTCCAGGAGGTCAAGGCTGCAGTGAGCCCTGATTATGGCACTGTACTTCAGCCTGGGCAATAGAGTGAGACCCTGTCTCAAAAAACCAAACAAACCCAAAAAACAACTATTCTGAGTCTTTCCCACCTCAGGATGTTTCTGACCCATGAGAAGCCCTGAGTGCTGACTCGGACCTGTAGAAGCTGCCAGGCTCTTTCTGACCCTGTGTTGTTTAATCCAACCTCAATGTGAAAGGAAAAGAAACGATACGGTACTCACACAGACTTAAAGGTTTTAAAAATTATTCTCCCTTCCTTTCTCTCCAGTTTCAAAATGCTGCGCATAAATTTAGTCTTGCTTCCTTGGCTGTATTTTTTTTTTCCTCCAGAACTGCATGAAATTTTCTGTAGGTGTTAGAAAATCTAGATTCCAATTAACTTTGCTGCTGATTACTTTGTAAATCTTGGTGAGTCAGGGCTTGTTCGTAAATGATGAAAATTTTAAAGTTCTTTGAGCATGGCAATGCGTGAGTAGAGTGTAGATGAACTAATTAGAATGTATAGTTGCAGCGCTTGTGTGATTGGTTTTGAGAAGAAGGCTGTAAATAAACGTGGAGCTTTCAAGTCTTGTTTGTGGTTTTCAAGGGGAAGTTTGTGTGCTTTATCTCATGTGAAAAACCAGTTTACAAAATTTCTTTAAATCTCTCTTGATCTTAAGTTCATATTCTTGGGCACTAAACTATGAACAAGTACGATGGGAAAGAAAAAGAAGTGGGTATTCTGCAAAAATTCCACTGATATTGAAGAACTAAATTCCTACTGGGAATTTGATCAAAAAGAGACTAGGGGAACAGCAGAATGGGAAAAGTAACCAATGAGTTTATTCTTCATGCTTCCTAATTACACGGTGAAGAAATAGATGTCACAAGAGGATGCACTTCAATAAACATTTGCTTGAAAATGGTATTTAAGAATCCTCTGAAATCTCCCCGAAGACCTCTAAAAGGCCTTCTGTCTGGAGAGAATTCTGATTATAAAACATGTTCTGCCTGTTTCACCCTTTTTCTTAGGCAGTATCGTTGCTTGCGGGTTTGTGGCTTTGTTTTCCTTTTGCTTCTGTTGTGAGCCTCTGAGAAGTGTTCAGAGGTAGCCAAGGCAGCCTTTTTCAGGTGTTCTTGGTGCCAGGGCCAGCCATGGGCATGAAAGAGTCACAGCCCTGTCCTACTTCTTTTGAAAAAGAGGCCCTGCAACCTCCCCTCCACTTTGCATGTTAAATTTCCAGTTAGAACTTTCTGTCATCCCTTTTGCTTCCTTATAAAATTTTATCTCACCTTTAGTAGAGTGATTCGGGTGTATGAGTTTTCCCTACTTTCCCCTTTCTTGGGTGGTGAGGATGAGTCAGGCTTTCTGAGTGATATTTTAGCTTTCCTTTGTTTTCCTGTAACGTTTAAAGAAGTCTGAGAGAATGTCAATTAGCTAAGTTCCTATCGAGAAATAAAAGGAAAAGGAAAACTGTCATTAAGTATGGTAGTAGGATAGCAATTTTGGTGCAATGCTGAGACAAAAAGGAAGTCGTTTTTGACAGGTCATGAGAATTAGCATGGGTCTAGTCATTCTATCCTCAAATACATTAATTCAGACTTTAAAAATTGTGCTGACTAGATAGCAAAATCTGTAGCAAAGTTCAAAATTGTTACCCCTGGTATTTGGATGGCTATATAGTCCACTGTGGCAATGATTATTGGTACAGAAATGTTTAAAATGAGTAAGTTCAGGCCGGGCATGGTGGCTCACACTTGTAATCCCAGCACTTTAGGAGGGAGGCTGAGGTGAGTGTATTACCTGAGGTGAAGAGTTCAAGACTAACCTGGCCAACATGGTGAAACTCTGTCTCTACTAAAAATACAAAAATAAGCCGGGCATGGTGGTGGGTGCCTGTAATGCCAGCTACTCAGGACTGAGGCAGGAGAATCGCTTGAACCCAGGAGGCGGAAGTTGCAGTGAGCTGAGATTGTGCTACTGCACAAGCTAGCTAGCCTAGAGTGAGACTGTGTCTCCAAAAAAAGGTAAGCTCAGGCTGGACTCTGGAAATAAATATTGATCCCTGCATCTCCCCTCCGTAGGGCTAAGGATTTGACAGAATTATGAAATAGATATTTAGATATCTGCAGCAAGGTGAAAAATATTGCTCTTTCTGGGTCTTGGGGAAGGCTTGATTTTTGCTTTCCCTTTTATCAGCACTGATAAACGTTTGATAGAAAAGATCTTTGGAATGATGCAGTCAGTGTGAGTTCACTGGGCAGAATGTTATGAAAGGGTTTGATTTTCCAGTTACAGCATTCTTAACTAGATTAAATTGAGCAGAATGAATAAGATGAGTCTGTTTACATCTCCCAGTGGAACACTGCAAAGGATTGCCTTGTAAATTTCAAACACTGTGCTTAAGTTAGGAAGATTCCTCTTCTGTTATTAGTAGTTGAAGGTTCATAGCATGAGCCATGGCCTATAAAGACCTTGGATCAAATCTCCGTGCCATCACCTATCAGTTCTATGGCAGTGTGCATGTCGCAGAGCCTCTCTCATACCCAGTTTCTTTGATCTCTCAAACTTAGTGGTAATATATTCAAGAGATTATGGCTAAAAAAGGATATATGTATATATGGGGGCCTGCAGTGTATGCACACACAGTAAATGCTCAGTAAGCACTACCTGTTATCATCTTTATCCTGATATCCATACTCCAGGTATATTATTCTCTTCCAGGGATGTATATGGAGCATAGATAATCAGAACCCCACAAACAGCTTATAAAATGAAGCAAGTATCTCTCAAATTTAAATAATCAGTCCAGATATTTGCAAATAGATTTTAGTATTTTTCCTACATAAAAGAGTAAAATTTAGTTATTTATAGTGATAGATACTACAAATTAGAGCAAATTTTCTTTCCTCAATTGTTCTGAAAACCCAATTCTAGAAAACCCAATATACCAGTGGCTTGAACAGCATCTATACTTTGGAGAATAGCACCCGCTCTCCCCATCCTGCAAAAAATAAACAAGTATTGCTTGTGAATGCTTTGCACAGCAATGCTTTCTCATTTTTCCCTATAAATCACCCACTTTTTCCTCTTAGCCATGTGTTATTAGATTTTATCACTAAAGTCCTAATATACCTCTGTTAGAGATGAAAACAGAAGACATTTTGCCTACTTCCTCATTCTTGAACCAACAATCAGAAAATTTACCATCAGGGATCTCCTGTTGAATTTAAGTCAGGAGTGTTGGACTCCTTAGCAATCCTCTTTTCTCTATCCTAGAGCAGGAGGATCGGTGGAACCGTTCCTGCTCTCTGTTTTACACCCGAGGAAATTATAGAACAGAATGGTTAAGTGACTTGCCTTAGGCTCATCAGCCAGCAAATAATACAACAATACCTAATATTTACCTAGCACTCATTGTATGCCCAAAGCTCTCCTTATGTACTTTGTATGTTATTTCAATTACTTCTCATAACAAGTGTAAGCAGTACAGATAATATAATTATTCCCATTTTACAGATGAGGAAAGGAGCATGGGAGGCAAATGACTTGCCCAAGTTGGTAGAACTGGAATTAAAATTCAGGTAGCCAAATCCAGGGGCGTCGATCTCCAAGTAGCTGGAACTACAGGCATGCGCCACCACTGCCCAGCTAAGTTTTGTATTTTTAGTAGAAACAGGGTTTCACCATGTTTCCCAGGCTGGTTTTGAACTCCTGACCTCAAGTGATTTGCCTGCCTCAGCCTCCCAAACTGCTGGGATTATAGGAATGAGGCCCCACACCTGGCTCTTACCTAATATTTTATATATTAAGTCCTCTAGTTCTAAGGGATGAATAGAATTCACATTGAGGCTATTTCAGGTTTTGCTGGTTCTCATGAAAGCATTATTGCTTAAGGTTATTATAATGAAAAAATAAAAGACACATTTGCCTGCAATTTGGGAACATTTATTTAATAAATACTTATATGGTTAAGGGTCTGTGCTTGGTTCTGTGGGGGAATGCAAAAGTAGACATGATTATTGCAGTATACCAGAAAAAAAAGTAGATATAATCCCTGTTTTGTCCTCAATTAAATTGATATATCCTGTTCTAGAAACTTCCCAGTGATTTCCATAGAGTTAGCATGACTGCTGTCAGTTCTCACTATAAGCCGTTCAGTCTAGGAAATCCAAATTACCTAAAGGATAAATTGTCCCTATTATTTGGTTTGGCTCTGTATTCCCACCCAAATGTCACTCTGAATTGTAATAATCCCTACATATCAAGGGCAGCATCAGGTGGAGGCAGTTTTCCCCATGTTGTTCTTGTGATGGTGAGTCACGAGATCTGATGGTTTTATGAGGGGCTTCCCCCTTCACTCAGCACTCATTTCTCTCACCTGCTGCCCTGGAAGGAGGTGCCTTTTGCCATTATTGTACGTTTCCGGAGGCTTCTCCAGCCAGCCCTGCAGAACTATGAGCCAATTAAGCCTCTTTATAAATTACCCAATCTCAGACAGTTCTTTAGCAGCATGGGAACAGACTAATACACCCTATTAAAAACAAATAAGAGAATTAACTGTGAATAAATAGTGTCCTCAAATTAGACCTTGGTAGGTCGTGAAAGCAACGTGGCGGTGCTGTGTTGCCAGTGCCTAAAAGCTCGTGGGATCTTGGAGTGGTTTTGTTTTCTAGTTGTCACCATTCTGTTTTAAGCAGGGATCCGACATCCAAGCCAAGATCTCCTTGGTTTATGCATAGTGACCTGAGGGCTCTCTGTCATAGGTTGGCATCTTAGGAAAGATAGTTAGAAGTTAATTCCTAGAAGGAATTTAGCTATTTTGGTTATATATATGTTTTTCAAACTGGTGTTTGATGTCCATTTTCATTGTTCCAGATAGAATCTTAGGATTTTTAGAATTTCCTTTGTCTCATGATAAAAACACTTAGCTTTTGTGTCTTTTTAAAAATATATATTTTATTGCACTTTAGGTTCTGGGATACATGTGCAGAATATGCAGGATTGTTGCATAGGTGCATACATGGCAATGTGGTTTGCTGCCTCCATCCCCGTCACCTATATCTGGCATTCCTCCCCATGTTATCCCTACCCAACTCCCTACCCCATGCTGTCCCTCCCATAGTCCCCCACAACAGTGTGTGATGCTCCCTTCCTTGTGTTTTTGTATCTTTCTCTAAAAAGGAATTCCAAGATGTTTAACAATGGTCCAGGTACTTGGACTGGTGAACCATTAGATCCCCAAATTCCAGGGGATCTGATGGGTAAGAGAGGGAGAAGTGGGCATTTTGGCTGTTAGTCTTGGGACTGGAGTTGTGATGTATGTGGTTGGAGCTTAGGAATCTGAGTGCTGTTGCTGCTGTACCTGAGTCTGGATCAGGGTGGGTATCCCATCCCAATTTGTGCCCCACACTCTGAGAGTGTCTAATATGATGATGATAATAACCACTACAAGCAGCTAACATTTGGGGGTGCAGACTGTGTACTAGGCATGGCACCAAGCTCTTGGGAATTTCTTACTTAACCATGACAGCTTATACCATAGATATTATTATTCCTGTTTCACAGATATGGAAACTTGTCCAAGATCACAAAATTAGTAAGACAGAGCCAGAGTTCAAACCATAGTCTGTCTCATTCATCCCTGAACTCTTAACCACTAAAGTAGGCATCCCTAGTAGTGAAGATACTAAGGTAGAAGTCATGCCATGTGGGTGGGCATGTCACATTGAATCCCTCAAAGTCATCTGTGAGGATTGGAATCAACTTATTCCAAACTCCTGTTAATATTGATGTTTTGAGCGTCTCTCAAGAATCACAAATAGTCTTTTAATGGCATCTAGAATGATGAATCCTTTCCAGAAGGTCTTCAATTTGCTTTGCCCAGATCCATCAGAGGAATCACTATCTATGGCAGCTATAGCCTTACAGAATATTTCTTAGATAACTAGACTTGAAAGTTGAAATTATTCCTTGGTCCGTGGACTGCAGAGCTTTGAGTAAGGCTTTGAACGTGGGGAAAGCTTTGTGTGTGGGGAGGAGATAGGCTCGGGGGATATGATGAAATATTAGAATATTGAAGGACAGTTGGATGGAAGAGAGCCTCAGCATGATGTAGGCAGTCTCCTAAAAGTAGACTTAGAACTAATGAAGAGAAGTCACTAGGAGCAACATGTTGATAAAATATAAGAATGAGTTTTCTTTGATAACTTTGTGCTAGTTATTCTACACAAATCATTATACAAAAAAATGTATAAATTTAAAAAGTAGAATGTGGTTTTTTGTACAAACATCATTGTATACTTTATATGATTTTTATTTGTTAATTATACCCCATTAAAGCTGGAAATAAACTTAAAAAAAAGTTTTCTATCACATACAGAGTTATCCAAAGATGGGCTGAAATGCATCAGAAATTGGCCACATCCTCATCACTGAAGCCGTTCAAGTTTAGACTGTGCAGCTTCGTGATGAAGACTCAATCATTGTCAATCCTATAATTCTTTGATTCCAGTAAGCAATGCTCTTATAAGTACCCGTCAGAATACTTGCAAAACCTGCCTGCTCAAAAACTCCTCTGTTCTTAAAACTGTTCTTCCTTTCAACAAGTTCAGGGAACTAGCAAGGGCTCTGCCTAATGGTGTGTCATAGCACAGCACAAAACTGATGGGTCTGCACAAGGAGGCAGAATAGAGGATGCTGAGGTTAAGAGCGGGACCTGCCTGGGTTTGAACGCTGTTTCATTTACTTGCTGTGTGCATGCATCTGAAGTTACTCTCCCTCTCTGTGCCTTGGTTTCCTCATATATTATGCTGTACATGGGATAATATTAAAATGAAAGTGTTTTCAAGGTTAATGAGATAATACATTGAAAGCCTTCAGAAAAATGCCTAGTTTTAGGTATTCAGTGTTTTTTTGGCTTTATAAGTATGTCAACAGAACTTTTTTTAACTTTTGATTTGCTCTCAGCCAAATAAAGTATTATTCAAAAATAATTATGACAAGGTCAACAGTAGCAGCAACAGTAGTAATATGTAACTGAGGCTGAATTAAATTCCAGAGCCCATACGTGTGTGTGTGTGTGTGTGTGTGTGTGTGTGGACTTTAAGTTCTGGGGTACATGTGCAGAACGTGCAGGTTTGTTACATAGGTATATACGTGCTGTTGTGGGTTGTTGCATCCATCGCCCTGGCATCTACATTAGTTATTTCTCCTAATGCTATTCCTTCCTTAGCCTCCCACCCCCTGACAGACCCCAGTGTGTGATGTTCCCCTCCCTGTGTCCATGTGTTCTCATTTTTCATCTACCACTTATGAGTGAGAACATGTGATGTTTGGTTTTCTGTTCTTGTGTTAGTTTGCTAAGAATGATGGGGTTTCCAGCTTTGTCCATGTCCCTGCAAAGAACATTAACTCATCCTTTTTTATGGCTGCATAGTATTCCATGATGTATGTGTGCCACATTTTCTTTATCCAGTCTATCACTGATGAGAGCCCATACTTTTACCTACTTAGTGTTAGGTACTAAGTTAGGTGCAATATTTGAGTTATTTCCTTTATTCCCCAGGAAAACCTGGTAAGTAAGTGTTACTACATTTTATAGATGAGGAACCTGGGGCTTAGGCAGATGATGTAGTTTGCCCAGTATTACCCATAAGTGCCCAGAAATGCATAATTACAATCCAGGTCTTTTTATGTTTGTCTTTGGAAATATTGCTACACTTGTATAGTAGTAACAAATAGCCCCTTTTAAGAAATCCTGTACTTAAGTGACATCAGAAAAGATAAGTTTATTTTACCTCCTAGGTAATGTCCTTAAAATTGGCAGCTATGACAGTTACCTAAATGGGCAGTAAAATGGCATTGGAGGAATAAATGGTCAATAGGATCTAGTGTTTACAACCACAATTGGTAGTGAAATTACAGGTTCATCACTAAGGACGCTTTCCTGTCACTACAATAAATCATGCAGTCTGAAAACATTAAAACAAAAAGTTCTCAAGGTCCAGCTTTAGGTCAGCCAATGTGACAGATGATCTGAGGCAGCAGAGTGACAGCACAAGAACTGTCACAGTCTCTGCAATGGGTTCGATCCACATGCACGCAGAGTGTATGTATTCAAAACAGTGGTGACATAATGTTCTACTTATTTTTGGATCTAGATGTCTTCAAACACCAATGCTAGAAAAATACTCTAAAATGGATGATTTCTTCTGGCTTTCCTTCAGAAAGACTGAATGAGAAAAATATGATGCTGCTAAAATAGGCCAAAATGTTGATGAAATGTCTGTGGATGTTGGAGGATATATTCAAATGTAAACTGTCTTCTTTGATATAAAATAAGGCAAGGCTACAAGTCTAGGTGTTGGCAGTTACTATGAATAGTAAATAACCATTGAAGAGGTTGCTTGACTTTGAAATTGATTGTAGGGATAAACATTTACAAGTATTCTCTCAAATCCTAGACATCTTATTTACCTACCTATTCAGGTTACATGGCCCATCTTTGCTCATTGGAAGCTTATTACATTTTTTTTTTTATTCTTTTTGTCTCTTTGTGTTTGTGTTTTTAGTTTTTTGTCCTCTTGACCAACTTCTATCTATGGTGTAAGGAAAATAGACACAGAATATAATCAAGAAATGTCCCATGTAATTAAGAAAACAATTTTGTGCTTCTTAATGTAGTACTAAATAGAAATTACCAACTGAGGGAAACTGAGAGTAATTGTGTAAATGCCTGCATTCAAACCAGCATAGATATTGTTTAATAACTGGTTTTGTTTCCCATGATTAATAATGCTGTGCCACCTGTTACCTGCCTTGAGCGTTTGAGATCAAAATGCTCATTTTATTAATGATAAGAGCTCAGTTGAAGACTGTGGTCTTTGGCAAGGGTGACTACTGCTCTTTTAGCCTGGACTAAGCCAGACTTAACTCAATCAGCCCCCAGGAAAAGCCCAGCATGCAGGCCTCTTCTATAGGGGAGCATCCCCTAACACTTGCAGTATAGAGTAGAAGAGAAAGCGTGCATTTTGTCAGAAGCTGGAGGAGGAGGCTTGGCTAAACATGTTCATTTCTGTCATCACTCAGACACCCCATGAGCAAGAGGGCAGCAAATGCCCAGGGGTTATACTAAGGGAGCGTCCTCTACCTGGAAACAGGAAGTAAAAAATAGGAGGGTCTGCCCTCAACAACAAATTAGGAGGTAAAGCTCAGCTGAAATCTAGGACCTTTTAAAAATCTGGCTGAACACATTAGCTACAGTACCTGTGGTTTCCAAATACTATAGTAAATATATTGCGCATAGTTCAGTTACTAGAGATGCATTGTCAAAGTAGTCAGGTCGAGGACCACATTCAACTCTGAAGTGGGTTTCAAACATAATGAAACATAATAAGGACTCCAAAAATACCACTGAAAGCAGGTTCTAAGTATTTGCTGTGCATCAAATTCATTTTAGTTCACTGAAAAATAACCTGTTGATTAAAGTTCTGTTCCTCATCATCATCAAGGAAGGATTTATGCTTTAAAGTTCCTATGCTGTTGAATCTATTTAGCATTTCTCTGGCCATTGTGACTGAATTTCTCTTTCATGAGGAAATGGATAAGACTAAATGACAGCCATTTATAGCATAATTGCTGAGGAAACAGCTGAGGGTCTGCCCAGCATGTACCACATGTTTGCAGAATGGTTGGTGGGCAGCAGGTCCCAGTGTGGGATATTAGGTATGAGTGTCACCCATGTGTCTCAGTAACACAGAGCGGTATCCTTGGCAATGTACTCTGTAACCGCCACAAAACATTAGATATGCTGCATCAGCTTGAATGCTGAAAATAGTAAGCCTGCCTGGCACGCATAATTCTGTGCCCATTCTGTGCTCTGACCTGAGGCATTCCGCTTATAACACTAACAAAACTTTGCTTTCCAAGGGGTTAAAGAAATGCTTTCAAAACATGGGGCCTCACTTCCACTTGAGTGCTGTAGGGACTCTCTTGTTTCAACAGGAGCCCTTGAGTTTGAAGTTTACAACTTGCTTTTGTTCTCAGTCCTCTTTTCCTTCAGTGATATCTTTTGCGTTAATGTTGCAGTGGAGTAGACACTAGCCCATGTTGATTTTGGTTTGCATGCTTATGCTAAGGCAGAGGTGTTAATTTTGGAGGAAGAATGAATCATCGCGTTGGACCTGAGAAAGGGAGGAAATTATCATTTCCCAACATCTATAACAGTGGCCCTGCTGTGAACATTTTGTGGTAAAGATATGTCCAATAGGTAGTTCTGGGCAGGCAAGAGGGATTCAAGAATCAGTAACATTTAGGCAAAGGTTAGAGACAGAAGGATGAATGGCACTGCCCAAAAAGACCAGACTTTTAAGAGTCATTGGCTATGGGGTGTGACTTGGAGAAACTGTCATTTAAGGATTGGGGGAGAAAAAGGGACTCAGGAGGAGGACTGAGAAAAAGGAACAGAGAAATAGTGGAAAGGGGAGCATCCTAGCATCCATTTGAAGGAGAGGGAAGAAAGAGGAAGTAATGAACTGTGTCAAATGCAGGTAGAGATTTAGCACATTGCAATAACTAAAAGGTGTCCCTTGGATTAGCAAGTAAGGAATGATTGTTGATCTTAAGAGGATTTGTACCAGATGGTGAGAATTGAAGTCAGATTGTGAGGGGGATCAAACAGGAGAAGAGAAATACTGTGATTATGTTCAATTCTTGTGGGCATGAGAGCTGAAAAGGAAGGGGGAGAGAATGAGTGGCTCAGGGAACCACGCAGTCCTTGGAGGACTGTTCGTTAGGATAGAAATTTTTTTCATCTTGTTTATAAGACAAGGAAAAGACTGGTGAGAAAAAGCAGATGAAGACAGAGAAGAGAGGGGAAAATAGGTATAATGAAGTCTTGGATGTTAGGAAGGGATGACCTTGACAAAGAAGGAGAGACTTCTTTTGTCCTCAGAGCAGGGCAAAGGAGATGGAACACAGAGGTATATAAATAAGGAATGGAATATTGACAGTGCCATTTCTGGAGACCTTGACCTTCTCAGGGGAGCAGCAGGCAAGGTATCTGAGAGTAAGTGGGAGGAGTATCGCAGAGAGAATATGAAGAGAAAAGCAGGAGGTTGGATTTGTTGTTGAGGGGAATAGTATAAAATTATGGCCTCAACAAGGACTCAGCTGAGTTTGGAAACGATGAATTTATAAGGGAGTCAAGATGTTCCATTGGGTGATCAACAGATTGGAAGCTTGATATGAGGTCCAAGAAGTAGTGCATTTTGAGGGTGAGAGCCTGATGGGTAATGCGTTTGGCCATGGAATATGGTACTAGCTTTTCTACAGTATCACTGCAGGTCATGACAAGATTCAAAGTGGATCTCCAGAGTGCTGTGGTGCCTGGCCTTAAAGGAAGGGAAAGTAGATGGCTCTTAATAGGAGTTGATGTCAAAAATGTCAAAAAGCAGTGTCACCTCAAAAATCCTTTTTCTTACTAGATATTTACCATAGCCTGAAATTCCTTGAGGGGTATCTTATAGCAGCCTTTTGTTTATAGTAAGCTAGAAGCAGATATTTTAATCTCCAATGATTTCTACCTAAGCATGAATGAAACATGAAAGGGACAATTCTAAGAAATAATTATCAGTTGGTTTGTTGCTAGGGTAGGAGCAAATGGAGGGAGTGAGATGGGCACTACCTAATGTAGAAACGTTAGCTGCTGAGCTGAATTCTGCTTTGCCGAACTTTTCTAAACACAACTACGTCTGGAAATGTAACACAATTAACGACATCTTCACAGATGTAAGGTAATAATCTTGCAAGCACCCCACTCAAATTATTATAGGTTGTATAGAGATACAGTTCGGGGGTTTAGAAACCACAGAGAAACAAAGTTTGACGATTAGCAATACATTGGATTTAGGTGAATTACCATTGGAATTGGTTTTGTATTACACTTTAGTGCCCAAGACTGCATATTTTACAATCCAATTTTTTTTTTTTTTACTTAAGGAAAGAAAATATGAGACATCTTAATACCAAAAGGAAAATTAAGAGTGGAGTTTGAGTGATGTGGAATTTGATAGTGAGGTAAATAAAAAAGACCTCTGAGGTAAGACTTTCTGGCAGAAGAAAGCAAGGCTCTTAGTAGCACATTTAAAATGAGCAATGGTGAAGGAAAATAACGTGAAACAGATTATCTCATAAACACAGAGGAGAAAACAGAGAAGGGAATAATGCAAGGTCAGGCTGAAATGAACTGGAATTAGAGTCTGTGAAATAGCACAACCAGAGTATTGTCACATGGTGTTTGTGTTTTGATTTCAGTATCTTGGCAGTTAGATAGGACCTAGTCAGTGATTCTTAGGTGGGTAAAGAACTTTCTAGACATAAGGCATCAGGAATGAGGAAACTGAAGGAGGAGGAGACAGACAAGAGCGTTCAGAGGAGCCAGGCACTTCCCAAGGGCTACTGCTATTCAGTGACATCATAGAAATACCTAATGTAGATGTTTTCTATCCTCAGACCAAGATATGGTTATCTAAAGTAATGGGACAATTTCTGCATTAGGGGTTATATAGATAAGGAAAATCTCTAAGTAATGTTACCCAGTGTAGGACTTTGAGATCTTTTCCAAACTACTGCATGGCAATCAGCCTCTCCTACCAAAAAGATGGCTTTGAAATGTACTGTCAGGTCTCCTCCTTCTATACACCAGTGGTGATGCCAATAAGTAGTGAATTTTCAGACAACAGAAGGCAAGAGAAAAATAGTTCATGTCTCATTGGCTTGGCTGTCACTGGAAAAAGCCTATAGCTGAGAAAGTCAGCAGCATTAACAATCTATTTAAAGAATCTTAAAAAGAAAACATCACCATCTTTTTCTGGATTTAACTATGATATGTAATCACCATGCAAAAATAAAAATTAAAAAATATATAAAGGAGCAAATAAAATAATGTATAGCATTTCACTCAGAGACTGTTGGCATTCTGGTTGACGTTCCTCTATTGATTACTCTGAATGTTGATAAGTATGTAAATGACATGGTTGAGGTTACATGGTGTATCACTTTTCTAGCCCTCATTTTCCCTGCACCTTGATCATGCAGGGTGGTGGCATCCTAATTGTTAAGTATTCTTTGCAAATGCTATTTTGATGGCTGTATACACTTTTCCCACATGGATGTGCAATAAGTCATTTAACTGTACTCCTATTGTTGGGGGTTTGGGTGGTTGCTATTTTTAAGCTATTGTAACTCAACTTGTGATGAACAATAGTGTACATAAACCTTCTTTTTTTTTCTGATCACTTTTTTAGGACAAATTCCCAGTGCCAAAATTGCTAGATCAAAGAAAACCCACATTTTTAAGGTTTTTGAGACTTGTTGTCAAGTCCTCCTCATAAAGGTTGTAATACACACTTTGCGTGTGTTAAGTATTATAAAAGACCTGAGGGGAGATACTGGATTATAAAGGCTAATGGCTATTAGGTCATTAGCTTAAAGAACTATTTTTAAAGTTCTGAGTCCTGGATGTTTGCCATAAGCTCCCATCTATAATACAATTAGGAAGACAAATCTCTTTTATATGCCATCTGTGAGGGAATTTGTGCCAAATTATTCAAACAAAACTCTTTCCTATAAAGCAAACTCAAGAGGTAGGAAATACCATGGGTTTGAACTGGCTTTATTTCAGGAAGATCTTAAGTACAGAATCAGGTGGGATCTGGCAGAGGTCATTGAGTAAAAGTTTCAGAAAGGCAAAACATGTTAAAAGTGTGAGGAAGACCATCTTGATTTTGACTTATGTCCATCAAGATCCCTTTTTCCTTATCTTCTCTCTTCTCCTCCCTTCTCTTCTCCTCCTCTCCCCCTTCCCCTCCCCTCTTTCCTCTCCCATCCCCTTCTTTTCCCTCTCCCCTCCTCACCCCTCCCCTCCCCTCCCCTCCCCTCCCTTTTTGAAATTGAATCTTTCTCTGTCTACCAGGCTGGAGAACAATGGTATATTCTCAGCTCACTGCAATCTCCGCCCCCTGGATTCAAGCGATTCTCCTGCCTCAGCCTCCTAAGTAGCTAGGATTACAGGTGGATGCAACCACACCTGGCTAATTTTTTGTATTTTTTACAGAGATGGGGTTTTAACATGTTGGCCAGGCTAGTTTCAAACTCGACCTCATGTGATCCACTTGCCTTGGCCTCCCAAAGTGCTGGGATTATAGGCCTGAGCCATCTCACCTGTCCCTTTTCATATTTCAGGATCCAGACTCATCCCTGGGAGACAATCATAGGCCACAAACCTATCATCCAGTCATTGTTTTAATGTGTTGAATATAAGTGATTAAGACTTCAAATGTGGCTTGAGTGTTCTATTATGCCGTTTGCTTTTTGCTTTCCTGGAAAACATTTATGAGACTGTGCAAGGGAGTAAAATGGGTGGCGCACTTGAGAGTAGGTTTAAATCCCATCTCTACCACTTGCTGAATGTATGGCCTTGGAGAAATCATTTTACCACTCTGAGTTTGGTTTTAATATCCTCATCTGTAAATTAGGAACTACTGAATCTTGGAGGGCTGTTCTGAGAATGAAAAGAATCATGTCTGTGAAATACTGAGCACAATTTGATTTCTATGGCTTTTTAAATCCTACTGCTGCAATCTTTATTATGTGAAATCACACACACACAATTTGTTAATTTATTGCAGGACATTTTGAAGTAGCAAATGATTGGAAACAACCTGTAACCTCTAAATATCCATTGGTAGAACACTAATGTAAATATTCTGACTAGTAACTGTTGTTATTGCTTTGAGTGTGAAGACACTGACCAGATAGCATGTATTTCTTTTAACATCTCTGATTTTTAAAGCCTTTGTGATTGAGAAAGTGCTGTTTTACCTGTTAGCTCTGTATTATTTCATCAGGTATGGTTTGAATGTGTAAATATCTGCCTCACCCCAAATGCAATCATTCAGTAAATATTTATTATATGCCAACATGATGCTATAGTTTCACAAACCCATTACAAGTTCAAATTTTTTAAATTGCATTCATTCAGGGGTGGGTGTATTCTTTTGGAAATAATTTTTAAATACTGTTTCATCATGTGGATATAACATTCTTAAAAAAGTGCTCATAGAAATCTTCCCTCCTATGTTTGAGAACACTCTGTACTTGGTTTGTAACGACTTGGCATACAAATTTATATGATATATATAAAGCTCCATATCAGCAGTGTCTTGTGAGTAGTAGGAAGATGTTTAAGGTTAGGGCCTAAATATATGAAATTTTAAAAACACATTTGGCAAGTGTAGATTTTATTTTTTATACATAAAAGGAGCTGTGTCTCTTTTTCCTGGAGCTGAAACACACAAAGCAGGAATGCATCTGGTAGCAGTAGATATTTGCTTCTTGCAGTGTTTAGATGGCATAATTTTAGCAGATACTCCCAGCCTGTGGGTCTTATATTCCCCTACTCCTTGGGCTTCAGGTCCAGCAGCTGTAATGGGCACAGTTGGTACTACAATAGCTGCCTCTAAGGAGAAGAATAATCTTTTTCGAACTATTTGTTCTCTGAGAAGAAAAGAGGCAGGCTTCTCTCAGCCATTTGTTGTCATTTATTGACTTCAGATGAAAACTAACTTGCCTAGTTGGACAACAAGAAGAATGTGTAAGATATAAAAAGGGGATGGGACATGCACAGTGACATTAATAAGCAATACATTTACAAAGTATTTGTTAGTTCACCCTCTGCATAATCTGCCAGTTTGTGCATATTTCTTGTAAGATTTATGTTTGCTTTTGAATCTTCTACGTTGTCCAAATACATTTAACTTTGTTTCCAGTCTTATGTTTCTATATACGTTTATGGTCAAGAATACTTTAGACTTGCTCAATATACATTTTTCAGACATGTTTTAAATTTCAAAAGTAACTTATTGTTTTATCTTATTATAAAGGCAATACTTGCTTATGTCAGAAAAAAGATGCAAATGATGACAGCCTTTTGGGAGGACAATCTGGAAATACCTATCAAATTTTTAAAAATGCAGATATCCTTTGACTAAGCAATTTCTCTTCTAAGTGTTATAATTTACAGATGCACTCCCATTTATGTGAATGACATGCACAAAGAGGTTTTCATTGCAGCATTTTTGTGGTAGCATGTGATTAAAAATAACCTAAGTGTCCATCAACAGAAGAGTGGTGAAATCAGTTGTGGTCGTTTGTGGTTAAGATGTCCAGGTTTGGCTGAGACAGTCTTTGTTTATGTCTGCTGTTCTGCAGTAGTTAGGAAATCATCCTCTTCCCTTTCAAAAGTATCATGATTTGGCTGATAAATTTTGTGTTTAACCTAATTTGAGTGTAGTCTTACCATTAAATTACCATATATTTTTTAATGATGGCATTCTTTGTCTTTGATTAATTAAAAAAAAAAGGAAGATGTACCTACATTGGGTTTTAGAATATTAATATATGGGGGAGGATGTGGAATGCGTATAAGGAGATTCCTAGACACAATTGATCCTTCATACACTGATATGAGGATTTTGTTTAATATACAGTAGCCCACTGCATCCAAGGGTTCTGAATCTGCAACTAAATGCAGATAAAAAAAAAAAATACAGCTTTCCCAGGATGTTAAGCCCTCACGTATGGAGGGTTGACTTTTCCACAGGGCCCACTGTGGGACTTGAGGATGCATGGCTTTTAATATACTTGGGTCCTGCAACCAGTTCCCTGCATGTACCAAGGGATGACTGAACACCAAATACTTCGGGAAATATGTATAAGAAACTGAAAATATTAGTTGTTTTGGAGCTTGGAATCTTGATGGCTGGAGTCCAGAACTAAGAGGGAAACTTTATAGTATACCCTTGAAACCATGTGAATAAACTACCTATTAGGAAAATTCAGAATTTTAGAAAGGGAGGAAAAATTATATATCAATATAGAAAAATAACTTTAAAATTATACATCCTAGTGTTAATAGTGCTTATTCTGAATAGTTCAGATGCAAGTGATTTTTTTCTTTTTTTGAGTCAAGATCTTGCTCTCTCACCCAGGCTGAAGTGTAGTGGCACGATCACAGCTCACTGCAGCCTCAACCATTTAGGCCCAAGTGATCCTCCTATCTCAGCCTCCCAAATAGCTGAGACTACAGGTGTGTGTCACCACACCTGGCTAATTTTTAAACTTTTTGTAGAGATAGCATCTCCCTATGTTGCTCAGGCTATCTTGAACTCCTGGGCTCAAGCAATCCTTGAGCCTCGACCTCCCAAAGCACCGAGATTACAAGTGTGAGCTACCATGCCTGGGCACAAGTGATTTTTTTATACAAATCTTTTTGCATATTGCCATCATTTGGACTTCAGGATTAAGCTACTTCAAATTATTTTAATGCCTGACATAAGCATATACCAACATAAGTATATACCATAATAGTTTCCAACATAAGTATATACCGTAATTTTATTTAAGCAATCCGTTGTTGTTGAACATTTGTGTTGTTCCACTTTTTCATTGTAAACAATGTTGCAAGGGGCATTCTTTCATAAAAATATTTGTGAATGTCTGTGTCTATGTCTTTAGGATAGATTCCTCAAAAGTGAATATCTGAATCCAAGAAATGCAAAATCCTAAGGCTTTGGCAGCTATTTCTATGTTAGTCCTACAATGTTTACTGAATTACTTTTATGCACACCCTTTTAAGATATGACTGGGTAATTTATAAGGAGGTTTGATCAACTTACAGTTCTGCATGGCTCCAGAGACCTCAGGAAACTTACAACCATGGCAGAAGGCAAAGGGGAAGCAAGGCACATCTTACAATCAAGGCAGCAGGAGAGAGAGGGAGAAGGAGGAAGCACCTGCCACTTATCAAACAACCAGATCTCAGGAGAACTCACTTATTATCATGAGAACAGCATAGAGGAAACTGACCCATGAGCTAATCACCTCCCACCTGGCCCCTCCCTTGACATGTGGGGATTACAATTCAGATTACAATTTCAGATGAGATTTGGGTGGGGACAGAGTCAAACCATATCAATTTGTAAATCATTCTTCTAAAATATAGTATAGAACCAATTTACATCCTTGATAGCTGAATCTGAGACTGTCAACCTCTTTTTACCTTCCCAGCACTAGATCTTTATAATTCTTATTTATCTTGGCCAATTTGATGGGTAAAACTGTTTCTCTGCTGTTATTTTAATTTGCATTAAAAAAATTTTTAGAGTAGGCCAAATTTACCCCCACATATATATTGATCATTAGTATTTCTTTTCTTTTCTTCTTTTTCCCCTCTCCCCGCCCCACCCCTCCCATCTCCTTCTTTGACAGGGTCTCACATGGTTGCCCAGGCTAGAGTGCAATGGAGTCATAGCTCACTGCAGGCTTGAACTCCTGGGCTCAAGTGACCTGGTAGCTAAGATTACAGGCATGCAAAAGCACACCTGGCTAATTTTTAAATTTGTTCATAGAGACAGAATCTCACTATGTTTTCCAGGCTAGTCTCAAACTCCTGGCCTTAAGGGATCCTCCTGCCTTGGCCTCCCAAAGCTCTGGGATTACCGATGTGAGCCACTACACCCAGCTCTATTTATATTTCTTATGAATAAAACTAACAGAAGAAAAATATGTGATTTTTTTTTTTTTTTAGTGGGACAAAAACCTTAAAAGAAGATTCTGGGAGAATGGAGGTTCACATATCATGACTTTCTTCTTTTTGCCAGCCAAGGTGCTCAGAATAAGAGCTGTTATGGAAATATCAAGTCTAAAATGATTATGTAAGTCTACAGGCCAGCTGCTAGGTTATACCTGACTTTGTACCTCTGAATGTCAGGGCTGTTCACCACATCCTGTCCTCTAAGAGTCTTGTCCAGTAACTGAAATTGATAGGGTATAACATTGCCACTTCTGATCCTTACACAGTGGCATTTACTGAGGCAGGAAAGGTTTTAAAAGTTAATTACAATTTTCTGAATTATTTTAACTCGCAATAGCGTGTTGCAACCTTAAACATGAGATGGGGAAATCATTTGTGTTAGGACTGGTTTACCTTAATCTGCTTTTCAAATGGCACTGAGTCAGATGCCTCGACATGGTTGTGCAGTCCATCTGGCATACAGACGGTCATCGTTAATATAACAGCGATCTGTGTCATGTATATGTGTCTAAACATCAAACATCAAATTCTTTTGATGTCCTTCTCAATCAGTCTTAGGTTTCAAAAATAGTCTTTACAGTGCCTAGTATAACAGCAAAATTGCTTTAAGTCCTTTCTCTCCTCCACTACTGTAAACTCTGTGTTTTAAGGAATTTAAAACACTTAACTGCTTGAAAAGACACATGGTAAGGGATGATTGCCTTTCTCTGGTATCCTCTTGGCACGTGTAACATGCATGCAGCAATGTGTGCGTCTCTCAATACTTCATGGTCTCTGGTGCCTGACAAGCCCCACTCTCCATTTGAAGGCTTTTCTGTTGCTTACCAGGGCTGCAAAAGAGCTGCTTTTTAAGGGCAGTATTTCAATAGCTAACTGGGACTTCCCGAAGGCACAGCCTTTGGGGAGGCACAGCCTTCAGGGAGTGCACTACCAGGCTCATTTAATTTTCACTATTAATGTGGTAAGGTAGGCAGGCACAATTTACATTTGACACACAGGGTAACTGAGTCCCAGGCCTCTGCGTGGAGGAGGCAGGATTTTAAAATTCCAAATCTCATGCTTTTTCTTACCACCTCATGTAAGATGTCCTATAGAACAATCCTTAAGTGAATGAGTTTCATGTCAACTTTGAAAGATCATGGTCCGCGTATAAAGATAGACAGTTAAATGTCCCTGAAACATGTCCTGTCACTCTCCTTTCCCTGAATCATGTATGTGGCCACAAAGAAATCCTTCAAAAGATCAAAGAAAATGGAGATATTTAACAGTTCACACTCTCTGATCATGATACAAATAGAAATAATAGAATAGAAATAATAACAAGAAGGCAATTTAAAAAATTTTTACCCACTTGCAAATTATGAAACACACTCACTCATAACCCTGGAATCAAAAAGAAAACCAAAGAAAATATTGGCATCGTCACTTCCATTTTCCTTGGAAGTGAAAGTTATCAGAGAAGAAAGAAAAACTAATATTTTATTATGAAAACTTCTGAGCACAGTGACACTCAGAGGAAATTTTCTATTCTTTACTAAAGAATAACAAAAAAATATGACAAGTCATTACTCAGCTTAAGAAATAAAGGGAAACAAAATAAACCTAAAAAACTGGGAAGAAGGAATTAATAAAGATAAAAGCTGAAATTAAAGGGACAGAAGGATGGATAAATAAATCCAAAAAGACCAGTAAAATAGATAAATCCCTTGAAAGCCCAATTAAAGGAAAATAAGATGGCAAAAGAGTACAACTTAAGAACAAAGAAAATAAATGGCAAACCAATAAATCATTTTGAGACTTGTATAAACAAACTCGTGGTAAGAGGTTTGAAAACCAACAGAAAAGGATGATTTTTCAGCAAAATATAAATGATCAAAATCAATCCCAGAAGTAGAAACCGTGACTAAACCAATTACTGTAGAAGATGCTGGAAAGGTAATTAAAGAATTAGCATTGAAAATGATTCCAGAACTAGTTGGTTATAGGGCTAACACTTAAAGACAGAAAAATTGTCTGTCCATCCATCCATCCATCCATCCATCCATCCACCCACCCACCCACCCACCCACCTACCATCTTATCTATCCCAACCAACTATCTTATCTATGTATCTCTCTTTCTACCTATCTAATCTATCTATCTATCTGTTTTCCAGCTTTATTGAGGGATAGTTGTCAAATAAAAATTGTGTATATTTAAGGTGTGTAACATCATGACTTGATATATGTATACACTGTGAAATGACTACCACAATCAAGCTAATTAACACATCGATCACTGAAAGTGCAGTGAGAACACTTAAGACCTACTCTCCTAGCAAATTTCAAGTGTACGATACAGTGTTATTAACTATAGTCACCATCCCACACATCATATCCTCAAAATTTATACATTTTATTACTGATTATACCCTTTTGACCAACATCTCTCTTATTTCCCACAGCCCCTGGCAACCCTCATTGTACTCTCTGCTTCTATGAGTTCAATGATTTTAAATTCGACAAGTGAGATCATACAGAATTTGTCTCTGAGTGTGGCTTATTTCACTTGGCATAATGTCCATCAAAGTTCATCCATGTTCTCACAAATAACAGAATTTCCTTCTTTTTTATGGCCACTAATCCATTGTAAATATATATGTCAAATTTTCTTTATCCATTCATTCATTGAAAGACATGTAGGTTGGTTCCATATTTTGGCTATTGCTAATAATACTGCAATGAATATATTATTTAAACTCTTCCAAGTGAATTTAAAGAAAAAGACTTGATTAAAATGTGTAGTGTACTAGCCATAGTGCTAGTCCTAAAATAGTTAGTACCTGCATGAGTGTGAATTCCTGCATGTTAACTCATGGAATAATCAATAACTAAGCCATAGGCTTTAAGCATAACCCAGAGCTGCATGTGTATGCTGTTCCTACCACCATGGTTCAGGCGGTGCCAAGGAATCGTGGTTCACAGGCACACATGGAAAACTACATGGAAGATGGTGCTGAAGCAGGTCTTTGGAATATTCTCCTGAGAGACTAGGTGGCAACTCACTTTTATTAGCCTATCTAAATATTATTTATAACCTCTTACCATGCTTGGTTTGGGCATTATCTTGAGACCAGTGAGGTTTATGTCTTTATGCTTATGTGCCTAAATTTATAGACCAGGAGGCAATGTGGTGTAGTGGTAAGGGGCAGGAGCTCTGGAGTCAGACTGCCTGGATTTGATTCAACCATTTGTGTTGGTTCAACCATTTATGTGTGTGTCCTTGAGCACATTACATTATGTCTCTGAGGTTCACTGTCTTATCTGGAAAATGGGGATAATAATAGTATCTACCTTGTAGGGTTGATGTGAAGCTTTGGTATGTAAATATAAATAAATTGCTTAGAACAGTGTCTGACACATTGAATGGACTCAAGAAGTCAGTAATGCTGATGATCATGATGTTGATATTTATAATAATCATCATCATCATCTTTAGCAGTAGTTTTACAAGTTGGAGGGAGAGACTGCATGGCTTTTGAATCAGACGCACACCTGTTAGCTTTGTCATTGGTGTGTTGTGTGCCCTTGGGACAGTACTGAACTTTATTTTATTGTGGTAAAATATACATAACAAAATTTACTGTTTTAATCACTTTAAGTGGACAGTTCAACGGAGTTAGTACATTCGCATTGCTGTGCAAGCATTACACCATCCATCTCTGTAACTTTTCATCATCTCAAACTGAAACTCCGTTCTGATGAAACAATAACTCTATGGAGCTCATTTTAAATGTCATCTTTCTCTGTGAAAATTAAACGTGGAAGAAGTTGCAAAGCCCCGCATACCTTATAGGGCCTTAGTACTTCCTGTCCTTAGTAAACCATGTCTATATCTTCCCAAACCTGAGTGCTTAGGAAAAGGTCCTTTGCAATCACATCAGTGGCTCTCAACATTCCTTATGTTCACCCTTCTCTCTTCCCCCTCCATGGTGACCTTTTTCTCAGATATCTTGTTTTGTGAACATGAGCAGCATATGCAATGTGTTAACTCATTTTAGTTGCCAAGAATGTGCTAGGTGCTATTTGGGAGAGATAACTTCCCCCATTAGATTTACTGTACAAATTAGGTCAAACACTAAGTTGGAAAGAGGAAGCTAGTATCCATGGAAAATTTATTATTTTGAATATACTTTTTTTTCAACATTCCTTGAAGATGAAATGTGGTTTCCACTTGTGCATGATTACAAAGTTGAGAATGTATAGTTATATGAAGACAAGCTTTTCTCCACACCTTTTTTGAATTACGTAGGAAAAAATTGGAGTAGTAAAGGCAGCCTCAACTTGGGTTAAGCACCTGATAAACAATCACCACCCGATTTCTCTTTTTCTGCTTTGAATTCGTACCCTACATATGTCTTCTTCCTTTTCATAGACATTTTAATATCAGCAGAATATTTCAAGTGTACTTTTCTTCAGCTGAAATTTTTGAATACTGAAATTACCTCAGGTTTGTTTTGGGGTTTTTTATTTTGTGGTATTTCCTTTCTGGCTGACTTTTTAGTCTTCTCAGTAGAGAGGTTATGACCTGTAAATATGATGGGGTAATGGTGTTTAGATCCATTGACATGGCTCTTGCTCTCACACTCATTTGACCGCTATATGCCTGTTTGTTCTCCTAATGTCATCCACATGGCTGCCCTAGACTACGAAATACTTTGTTCCTGGGGTTACCCCTAAGTAGTAAATCATTGTCTTAACCTGCAGCCCTCTAGAGA